>NC_079190.1:197259225-197567725 GCF_029499605.1 Hyla sarda | reverse complement strand
ATGTCCTTTTTAGCTAGAACGTGTGTGGAGGTCCCCTTTCCAGCCTCAGTCACATCCGATCGGCGATTGATTGCTCCAAGCCTGAAATCCAGGCTTGAGCAATCGACCACCGATAACAGTGATCTTTGCCATGTTAATGCCACGGCAATTATTTGTGTAGCGGATCAGTTTATGCAGTGTAATAGCCACTGGGGGGGGGGGCTATAACACTGCAAAAAAATGTGAAAAAAAGTGTGAAAAAAAGTTAACAAAGATCATTTAACCTCTTCCCTAATAAAAGTAAGAATCCTCCCCCTTTTCCCATTTAAAACAACTGTGTAAATAAAAATAAACATGTAGTATCGCCGCATGCGGAAATGTCTGAACAATAAAAATGGATGGTTAATCAAACTGCACGGTCAATGGTGTACGCGCAAAAAAATTCCAAAGTCCAAAATAGCGTATTTTTATATCACGAAAAAATTTATAAAAAGCGATCAAAAAGTCTGATAAATATAAAAATGGTACTGATAAAAACTTCAGATCACTGAACAAAAAAATTAGCCATCATACCGGCCCGCACGCGGAAAAATAAAAAAGTTATAGGGGTCAGAAGATGAGAATTTTAAACGTATAAATTTTCCTGCATGTAGTTATGATTTTTTTTTAGAAGTAATAAAAAATCAAACCTATATAAATAGGGTATAATTTTAACTGTATGGACCTACATAATATAGATAAGATGTCATTTTTACCAAAAAATGTACTGCATAGAAACGGAAGCCCCCAAAATTTTCAAAATGCCATTTTTCTTAAATTTTGTCGTTCAATAAATTTTTTTCCGCTTTGTCGTGGATATTTTGGTAAAATGACTGATGTCACTGAAAAGTAGAATTGGTGGCGCAAAAAATAAGTCATAATATGGAATTTTAGGAGCAAAATTGAAAGCGATATGATTTTTAGAAGGTGATGAGGAAAAAATGAAAATGCTAAAAAGGAAAAACCCTGCATCCTTAAGGGGTTAAACTCTCCTGCAATTCTTCAAAAAGTGTGGATTTGTACATGATACTAGTTTAAAAACTCATAACATACCTAATTCACCATTATGAAGACAGTCACATTCAGAGACATTATGAAAAAGGCAGTTACTTTGCAAGTGCTCCCAAGCTCCCAAGGCTCGTGACATCATGACCACGCCCCCCAATGCAAGTCTATGAGATGTCACACCTCTTCCCATAGACTTGCATTGAGGGTGTGTGGCCCTGATGTCACAAGTGGGGCGTGACTGTGACGTCACAAACCTCCACCCTGCATTGCCAGCCATTTGGCATGGAGCGAAGTTCGCTCTGTGCACCGGATGTCTGGGGTGCCGCAGCGGAGGTCAGACAACTTATCAGACATCTTATCCCCTATCCTTTGAATAGGGGATAAGATGTCTATTGGCGGAGTATCCCTTTAAGGAGAGAAAACTTTAAGGGGTATTTCGGCTTTAGACATTTTATCCCCTATCCAAAGGATAGGGGATAAGATGTCTGATCACGGGGAGCCTGCCACTGGAACCCCCAACGATCTCCCTGCATTATGTGCGGAGCTGCATCTCTATGCTCGCAAACCCGAAGTTTCAGGGACTGGAGGTGTGTCGTAACGCAACACCCCTCATGATGTCACGTCATGCCCCCTCCATTCATGTCTATGGGAGGGGGTGTAATGGCCATTACTCCCCCTCCCATAGACATGAAGGGAGGGGGTGTGACGTGACGTCACAAGGGGGGCGTGGCGTTATGTCACGTCTCCAGTCCCGGAAACTTCCGGTTTCCGAGCCTGGAGACGCAGCTCTGCACATGATGCTGGTGCTGCAGGGAGATCGCTAGGGGTCCCATCGTCGGGCCAACCGAGATCAGACATCTTATCCCCTATCCTTTGGATAGGGGATAAAATGTCTAGAGCCGGAATTCCCCTTTAAGTCATGCCACCTTATCGTGAAATACCAAATAGAGCATTACTGTGGGAGAACCTAGGGTGACAAAAGTACTTAGATTCAAGACATATAGAAGTAGAGAAAATTTCTAAAAACAATTATATTTAACAAATCTGGGCTAAACAAACCAGTATTGATGGTGCACTTTTTTCTGATTGCCAAGATGTATATTTCAAGCTAGAACTGTATTCATATAAAGAATCGGCAGGTTTCACACAAGGAATTCCACAAGTAAAATCTTCAGTGTTTAACTAGCAAATTATTTTTCTTTTTATTTCTTTCAAATTTCCTTTTATTTCTAGGTTTTTTGATAAATTTCTAGAAAACAAAGTATACTCACAGGTAACATAATATTTGCTTGTCATGTATACAAAGTGTTCACAAAATGATATCCAGATATAACAGAAATGAGGCTTGAAATAAAAGTATTTATTGCCAAGAATATTATTTGTAATGTGCAGATCTAAAACAAACAAATAACAAACTGGGATGATCAATCAACAATAACTATTAAAAAACATTTAGGGTTCATTCACACATGTTTATTCTTTCAAACTCGCAGCATGTTTCCTGTTGTGAGTTTGAAAGGGCAGGGCTCTCTACTGCAAATTTTTGACAGCAGAATCTTATTGAAGTCAATATGATCTACTCCTGATTTTAAACAGCAGACAGCCTGTGGAGAGTGTGCCCCTTTTAATCTCACAGCGGAAAACACACTGCAAATTTGAAAGGAAATATGCTTGTGTGAATTAAAGGGGTATCCAAAGGATAGGGGATAAGATGTCTGATAGTGGGGGTCCCGCCGCTGGGGACCCCCAGGATCTCCCTGCTGCACCCACTTGTCATCAGCCTCATGGAGCGAAGATGATGACTCACAATACAGGGGCCAGAGTATTGTGACATCACAGCTCTGCCCCCTCGTGATGTCATGCCCCGCCCCCTCAAGGTAAGTCTATTAGAGGGGGCGTGGCAGCCATCAAGTTTGGATAGCAGATAAGATGTCTAGGGCTGGAGTACCCCTTTAACTCCTCATGGAAACATTGGAGTAAAGTACAGGGCTGATGTCCAAGTGTATGATAAACTAGGGGACAATGTTCAGTTATATTTATGGATAAGTCCCAATTCCCAAAGTCTCCCAATTCTTTAAATCTTGAGATTTAAGAGACTTTATCTATCCACATAGAATATAGTGGCATGTCAGATTTACACAAAAAAAAATGGATCAAGATCTTTGGCACTAACTGCAAATGCAGCCACATATTCTTATTAAAAGGGCATTGTGGTGAAATACTATATTGAGTAGTACCATCAGGTGCATTAGAACATAAGCCTTTAATAGTAAGGACTACCTTGTCCCAAAAAGGTTGTATTACCTAGCAATCCTGCCATATGTGTTTCTACATGTCAACCTCTTCTGAACAGCACCAGCAGAGGGGCGAAATTGAATGGTCTATTTTATTAAGGAACTTTGGGGTTTTTGCCACCTGCTTACTCATGTGTACATAGTTTCTTGCAAGGCAATGGAGCTAGATGGTTTTTAACAGTGCTAGCTGATATATATTGCGGACAAACATCAGGAGATTGGATATGCAGTCTCTCATATATCTTTGTCTGATACCATAGTGGTGTTCATGAGAGGGATTCATTGTGTGGCAATGTCTTAAAGTTGCTTTGTAGTTGGATTTAAAGAAGATGGTCCACGGAGGCATTAGAAAACATAGTTTGTATAGTGGATAGAAAAGGGAGGGTACAGTCTTCCAGGATATCTCCTAAAGCCTTTCCTGTCATTCAGGAATGAAGGAGAAGATATGTACTATGATCAGTGTCATAAAACCCAATAAGCCACTGACACTCATCGTATGGGAGTGAAAAGGGGCGGGGGGATATCTACCTTACTAGAGGTGAGGGAGTGCCATACTACGAGAAGTGACTTTGTCAGAATATTTATTTTAGATAAAATAGCAATGGAATCCTCAGCATCAAACGCCAAGCTTTAAGGTGCAAATTGTATGAATAAAAATGTACTTGGTGTGTTGGTGAATATAGTCAATGTAATGCATGTTTAGTTTTGTCAATTAATTGCAATGTTTTATTTACTAACTCTAAAACTATAAGTGTCTATTTTATCTGTATGTATAATGATAGTTCATGTTCGTAAAGGAACTATGACAGGTATGAGTTGTCTGATCTCAGATAGATTGGGTACTAATAACATTTTCATTGGGGTTCAAGTTCAGGATTCACCAACAAGTGGCTCTCAAGTCCATGTGGCTCTTTTGTGGTCTACATGCGGCTCACAGTTGCAAATATTCTTAGTTACATACGACATTTACGATTACTTCACTGAAATTTGGCATTAGGGTATGCTCCATTGGCATTAGGCTGGGTTCATACTAGCCAAATATACATGTATTATTATGTCTGCATTACAGCCACAAGTCCTGGGCAGCTGTCAGTTCTGTCATTAGATCTGTGGTTGGGCCGGGACTTTAACATGGATATAAAAATGAATCTGTATTGGCCAAGTATGAACCCAGCCGTACAACCGTCATATAACAAAGATCAATATCACTGACATGTGGCCCCTGAGACAGGGCCTTTAGATGTAAGTGATTTTCTGCTACCACACATTTATGGACAATAAGAAATTCTATACATGCAATAAATTGTTTTCTAAAGACATCTGCTTATTAATGTTGAAATGTGAAATAATTGTTGCAGAACAGATGTTTCGTTTGTTAATTGCATATTTCCTATTTTCCATGTTAAGTACTAAGGGATTTCATAGACAAAAGCAAGCACATTCTGCATTGCCTATATAATGTACAATTTTGTCAGAACAACTGAAGGTGGTTTCACATCAGAGATACGATGCAGACAATTGTAATACAAAAAAAAGCTCTTTCTTGATATTGTTACATGGTTATAAAAAGTACTATAATAATTAAAATAACTGAAGTGGAAATTATGAGGACAAATAACACACAAAACCGTAATAATAAGAGCAGTATAATTTGTTCAAGCACAGATCATCTTATTTACATCAATAAGACCAAGTTTTCTTTTCTATTACATTTCTTCTCCTTAAAATAGAATCATTTTGTTGCAATGTAATCACTTTGCCTACAGTAGCTATAGATCTAAAGGACTGTACATAGGAAGCAAACAAAAAAAAAAGAATAGATTGACCAGATTTATATTTGATTCATGGGTAGATGTATTAGTGCATTTCCGTCGTAGAACTATGTAGAAGTAAGGGGCGTAGCTATAGAGGTAGCAGAGGTAGCAGTCGCAATGGGGCCCTGGTGTCTAAGGGGGCCCCAAAGCACATCTGCCCCATAAGTTACCAGTATTATTATTGGCATTTGGGGCCCTGTTGCAGATCTGGTAGAAGTTATAGCTTTTTTAAAGGAGACCTGTGCTATAGCTAGGCCACATTTATACTGGTTAATGGCATAAGAAGATAGAGCGATTAATACATATCCCTAACCTAAATCCCTCACCTGCAGAGATGGACGATGGGGAAACTTTATACCTGAAACTGACAGTCTGGATACTGTAGACACCCCCTACTGGAATAGTTCTTTTTCTTTTTTGCTGTTGCCAGCACCAGAATATTGGATGAGCAATTATTCACAGGGACCTTCAAGTAAACCTAGTGAGGACTTGATGCCACAGCCAGCACCACCTTCTTCAATTGTAAACACTATTGTTACATTAGAATAGGGAGTTTATGAAGAGGCCAAACACATCAGAAGAGGGGTCTGGGGCTTTACTGCCCATGTGGCCAGTTTGTGGAGTTTCCTTGTGGATTATATACTCGTGGCTGTGGCTCTATCTATACTGGACTGTATTACTATTCCCTGGGCAATGGTTTTATTCTTTAGTTTTGCCTTTGGGGGCAGTTTCTATCTATCTATTTTCCCAATAAATGGGGGAGCTGTTAACCTATCACTTGTTCTGTTAATTGGGCAAAATTCCAATTATGCTGGAACTATATTGAGTTATTCATCCTAGAAACGTTATGTTTTCAAATATTTATGAGAGCAATAAGACACAGATAATGAAGGCAAACATGTTCAAACATAAAATAGTCTATGGCAGGAGTATGTGGATTCTCGTAACTGCTACTGGATTGGCACTGGCCAGACTGAGGCACAGAGTTCAGGTGATAGTAACCTCAGGTCTCAGTCTCCAGAAAAGCCACCAGTAGGCTGCTGGATACAGCAGGAATGACAAGACAAGTAGGGATATCAGAAACATGGGCTGTGGTGCAACAATCATGATGAACATGGACTCTAGACACGTTTGCAGTTGTACACACCAGATTGCAGTACCACAAGTACCCAACATGATTGGGAACAAAGACATAGGGCTGGCATATAGATACAAGACTACGAACAGATGAGACCAGGAATGTAGACACTGGGCTGACAGATGTAGACACAGGACAAAGCAAAGTATCTGCAAGGTATCATTGTCAATGCAACATGTCCATATATAGCACAGTCCAACAATGTCAGTTCTAAGTTGGCAGTATTAAATGTGTAGGAACTGGACACAATCACCACACAAAATTTGTTTTTCCTTTTCACGGTGTTGGTTGCAAAGCTGGTACACTAGGTGCCTACCCTTGCTGCACCAGGTTCTTGTTACTTCTTGGCTGGATCTTATGTGGGACACTTTTGCCTTTGTGGTCTTTAGCTCTAGGACCACCAATCTGGATTTGATTCTTTGGAAGGATATGTAGCCAAAACATACAATATTTTCCTTTTCTGCAACTAAGTTATGAAGCTGAAGAAAGTCCTCAGCTGCTCAATTTCTTATATACTTACAACCACATTTCAAATTTTCCTGGTAAGGCCTCTGGAGGGATTCACGGTCTCAGTATATTCTGATGTACAATTTAAATCTGTACCTTTGCTCCTTCTTGTTTTTCCTCCAACACCAACAACTGCCATACCACTTCATGTGGTTACCTCCCATGTCCACCAGAGCTTGCCCCTCACCTTGCAGTTCTGTTGCACACTTGGGGGAGAGTTATCAAAATTTGTGCAGAGGAAAGGTCAATAAGTTGCCCATAACAACCAATCAGATCATTTTTGAAAAGGCCTCTGAAAATTTAAACAAGCAATCTGATTGGTAGCTATGGGCAAATGGTCAATTTTTCCTCAGTACAGGTCTTTATGAATCTTCCCCTATGACTCTTAGAGTACAAGGGTGCAGCAGTTAGGCCACCAGCTCAAGCCTCTTTTGACTTTTCTATGAAGGCATTACATCCAGGATCACTCTTTTTCCTTTGTAGAGGTTGGCATCATCAAATTTAAGGAACAGCATTTGTTTCTTCCAAATGTCAATAGAAAAATATTGTAATCAGATGTAGAATACACTGTATGGTTGTACCGCAAAATAACTTATACTACAATTTTTTACCAATTTTCCTTGTTTTATGTTTACAGTGTCTGCAACAGCTTAATAAATCTATAGTTCAGACATTCACAAATGCTGTGGCCTTATGGATGATATGGTGTGGTGCAGTTCTCATTAATCTGGTAGAGCTTGCACAATTCCTCATTCCTCCTCATATGTATCAAACTCAAGGCCATTATGCCTGTCTGTAAGGTTCAGATGCTTTTCAGAGCTTGCAGAAGCTCCCTGTGATAGGGCCACCCCATCTACAAGTGCTAGCTACATACTCTGCATTCACATCATTCATATCCTAGATGAAATTGAATAAAAAGTGATCAAAAAGTCAATACTATTCAAAATTGGTACAGGTAAAAACTACACCTAACAGCAAAAAACTGTAAAATTGCGCTGGTTGTTTTTTTGCTAGATTCAAAACAAATTTGTCGAGCCCTGCTCCATGCACAGCACATAGGCAGCATAACTTCTTAGGACTTGTTAAGTCACGACACACTAACTCCAACAGTAGATCCACAAAGAGATTAGTATTTTTGAGAAGGGTTGTTGCTTTGCTGTTTCCCTTCTTCTGACTAGTAGATTCTCTTTTTTGGAACTGCAAATGGGAAGAGAACACAAGATAGTCCTGAACACTCTGATGTATACATTTTTCTCTATCTGTCTGGTCTACCTAGTAGGAGCAGATCTAGGAGAGATATTCACTTTTCTGTGACCTTAGCTAGACTAGATATAGGCATTTAACAAGAGATTTCTCATCAAGGGGACAACTTCACATATTTGTAGCTGTTATATAAATGTATATTAACTATTAGTTATCTTAATCTTGCATCAGAATTACAGAGCATTTTGGTGCACATTGTACATTAAGCCAATGCACTTTTACCTAAGTGAAATAAATTTCAACAATGCCATACTCAATTAATAAGGTTATCCCCCTCATGTTGGACACTCATGTAAAGTGTTAAAACGTATCAACAACGAAGAATAAAGGTGGCACAAGTCTGGTAAAACTGTGTTTTGGTGCAAATTACCAAAACATATACATACATGTATTTACAATAATAAATCTGCCCCCTTGTCTGATTAAACTTAAGAGAATATCTAAGGATTTAAACCAAGGCACGTGGAAGAGAGGATGCTTTACCAACACTACCAGGCGGCTCCTGGTCACAATTAACGTAAGGCGCATTTTGGTAATGTGCCAGAGTGCAACATGTAAAGGTGAGCACATTACTTACTATAAAATACATACCATCAAGTGGGAGTAATGGTGCACAGAACACCCTTGTGGTGTTTCATATATATATATATATATATATATATATATATATATATATATATATATATATATATATACTGTCCTATATTGTCTGTTTAAAGGTTTAAATTAGAATAAAGGTTTAGATTTAAATGAACGCTACAATAAATTTAAAGTTTAAAATTTTCTGAATGACCCATCTTCAGTTTATAAAGTTAACAGATAAAGCTATGTCCCCTTTAAAAAAAAATAATTAAGTTCCAGAATTTTTAAATACAGCATTAATATTTTGATTATATTCTACTGACTGACCTACTTTGTGAAATAAAAAGTAAGACAGACCTCTCATTTACTCCGCATGGTACTTTAGTAAGTGTAATGAATTACTGGTTTTTAACATATGATTATGTATATTCATATATTATACTAAACTGTACCTCAAAAGAAGGAGTTATCAATGTCATAACAATATTAAAGACTAATTATTCTTTTTAGATAGATTTATATTTCAGCTACTCTAACCTCCACAGCAGATTGCTCCGAACTGACACCTGCCAACTGTGACACGAAGGCTGATCTACACCACTTAAGTGGCTCTCTCCATCTCTCTCTCTAGCTGCACCACTTATTACAGTCCCCTCAAAGCTCCCCACTGTCAGGCCCCTTCTTTGGAACTGCTCTATGCCCTCAGCATAATTCTTTTTCTTTGCTCAACCTAGAGGACATATATCTGCTATGTGACACATTTCCTGCAAGCAGCACCTTATGTAAAGGGGTTATCCCTCATAAAGTAATTTTAGTACATACTTACCAGACAGTAATGAATATGGTTAGGAAGGATCCGTCCTTGTTTTAGGGCTATATAGCTATGTTGTGAGATTACCATAATCCTGTGCTATCTTTTTGAACTGACTATTTCCTGTTAGAGTTTGTTCTCAAACTACAAATCCCATAATTCCTTTATGAAAGTGTGAGGTTGTTTTTTTTCTTCCTGACACACATCAGTCACCCCACCCATTGAAACACACCTGTGCTTCCTTCAATGCAATAAACCAGTGTTTTCTGACCAGGGTGCCTCCAACTGTTGCAAATTCTTGCAGAATGATCTCCCACCCAGCGGTCGCTCCACCCATTGTAGCAAAGACAGGCTTCCTCTGAACATCTGACTAAAGATGGAATGTCTCAGGCCGCACTGCCACCTAGGAAAACCTGAGACAACACTAATTTTTTATGCAGTTAAAAATAAATGTAGGGGCAAAAATCATGTAAGAATTGCGAGACCACCATGAAACACAGATACAGACACATAAACTACACTAGCTTTACAGCTCCTGTAGCATAGTCAAATAAATAAAAAAAAATCCTGGAATACCCCTTTAAGCTCCCCTGTTTCTACAGTAACATCTAGTGAGCATACTTTTTATCAAAGCATTAATTTACACTTGGAACTACATATAGACAATAACAAAACAGATACAAATGTAAGTGTATAGTCAAACATTCACATTGATAAGATTTTCTTAGTTGGCATACATATGCCTTATAAGTTGTTTTGTCATGTGTTTTATCAGCACTGCAAGGTTATTGTATGAACTGATACCAACCTCAGTTTGTATGTAACTATACAATCAAAAGCACAATAAACAACCGCACCTCTAACATGGCCTCAATTCCTTTTCTGACAAGTTCACATGGAATCTAACAGAAAAATCCTCCAAATTAAATCACAGGCTTGTGTACCATAGTGATCATGTGAACAAGGCCTTAGGAATGTTTTTTTCTTAATATGACAAGACTAACTGAGATAACTGATTCTGTTTGTATCACAAACACATAAACATGAACTATAGATTATCAGTTTAGCAGTTTTGAAATCTTAACATTTATTAAAATTTTTTATTTAAATGTAAGGAAAGTATTTAAAGTACTTTAAGTAAAGTAGACAATTTATCAGTATTTTTTCTATTCAAAATGTAGAAAGTATATCTATAAATACCCCAGCCTAACTGTAATCTATTCATTAGCTTTAAAACCATATTATATATGTGATAAATATCAAAATATAATTTTTAAAAATTACTATAATTTTAAAATACTGTATTTTTATCAAAACTATAGATACCGTATTTTTCGCCATATAAGACACTCCGGCATGTAAGACGCACCCAATTTTAACCTCTTAATGACGGAGGACGTATATTTACGTCCTGCGCCGGCTCCCGCGATATGAAGCGTGATCGCGCCGCGATCCCGCATCATATCGCGTCGGTCCCGGCGCTCATCAACGGCCGGGACCCGCGGCTAATACCACACATCGCCGATCGCGGCGATGTGCGGTATTAACCCTTTAGAAGCGGCGGTCAAAGCTGACCGCCGCTTCTAAAGTGAAAGTGAAAGTGACCTGGCTGCTCAGTCGGGCTGTTCGGGACCGCCGCGGTGAAATCGCGGCGTCCCGAACAGCTGACAGGACACCGGGAGGGCCCTTACCTGCCTCCTCGGTGTCCGAACGGCGAATGACTGCTCCGTGCCTGAGATCCAGGCAGGAGCAGTCAAGCGCCGATAACACTGATCACAGGCGTGTTAATACACGCCAGTGATCAGCAAAAAAAATTAAAAACAAGTGGTAATAAAGGTCATTTAACCCCTTCCCTAATAAAAGTTTGAATCCCCCCTTTTCCCATAAAAAAATAAAACAGTGTAAAAAAGAATAAAAATAAACATATGTGGTATCGCCGCGTGTGTAAATGTCCGAACTATAAAAATATATCATTAATTAAACCGCACGGTCAATGGCGTACGCGCAAAAAAATTCCAAAGTCCAAAAAAGCGTATTTTGGTCACTTTTTATACCAATAAAAAATTAATAAAAGTGATAAAAAAGTCCGATCAAAACAAAAATCATACCGATAAAAACTTCAGATCACGGCACAAAAAATGAGTCCTCATACCGCCCTGTACGGTAAAAAAATGACATTTTTAAACGTATACATTTTCCTGCATGTAGTTATGATTTTTTCCAGAAGTGCGACAAAATCAAACCTATATAAGTAGGGTATCATTTTAACCATATGGACCTACAGAATAATGATAAGGTGTAATTTTTACCCAAATATGCACTGCGTAGAAACGGAAGCCCCCAAAAGTTACAAAATGGCGTTTTTTCTTCAATTTTGTCGCACAATGATTTTTTTTTCCGTTTCGCCGTGCATTTTTGGGTAAAATGACTAATGTCACTGCAAATTAGAATTGGTGATACAAAAAATAAGCCATAATATGGATTTTTAGGTGGGAAATTGAAAGGGTTATGATTTTTAAAAGGTAAGGAGGAAAAAACAAAAGTGCAAAAACTGAAAAACCCTGAGTCCTTAAGGGGTTAAAGGATGAAAATATACAAAATAAAGATTCTGAACCAAATACAATGTAAAGTATAGGACAGTGATCTTCAACCTGCGGACCTCCAGATGTTGCGAAACTACAACTCCCAGCATGCCCGGACAGCCATTGACCACTGGTATAGGAGGTAATACTCACGTGTCCCCGCCGGTGTGGACCCATCACCGCTCGTCACAGCTGCCCTGGATGTCACCCTCCATCACTGTCACCGCGTCCCCAAGGTGCCCCCGTCGCTTGGAAACATCTCTGCTGCCCGGTATCCTTGCTCTCCGTCGCCGCCATCACGTAGCTACGCACGCCGCTCCTATTGGATGACGGGACGGCATGCGCGATGATGTGATGACGACGAAGGAGAGCGACTGCCATGCAGGGGATCCCGGCATGGAGCAGACACCGAGGAGGCAGGTAAGGTCCCTCCCGGTGTCCTTTGTTCGGGACGCCGCAATTTCACCGCGGCGGTCCCGAACAGCCTGACTGAGCAGCCGGGTTAGTGTCACTTTCGTTTCAGACGCTGCGGTCAGCTTTGATCGCCGCATCTGAAGGGTTAATACAGGGCATCGCCGCGATCGGCGATGTCCTGTATTAGCCACGGGTCCCGGCCATTGATGGCCGCAGGGACCGCCACGATAGGACAGGGTTTTAATGTGTATTTGCCGTATAAGACGCACCAACTCCCCCCCCCCCCCCCAAGTTTTGCAGAAGAAAAAGTGCTTCTTATACGGTGAAAAATACGGTATTCAATAATGAATGTGTATATTAATAAACAATTTTAGCCTATGTAATGACTGAATGTGTCACATTTCAAAGGAGCAATGTATGTAACTATGCTTTACAACTCATGCCAAAATATTATTATTGTCTGAGCAACAAATCAAATGCTCTTCTTAAAGGGAGAAGTAAGTTAAAGGGAGTGTTTCTCTACACCATCAGTAGGTAAAAATGTTGTCACTAATTGTCAGTGATGCTTAATACTGTATTAGATCTGGAATTCCTTTGATCAAGACCGCTGCATATGTAATAACCCACAACTCTCTAGGCAACTTTATTCGCCTTTCAGTTCTCCATCTGTCTGTCACTAGGGGATATGTGAACTATTCCATATGTCAAGGTTGTCAATCAACCGAAATGTGGGCAATCTCTGCCTACTGTATTGGAAAATATGCTAGGAAAATATGAAGGTGGAGGTGTGCTAAATTCTGCACAGTATTTTTAGTTATATGGTAGGGTATTTAAAATATGGTGTATAGATAAAGTATTAAATACCCTTTCCTCATTTTGTATTGTGTGATAACATATTACAAGGTATTTAATTAAGTTACCAGACCAATAGATAAAGACTCTGTAATAACAAAGTTAAAATAATCTCTTAAAATTAAACAATTCCATCACCATAAAAAATTACTACATACGTGAATATGTAAATTTTCAACCCCTTTTCTGTGGCACAATTAATTCATTTCGGGAATAGTCAATTGATTTCTGTTTTGTTTTTTGGTATATTCTCACATGACATTCT
The DNA here is from genome assembly GCF_029499605.1 of Hyla sarda. NCBI lineage: Eukaryota > Metazoa > Chordata > Amphibia > Anura > Hylidae > Hyla > Hyla sarda. The sequence goes on along the minus strand of NC_079190.1, from coordinate 197,554,177 downwards.
TATTGACATTTCGTCTCTGTGCTTAGCCTGATTTTTTACATTTTTGGGTACTTTTTGTACAAAAATTCACAGCAAAAACAAACAAAACTATAAAGACACATGTTAATACAGCCATAAGTATGGAGCACATGAAAGAGCAGAAAAATAAACAGGAATCTGTATGGAAGCACATACTGAATATTCTCTATTACAGAGCAGCAGGGACTACATGTGCTGTGTCATGATTCTCATAGGGTCCTATATTGTCAGAGATATAGCTTTAGGAACTCCATTTCAAAGTCTCTGAAAAGTACCAGGAAGAAGATAGACAGAAAAAAAATCCAAGTTACTGAATAACTTTGTGTATTCAGACAATAATTATAATATTGAACAGATATGGCACTGTTATTAGTATGCCCAGGGAAGACTACACTATAAACAGCACACATGCTTTTTTGAAGAGAAGACTGGAGGATCTATAAAGGTAGAGGTAAAATGTGTAAATAAAATCTGCTGCATAAAGTACTACTATGTAATGTATGGGGGCCTCCCGACTCTCCTCTAACAGATGATGGGCACATTTGATTTCAAATGCCCATCCCTATTGTTCTTAGAGAGAAAGCTGTCTAGCAGCGGCTTACCATTTCTCACTAATTTCTTACTCCATTGAGAACACAGCGATGCCGGACTTTAGTGTGTGTATGTGTGTGTGTGTGTGTGTGTGTGTGTGTGGAGGCGACGTGAGATAGCTGTTGGCTAAATGAATGTTAACCACTAGTTACTTTGTGTAAATTCAGACTAGACAGTCTAAAACTATTTGTGTGGGGAAATTAAAAAGAAAACCTCAATTTAGCAAATTTTTGGAAGGTTTCGTTTTCACGCTGTACAATTTACAGTAAAATTTACATGTGTTCTTTATTCTTTGGGTCAATACGATTAAAATGATACCCATGATTACATACTTTTCTATTACTGTTGCGCTTAAAAAAAATCACAAACTTTTGAACCAAATTAGTACGTTTAAAATCCCTCTATTTTTTGAAGACCTATAACTTTTTCATTTTTCCATATAAGCGGCAGTATGGGGGCTCATTTTTTGCACCGTGAGCTGTACTTTTTAATGATACCATATTTGCATATGTAAAACTTTTAATACATTTTTAACCCCTTAAGAACCAGACCATTTTTATTTTTGCATTTCCGTTTTTTCCTCCTCGCCTTCTAAAAATCATAACTCTTTTATATTTCCATCCACAGACCCATATGAGGGCTTGTTTTTTGTGACACCAATTGCACACTGTAATGACATCACTTATTTTACCAGAAAATGTATGGCACAACCAAACAAATAATACTTATGTGGGAAAATTGAAAATAAAACCGCAATTTGGCAAATCTTGGAAGGTTTTGTTTTCACGCTGTACACTTCACGGAAAAATGACATATTTTCTTTATTCTGTGAGTCAATACGATTAAAATGATACCCATGATATATGCTTTTCTATAATTGCACCGCTTAAAAAATCTCAAACCATTTTAACAAAATTTGTATGTTTGAAATCGCCCTATTTTGGTGCCATGATTTGTAGTTTTTATCAGTACCACTTTTGCCTAGGTTTTACCTTTTATACATTTTTTATAAAAAATTTTTTTAAAGAAAATGTGACAAAAAGCAGCAATTTGGGATTATTATTATAATTTTTTTTACATAGTTACATAGTTAGTACGGTTGAAAAAAGACATACGTCCATCAAGTTCAACCAGGGAATTGAAGGGTAGGGGTGTGGCGCGATATTGGGGAAGGGATGGAATTTTATATTTCTTCATAAGCATTAATGTTATTTTGTTCCAGGAATGTATCTAATCCTGTTTTAAAGCTGTAATTTTTTCCTGCTGTGACCAGTTCCTGAGGTAGACTGTTCCATAAGTTCACAGTTCTCATGGTAAAGAAGGCGTGTCGCCCCTTGAGACTAAACTTTTTCTTCTCCAGACGGAGGGAGTGCCCCTTCGTCCTTTGGGGGGGGTTTAACCTGGAACTGTTTTTATCCATATTTTTTGTATGGGCCATTAATATACTTATATACATTTATCATATCCCCCCTTATCCCCTTAAGGACTGAGCCCTTTTTCACCTTAAGGACTCGGCTAATTTTTTGCAAATCTGACCACTGTCACTTTAAACATTAATAACTCTGGAATGCTTTTAGTTATCATTCTGATTCCGAGATTTTTTTTCATGACATATTCTACTTTAACATAGTGGTAAAATTTTGTGGTAACTTGCATCCTTTCTTGGTGAAAAATCCCAAAATTTGATGAAAAATTTGAAAATTTAGCATTTTTCTAACTTTGAAGCTCTCTGCTTGTAAGGAAAATGGATATTCCAAATAATTTTTTTTATTCACATATACAATATGTCTACTTTATGTTTGCATCATAAAATTGATGAGTTTTTACTTTTGGAAGACTCCAGAGGGCTTCCAAGTTCTGCAGCAATTTTCCAATTTTTCCCAAAATTTTGAAACTCGCTTTTTTTCAGGGACCAGTTCAGGTTTGAAGTGGATTTGAAGGGTCTTCATATTAGAAATACCCCATAAATGACCCCATTATAAAAACTGCACCCCCAAAGTATTCAAAATGACATTCAGTAAGCGTTTTAACCCTTTAGGGGTTTTACAGGAATAGCAGCAAAGTGAAGGAGAAAATTCACAATCTTCATTTTTTACACTCACATTTTCTTGCAGACCCAATTTTTGAATTTTTGCAAGGAGTAAAAAGGAGAAAATTTTTACTTGTATTTGAAACCCAATTTCTCTTGAGTAAGGACATACCTCATATGTCTACGATAATTGTTCGGCGGGCGCAGTAGAGGGCTCAGAAGGGAAGGAGCATCAAATGGTTTTTGGGGGGCATGTCACCCCTATGGTGCCAGAACAGAAAAAAAAAAACTCACATGGCATACCATTTTGGAAACTAGACCCCTCGGGGAACATAACAAGGGGTAAAGTGAACCTTAATACCCCACAGGTGTTTCACGACTTTTGCATATGTAAAAAAAAAAATAAAAAATTACCTAAAATGCTTGGTTTCCCAAAAGTTTTACATTTTTAAAAGGGTAATAGCAGAAAATACCCCCCAAAATTTGAAGCCCAATTTCTCCCGATTCAGAAAACACCCCATATGGGAGTGAAAAGTGCTCTGCTGGCGCACTACAGGTCTCAGAAGAGAAGGAGTCACATTTGGCTTTTTGAAAGCAAATTTTGCTCTAGGGGCATGCCGCATTTAGGAAGCCCCTATGGTGCCAGGACAGCAAAAAAAAAACCACATGGCATACTATTTTGGAAACTAGACCCCTCGGGGAACGTAACAAGGGGTTAAATGAACCTTTATACCCCACAGGCATTTCACGACTATTGCATATGTAAAAAAAAAAAAAAATTTTTTTACCTAAAATGTTTCTTCTCCCAAAAGTTTAACATTTTTAAAAAGGGTAAAAGCAGAAAATACCCCCCAAAATTTGTAACACAATTTCTCCCGAGTACGGCGATACCCCATATGTGACCCTAAACTGTTGCCTTGAAATACGACAGGGCTCCAAAGTGAGAGCGCCATGCACATTTGAGGCCTAAATTAGGGATTGCATAAGGGTGGACATAGGGGAATTCTACGCCAGTGATTCCCAAACAGGGTGCCTCCAGCTGTTGTAAAACTCCCAGCATGCCTGGACAGTCAGTGGCTATCTGGCAATACTAGGAGTAGTTGTTTTGCAACAGCTGGAGGCTCTGTTTTGGAAACCGCGGCGCACCAGACGTTTTTCATTTTTATTGGGGAGGGGGGGGGCTGTGTAGGGGTATGTGTATATGTAGTGTTTTTTACTTTTTATTTTATTTTTTGTGGTAGTGTAGTGTAGTGTTTTTAGGGTACAGTCGCACAGGCGGGGGTTCACAGTAGTTTCTCGCTGGAAGTTTGAGCTGTTGCAGAAAATTTGCCGCAGCTCAAACTTGCAGCCCGATACTTACTGTAAGCCTCCGCCCATGTGAGTGTACCCTGTACATTCACATTGGGGGGGGGGGGGGGACAACCAGTTGTTGCAAAACTGCAACTCCCAGCATGCGCTGACAGACTGTACAAGCTGAGAGTTTTAGTTTTGCAACAGCTGTAGGCACACTGGTTATGTATCACTGAGTTTGTGACCTTACTCAGTGTTTCAAAACCAGTGTGCCTCCAGCTGTTGCAAAACTACAACTCCCAGCATGTACGGTGCATGGTGTAAGGTGACTGCTGGGAGTTGTAGTTTGCAACAGCTGGAGGCACACTGGTCGTGAAACACTGAGTTAGGTAAAAAAAAAATGAGTTTCACAAATAGTGTGCCTTCAGCTGTTGCAAAACTACAACTCTCAGCAGTCACCGACAGCCAATGGGCATGCTGGGAGTTGCAGTTATGCAACCAGCAGATGCACCACTACAACTCCCAGCATGCACTTTAGCTGTTTGTGCAAGCTGGGAGTTGTAGTTATGCAACAGCTGAAGGTACACTTTTCCATAGAAAAAATGTGCCTCCAGCTGTTGCAAAACCATAAGTCCCAGCATGCCCATAAGGGAATGCTGGGAGTTGTGGTGGTCTGCCTCCTGCTGTTGCATAACTACAGCTCCCAGCATGCCCTTTTTGCATGCTGGGAGCTGTTGCTAAGCAACAGCAGGAGGCTGTAACTCACCTCCTGCTGCTGCTCCGTCGCAGGTCAGTCCCTCGCCGCGGTCGTCGCTCCTGTGGCGCCTATCCCAACATGGACGCCGGGGATCGGGGTCCCCAGCACCCGGGGTCGTCTTCCTGCACCCGCTCACGTCCTCCGGAAGAGGGGCGGAGTGGATGCGGGAGTGACACCCGCAGCAGGCGCCCTGATTGGTCGGCCGATAATCCGGCCGACGAATCAGGGCGATCGTGAGGTGGCACCAGTGCCACCTCACCCCTGCAGGCTCTGGCTGTTCGGGGCCGTCAGAGACGGCCCCGATCAGCCAGTAATTCCGGGTCACCGGGTCACTGGAGACCCGATTGACCCGGAATCGCCGCAGATCGCTGGACTGAATTGTCCAGCGATCTGCGGCCATCGCCGACATGGGGGTTCATAATGACCCCCCTGGGCGATATGCCGGGATGCCTGCTGAATGATTTCAGCAGGCATCCGGCTCCGGTCCCCAACCGACTAGCGGTGGGGACTGGAATTCCCACGGGCGTATGGATACGCCCTGCGTCCTTAAGGACTCGGAATGCAGGGCATATCCATACGCCCTGCGTCCTTAAGAGGTTAAACGTCTCTTCTAAAGACTAAACAATTGTAACTCCTTTAATCGCTCCTCATAGCTAAGATGTTCCATGCCCCATATTAGTTTAGTCGCGCGTCTCTGCACCCTTTCCAGCTCCACAGTGTCTCTTTTATGGACTGGTGCCCAAAACTGAACAGCATATTCCAGGTGAGGCCGCACCAATGCTTTATAAAGGGGGAGTATTATGTCCCTGTCCCTTGAGTCCATGCCTCTTTTGATACATGACAATATCCTGCTGGCTTTGGAAGCAGCAGCCTGACATTGCATGCTATTCTGTAGTCTGTGATCTACAAGTACACCCAGATCCTTCTCTACCAGTGACTCTGCCAGTTTAATCCCCCCTAAGACATACGATGCATGCAGGTTATTAGTACCCAGATGCATAACTTTACATTTATCCACATTGAACCTCATTTGCCAAGTGGATGCCCAGACACTTAGTCTATCCAAGTCATCTTGTAACTTATGCACATCCTCTATAGACTGTACTGTGCTACAAAGCTTGGTGTCATCTGCAAAGATAGAAACAGAGCTGGTAATGCCATCCTCTATATCATTGATGAATAAATGAAACAACAGCGGGCCCAGTACTGAACCTTGGGGTACACCACTAATAACCGGGACCAATCAGAGTACGAATCATTGACCACCACTCTCTGGGTACGATCCATGAGCCAGTGTTCAATCCAGTTACAAACTAAAATTTCCAAACCCAAAGACCTTAACTTACCTGTCAGACATCTATGAGGGACAGTATCAAATGCTTTAGCAAAATCTAGAAACACTATATCCACAGCCATTCCTCTGTCAAGGCTTCTACTCACCTCTTCATAAAAGCAAATTAGATTGGTTTGACAACTTCTATCCTTAGTAAACCCATGCTGGCTATCACTTATAATACAATTATCCCCTATGTATTCCTGTATGTAATCCCTTATAAGCCCTTCAAACAATCTACCCACAATGCACATTAAACTTACCGGTCTATAGTTTTCTGGAGAAGACCTAGAGCCCTTTTTGAAGATTGGCACCACATTCGCCTTGTGCCAGTCCCTTGGCACAATACCAGACACCAGGGAATCTCTAAATATCATGAACAGGGGTACAGATATTACTGAACTTACCTCTCTAAGAACTCTTGGGTGCAATCCATCTGGCCCTGGAGATTTGCTTACATTTAAATTACTTAACTTACCTTGTACCATCTCTACATTAAGCCAGTTCAGTACATTACATGATGTGTTACCAGCACTGACCTGTCCAATGTCAGCTCCTTCTTCCTTAGTATATACAGAACTAAAGAACCCATTCAGTAGCTCCGCTTTTTCTTTATCACCTGTGACAACCTCCCCATTATCATTATTAAGGGGTCCTACATGCTCTGTCCTTGTTTTTTTTTTTGCATTTATATATCTAAAAAAATATTTAGGATTAGTTTTGCTTTCTTTGGCCACCTGTCTCTCGTTTTGAATTTTTGCTGTTTTTATTACACTTTTACAGATTTTATTAAGCTCCTTGTATTGTTTAAATGTTATAGCTGATCCATCAGATTTGTATTTTTTGAAAGCTATTTTTTTGTGGTTTATTGCTCTTTTAACATCGCTTGTCAGCCATGTAGGATTTAGTTTTAAGCGTTTATATTTGTTCCCCTTTGTTATATATTTAGCTGTATAGTTATTTAGAGTTGATTTAAAGATGTCCCATTTACCCTCTGTATCAGTATTTGACAACACCTCCCCCCAGTCTATGTCCTGTAGTGCAGCTCTCAGCCCAGGGAAGTTTATCTTTTTAAAGTTATGTTTTTGCCTTCCCCGCCTGTCTTTGTTTTCTACATTTTAAGTCAAAAGTAACTATATTGTGGTCGCTATTACTAAGGTTTTCCTGCACAGTTACATTACCAACCAGCTCTGCGTTGTTGGAAATGATCAGATCCAACAAGGCATCACTTCTTGTTGGGTCCTCCACAAACTGGCCCATAAAATTATCCTGCAATAAATTTAGGAATTGTCGCCCCTTTGTAGTTTTTGCCAACCCCGGACCCCAATCTCTACTTGGATAATTAAAATCTCCCCTTATTACCACTGTACCTGCTCCGGCGGCCCTCTCTATTTGTTTATACAGCCGGCCTTCTATCTCTTCAGTGATATTAGGGGGTCTGTAGATTACACCAAGTATTATTTTTTCAGTATTTCCCTCCTTTTGTAATTCTACCCACAATGATTCCACATCCTCAGAATCATCACACACTGTGCCATCGTTCACACTGACTATCATGCCACTTCTTACATACAGACAGACTCCACCACCTTTTCTGTTCATTCTATCTTTGTGAAACAATGTAAACCCCTGCAGATTGACAGCCCAGTCATGCGAGGAGTCCAGCCATGTCTCAGTGACCCCAACTATATCAATATGTTCCTCCAGTATCAAGGCCTCAAGCTCCCCCATTTTATTTGCTAGGCTTCTGGCATTTGTGAACATACACTTTACATTTCCATCCTTTATGTTATTGGGGTTAATGGGATTCAAGGGTGTAAGTTTTATTTTCCTATGAAGCCAATTCCTATTAACTATTCTAACCCCTCCCTCCGCTCCACCCCAGGTACATTTATAATTACCACCTCTCTATCTACATTATCTTCCCCCTCTTTGCTGTAGGTTCCCTCCCCCCAAGTCCCTAGTTTAAACACTCCTCTACCCTTCTAGCCATCTTCTCCCCAAGCACAGCTGCACCCTTCCCATTGAGGTGCAGCCTGTCCCTACAGTAGAGCCGGTAACTGACAGTGAAGTCAGCCCAGTTCTCCATGAACCCAAACCCCTCCTTCCTACACCAGCTTCTGAGCCACTTGTTTACCTCCCTTTACGTTTATGCCATTCACCATACGGGATAATTAACAATATATTTTAATAGTTCAGTCTTTTATGCAGGCAACAATACCAAATATGTGTATTCATAATTTTTTTTACACTTTTTTGGGGGTAAAATAGGAAAAACGGACGTTATACCTTTTTATTGGGGAGGGGATTTTTCACTTTTTTAACTTTTTTATTTTACATCTTTTTCCTTTTTTTTTTTTACACTTTAAAAGTCCCCATAGGGGACTATTTATAGCAACCATTTGTTTGCTAATACTGTTCAGTGCTATGCATAGGACATATCATTGATCAGTATTATCGGTGTTCTTCTGCTCTGGTCTGCTCGATCTCACACCAGAGCAGAAGACCCCGGGAGAAAGCCGGAGCCAGGTGAGGGGACCTCCAGCTGCCATGCTGAATGATCTGTATTGATCACTGCATCTGAGGGGTTAATGGCGGACATCTGCACGATCGTGGATACCAGTGGTTCCCTGGCTGCTGTTAGCAGCTGGGACCTGCCGCACATGACTCGAGCACCGGTCCGGTGATCACGGTCATGGCAGAGCGTAAATGTATGTCATGGTGCGGTAAGTACCACGGCACCATGACGTAGATTTACGTCCATTGTCGTTAAGGGGAATTTTGGAATGAAATGTTATAAAAAATCTGCAATTTTAGACTTTTTTTTTTAATGTTCACGTCGTTCACCGTATGGTGTCATTTACATTATATTTTAATAGTTCAGATATTTATGCATGCGTCAATACCAAATATGTTTATTAACCCCTTTTTCCTCCTTACCTTTTAAAAATCATAACCCTTTAAATTTTGCACCTAAAAATCCATATGATGGCTTATTTTTTGCACCACCAATTCTACTTTGTAATGACATCAGTCATTTTACCCAAAAATCTACGGCGAAATGGGGAAAATATCATTGTGTGAGAAAATGGAAGAAAAAATGCCATTTTGTACATTTTGGGGGCTTCTGTTTCTACGCAGTACATTTTTCATTAAAAATGACACCTTTATTCTGTAGGTCCAATACGATTAAAATGATACCTTACTTATATAGGTTAGATTTTGTATTACTTTGGAAAAAAATCATAACTCCATGCAGGAAAATGTATGCGTTTAAAATTGTCATCTTCTGACCCCTATAACTACTTATTGTTCCATGTACGGGGTGGTATGAGGGCAAATTTTTTGCTCCGTGAGCTACACTTTTTGTTTTTATATTTTGCTTTTTATTCATTTTTTTTATGTTATAAAAAGTGACCAAAAATATGCTATTTTGGACTTTGGAATTGTTTTGCGCGTACCCCATTGACCGTGCAGTTTAATTAACAATATATTTTTACAGTTTGGACATTGACGCACCCGGCGATACCACATATAATTATTTTTATTTACACAGTTTTTTTTTTTATGGAAAAAGATGGGTGATTCAAACTTTTATTAGGGAAGGGGTTAAATGATCTTTATTAACTTTTTTTGATCACTTTTTTTGCAGTGTTATAGCTCCCATAGGGGGCTATAACACTGCACACACTGATCTTTTACACCGATCACTGCAAAGCCATAGCTTTGATTTGATCAGTGTTATCGGCGGTTGATTGCTCAAAAATGGATTTCAGGCTTGCAGCAATCAGTCGTGGTTCGGATGCGCAGGAGGCAGGTTAGGCACCCTCCTGCTGCGTCCTTGCTGATTGGGACATCGCAATTTTATCGCGATATCCCGATCAGCCCGACTGAGCTGCTGGGATGCTTTTACTTTCACTTTTAGACACGGCAATCAACTTTGATCACCGCGTTTAAAGAGTTAATGCCGAACATCTGCTGGAACGGCGATGCCCGGCATTAGCCACGGGTCCTGGCTGATAGCAGCCGGGACCGTGCGGTTATGATGCGAGCTCAGCTCCTAAGCTTGCTTAATAACCCTCCCGTGCCGCAGCGACGGGTATACCCGGCCTTCTGTGTCAAGGGGTTAAAAAAAATTTTTACACTTTTTTGGGTTAAAATTGGGAAAATGGGACAATTTACATTTTTATTGGGGGAGCGGATTTTTCAAATTTTTCTACTTAACATTTTACACTTTAACCCCTTAAGGACTCAGGGTTTTTCCGTTTTTGCACTTTCGTTTTTTCCTCCTTACCTTTTAAAAATCATAACCCTTTCAATTTTCCACCTAAAAATCTATATTATGGCTTATTTTTTGCGTCACCAATTCTACTTTGCAGTGACATCAGTCATTTTACCCAAAAATTCACGACGAAACGGGAAAAAAAATAATTGTGCCACAAAATTGAAGAAAAAACGCCATTTTGTAACTTTTGGGGGCTTCCGTTTCTACGCAGTGCATATTTCGGTAAAAATGACACCTTATCATTATTCTGTAGGTCCATACGGTTAAAATTATACCCTACTTATATAGGTTTGATTTTGTCGTACTTCTGGAAAAAATCATAACTACATGCAGGAAAATGTATACGTTTAAAAATGTCCTATTCTGACCCCTATAACTTTTTTATTTTTCCATGTACAGGGCGGTTTTACGCTCATTTTTTGCGCCGTGATCTTAAGTTTTTATTGGTATGATTTTTGTTTTGATCTGACTTTTTGATCACTTTTTATTCATTTTTTAATGGTATAAAAAGTGACCAAAATATGCTTTTTTGGAATTTGGAATTTTTTTGCGTGTACGCCATTGACTGTGCGGTTTAATTAACAATATATTTTTACAGTTTGGACATTTACGCACGCGGCGATACCACATATGTTTATTTTTATTTACACTGTTTTATTTTTTTTATGGGAAAAGGGGGGTGATTCAAACTTTTATTAGGGAAGGGGTTAAATGACCTTTATTAACACTTTTTTTTTACTTTTTTTTTTTTGCAGTGTTATAGGTCCCATAGGGACCTAAAGCACTGCACACGCTGATCTCCTATGCTGATCACTGGCGTGTATTAACACGCCTGTGATCAGCGTTATCGGCGCTTGACTGCTCCTGCCTGGATCTCAGGCACAGAGCAGTCATTCATCGATCGGACACCGAGGAGGCAGGTAAGGGCCCTCCCGGTGTCCTGCAAGCTGTTCGGGATGCCGCGGCGGTCCCGAACAGCCCGACTGACTAGTCAGGATACTCTCACTTTCGCTTTAGAAGTGGCGGTCAGCTTTGACCGCCGCTTCTAAAGGGTTAATACCGCACATTGCCGCGATCGTCATGATGCGTCGTTAAGGGGTTAATACGTCCTGCGTTGTTAAGGGGTTAATAGTCCCCATAGGGACAGGTTAGGGGACCTCCATCTACCGTTCTGGATCATCAGATCTCCGCTCATCCATTTTAGTGACCGCAGTGCTGCAGATGCCATGATCTGCATTGATCATGGCATCTGAGGGGTTAATGTTGGACATCCACGCGATTAAGGATGTCGGCCATTACTGGGGGTCCCTGGCTGCTATCAGCAGCCGGGACCCGCTGCGCATGACTTGATCAACGCTCCGATGCTCGCTGTCATGTATAGGAAGTAAATGTACGTCCTGGTGCGTTAAGTACCCTCACACCAGGACATACATTTACGTCCTGCATCATTAAGGGTTTAAAGGAAAATGGTCAGCCTGTTCACCTACACTAAACTGGGTTATAGTGTGGGTGAACAGGAGTCCAATGAGGGGTCACTTACTTAAATTTGCCCAGTAGATCCTGAGATATGTCACCCAGAAGATTCTCTGATAAATTTAAGGAATCGAGCACAGGAGGCAGGGCTTCACCAGCTTTACATATTCACTGTTTGTGATCCCACTTCACTAGGATATGGGGGGATGACTTCGCCATCTCAATTTACATATTTATTGTCTGTGACTCCACTTCACTAGGATATGGAGTCACAGACAATGAATATGTAAGTTAAATGGGTGGAGCCCCGCCCCTGCACATGATTCACTGAATTTAACAGAGGATCTTCTGATGGACAGATCTCAGCACCTGCTGGACATATTTAAGTAAGTGACCCCTCGTTTGACTCCTGTTCACCCACACTATAGTCCATTGTATTGGGTTTAGTGTGGGTAAACAGGCTGACAGTTTTCCTTTAAGGCACAATTTTTTTGCACACAATGGGGGGGGGGGGGGGGAAGAAACACTGTTTGTTTTTGCCCATAGCAACCAAACAAAACTCAGATTTCATGTCTTAAACTGCTATAGTAAAACAAAATCTGTATTGCTTTGGGCAGCAAAGGCAGATTTTTTGAGGGCACTAAATCTGTCCCAATGTTGCAGTCAAGACACCTCCTCTTTTTCACTAAACTATGCATCTTACTTATTGTGCTTCATAGGGGGAGATGTATCATCTGTTGCATTTTTAAGCCCTTCCCATTTTTGGTCCATTGGATCGCACGCTTCTTAGTAAATCTAGTGGTTCTATTGAGGTAGTGTATACTTCTGCTACTTTAGGTGTCACAAATTAGCCCCCCGCACATCCCTTCCATGCAAAGCTGAGCCCCCTTAAATGTGGTGCAAGAAAAGTATGCCACATTTTTGTGTAATTGTACCAGAAATCTGTCACATTTGCAATATTAATCTGCCCCTATATATTATAATATCCATAGAATTTTATGAGGAAGACCTATACCACAATTATCTTTTTTAGTATACATCTAAATATCTTTTTTGACTGTACAAAATGTAGGCTGCAGAATTTTTCAAAAGAACCACTTAAAAGTATGTTGTTTTTAATTAGAATAAAAGTCAAGGCTGACATATCCAAATGTATGTTTGTATACTTTTGCACAGAACACGATTGGATCTAACTGAAATAAAAAAAAGTCAAACTAAATTTCACTTCCCTGTTGAATGTATAAAAAGAGATCTGTTTAGCACATGCCATCTGAATACCTTTATTATTGATGCGTTTAATGGATATACCAAGTGAATGACTTTCTCAACTATTTATGTATGTTCATTTGTTTCACATTTGAAATATAAACCTAAAGTTGTTGAAACCTTCACTAATACAACATATTTTCGACATTGCAGTGCTTCTATAGAGATCTAGCCTAAGGATCACCCAAACATTTTCTTTTTCTGTTTTCTTTTACAGTCTATTTTGGCTTTAAGTTTACAGCCCTATTTAATTTCTGTGTTTTTGTTTTTTCTTCCTCACCATTTAAAAGACACAATTCTCATTTTTCGATTCACAGACCATTAGTAGGTCTTTTTTTGTGTGCAACCAATAGTACTTTGTTATGACTGCTTTCATTTTGCCATAAAATATACATCACAGCTAAAAAAATGACGATTTGTGTAGGGAAATAAAAAAAAAAACACAATTTTGCAGATTTTGGTGGGAGGGGGGTTCGTTTTTATGGAGCGCACTTTACGATAAAACTGTCATGTTCTTTTTGTTCTGTTGGTTGATACGATTAAAATGATACCTGTAATAAGTTTGCATGTTTGTCTGTTATTGTACTACTTTTAAAAAAAAGTTTCTTTATTTAAGAAAATGAGTATGCTTTAAATTGTCCTTCTCTGACCCCCCATAACTATTTTATTTTTCTGTTTCTGCAGCTGTATGAGGCAATTTTTGGGGCTGTGATCTTTAGTTTTTATCAGTACTACTTTTGTACATTAATTTATAAATTTTTGGGGGGATGTGATATGACAAAAAATCAGCAATTTGGAACTTTTTTACTTTTTTTCATTTGTAAAAAAGAAAAAGAAGGTGATTTCCTTTTTATTGGGGTTGTGAGCTTATTTATATTTTAAAAAAATGTTTTCTACTTCATTTTTTTTACATTTTTTACAGTCCCACAGGGGACTATATATATAGTAATATTTTGATTTATTTTACTGTTCAGTGCTATGCATTGCTAGCACTGAACAGTAATATCAGCAATCTACTTGTATATTCTACTTGTATATTCTGCCAGAATCATAGTGAAACAGGTGAGTGGATCAGGTTAGTGGAGCTCTGGCCACCAACTTGACTCATTGGATCCCCATAATCTCACTGTGGGTGGTCTGATAAGTCTCAACATATACTAAAACTGCTTTCAGTGCATGATCAGAATTAAATCTAAAGGCTTAATGGTGTTCTGAGAGAAGATGGTACACGCCGTGCATCAAGTGAGCACTTTATGTACAGTCTGTGAATATACACCCTGGTGCAAGTAACAGGGCACCGGGGTGTACATTTATGTCCAATTTCATTAAATGGTTAAAAAACATCATGCAGTGTTTTAATTGCTTTTTTTTTAGAACCATTATGATGGCATATTTAACTTTGTCCTTAACGTTCCAAAACTCTATGGTTTATGGTTCAAGGACCTTTGGAGGAAGTCAGGTGATTGCCCACCATGCATTGTAACGGTGAGTGACAGCTGACATGGACCAATCCAAAACGGCCCTGCCCATATAAGGAAGCGGCGGCCATTAATCGCTCTCTTGTTCCTGTGCTGCCAAGCAAGCAGCATCTCTTTCCTCATGGGCTGCTGATAGAGGAGGATCTGTGCAGCTGTCACCAGCAGTGACTAGGCCCAAGCCTTGCGGCAACGGCCATCTTACAAAACTGTGAGTTACCTCAATCCCTGTTAAGTCTGCAAGATCACCGGACCTAAACAGACCCCTAAATCCAGACGGATCTCTGCATCAATCCTAATTCTACTAGTCCTTTGGATAAGCTAATGGTCCGCGGCATCTGTCAATCACTGCCGTACTACATAGAGACTGTATTGCTAAGACTGCTGCTGTTAATTGGATGTATCGCAAGTACCTCAGTAAAGTTTATACAAGTTCAAGTTCATCCCTATTGTGGACCCTCATTCATTTAAACACGCACCTATCGTTTCTGGGAAGGGTGGCGATAGGCCGAAGATTTACCTCAGCGTATTAACCCTCACCCTGGCGTCATGAGTGACAGGGGTTAAATTAACCCCTCATATACAGAAGCAACACCCCAACTACACCCCCAAGGCCCTACCACACTGGGATTTGTAGTATGCTACACTTTTATATCACTGGACTTGACTGGGCTTAAGTACTGGATACTTTAGATGTTAGACTTAAGACTGACTTGTTCTACTTTTGCCTTATTGGCAATTTTACTTCTTCTCCCCGCAACTTAGGACTTGGACTTATCCTGGATGGTGGAACGCCTGTAAGTAGTGTTGTTGCTCACTTGCAGAACTTTGACTTGACTCCATGACTTCTCACCTCACTCTGTACATCACTCCACTAACTGACTTCTCTCCACACTACTCCTCACACACTCCACTCCGAAACTAAACTCCTCTCAACACAGACTTCTTCCTGCCTAGACAGGTCACTAAACTCAGGCAAGTGATCCTTATTGGCCACAGCTGATCACATGACTCCTCTCCTCTGCAGGGCTCTCTTAAAGGTACAACAGTGGTACCAATAACACATTATTGGCACATAGGCGCATAATGAACATAAATGAAATACAAAAAGGCATAAATAACATGAATCAAACCAGAATTAATACAATTTTACAAAGTATTCCCCTCCTTGGAGATGTGGGCCAGAACAGACACCTGCCGGACAGGAGGGGCAGTGTAATGTGTTCCATACCCGGATACCACATAAGGCAGGACAATCAGTGAACTGGCAAGCTAAAGGCTCATTAATGTATATGATGCCAGGCTGTCTAGTTCAATTCCACAGAAAAGTTGGGCTGTATTACACTGCCTAACTGGCCAACTCCAGAATGATATGAGTGCTGATCTGCTAGATTGGCAATTGTTTACCAAGCTTATTACATGGCCTGGTATGGGACGGGCAGGGCCACACAAATGATGATTTTTTTGGGCTGTATTGTCCTTTCTTCTGTCATTTGTTGCTTGCACAGGGCAAAGAACGGCTGACAGACAATTGTTTTTAAACATGTCAAAAATGAAGCACTTAGAAAACCAATGACTTTTGCTTGTTCATCAGCTGATCATTGGCCCTTATTGATACCATATTTGCTTATACAAAACTTTTAATACATTTTTTATTAATTATTTTTTAATAAAATGTTATAAAAAAAAAAGCTGCTATTTTGGACTATTGTCTTTTTACGTTCACGCCGTTCACCGAACGGTATCGTTAACATTTTATTTTAATAGTTTGGATATTTATGCACTCGGTGATACCAAAGATGCATATAAAATATAGTTTTTTATACTTTTTGGGGGTTCAATAGGGAAAATGGAACAATTTACATTTTTATTAGGGGAAGGGGTTTTTCAAATTTTTAAAACTTTTTTTTTTAAACTTTTTTTACTTTTATTTTTACACTTTGATAGTCCCCATAGGGGACTATTTATAGCAATCATTTGATTGCTAATACTGTTCAGAGCTATGCATAGGACATAGCACTGATCAGTATTATTGGTCATCTTTTGCTCTGGTCTGCTCGATCGCAGACCAAAGCAGAAGACCTGTAGGAGGCAACGGTAGCAGGTGAGGGGACCTCCATCTGCCGTTCTGGATCATCGGATCGCCGCGGCAGCGCTGCCAGTGATCGGATCATCCATTTAAGTTACCGAGATGCTGCAGATGCTGTGATCTGTGTTGATCACGGCATCTAAGGGGTTAATGGCAGACATCCGCGTGATCGAGGATGTCCGCCATTACCGGTGGCTCCCTGGCTGCTCTCAGCAGCCGGGATCTGCCGCGCAAGACCCGAGCATCGCTCCGATGCTCGCGGTTATGCATAGGACGAAAATGTACGTTCTGGTGCATTAAATACCAGCTCACCAGGACGTACATTTATGTCTGACGTCGTTAAGGGGTTAAAGTTGTGGACTCTGCACCTTTCAGAGAACTGATGGCTTGTGCCGAGCCGAGGTGGAGAGTCCCAAGCCGTCATTTCTTTGCGAAGAAGGCAGTACCAGCCCTGTACAATTTTGTGAAACAGAAGGTGGGCCAGTCATTGAGCCTGTCAGTGTGTACCAAAGTACATGGCAGCGCCAATGTGTGGAGCTATAACTATGGTCAGGGACAATACATGTCCATCACAACCCACTGGGTAAATGTGGTTCCTGCACAGCCACAACAACAGCTTGGACAGGTCACGCCGCATCCGCCTCCATGCTCTCAGGCCGTTTGTCCTGTGACAGTGTGCGACTATGCCTCCTCATCCTCCACCATGTCCTCACCCTCAACTGCACGGACAAGTCTCAGTGCCCCTCCAGTATACCATGTGTGAAGGGCACAGCGGTGTTACGCTGTTCTTCACATGGTTTGACTTGGCAAACGGAGTCACACAATCATTAATCAAGAAATAGAATCATGGCTTACTCCACGAAATATGAAAAAGGGAACCATGGTGACTGACAATGGGGAGAACATCTTGTCTGTGCTGCGACAAGGAAGGCTGAGACATGCGCCAGCATGTCACACGTGTTCAATCTGGTTGTCAAGCGGTTCCTATAGTGTTCCCCCATCTTAAAGACATCCTAACAATGGGAAGGAAACTGTGCTTACACTTTAGCCACTCGTACACCGTAAAGAACACCCTCCTTGAGCTGCAGTGTCAGAAAGGTATCTCCCAACATAATCTGATTTGTGTGGATCCCACCCTCTATATGTTGAACTGACTATACGAACAGAGATAAGCCATCATCAATTTCTTGATGATCCAAGCAGATAGGGGAACTCCCCTGTGTAACCTCAATGTCAACCATTGGCAGCTCATATGTGACACCTGCCATTTGCTCAGGCCCTTTGAGGAAGCCACATTATTAGTCAGTCGCCAGGATTACGGGATGAACAATGTCATTCCACTGCTTCATTTACTACAACACGTGTTGGAAACAATTGCTGGTCAGGGCACCGGAGACGTGGCACCTACACCTCACGGCCACGTGAGCCCTGTGGGGGATGAACTGAAGGAGGAGGAGGGGGAGAGGCACAATGGAGCACAGCTTAGGTTTCACGATATTGGTGTTTTTTCCAGTCATCTGACAGGAGAGGAGGAGCAAGAGCAGAGAGACACAGGACCCAGACACATCGTGGCAGTATGCAATGGAGATGGAGGCAGGGAGTCCCTCCGAGTCCATTTCACAAATGGCACGATGCATGCTCACTTCCGATGCATGTCACCATTCAGCAGCGGGGTCACTTCTGGCTCTCCGCCTTATAGGACTCTCAAAATGGGGGCCTTTTTTTCACCCACTGAGAGGGAGGACAAACTGACCTACTACAGAGACATCCTTCGTAGTAGGTTGGCCGATGCCTATCTGCGCCATCATCTATCCTCTCGCAGGTCTTACTTGGATGGCCCTCTATGCTCACCTTCCACTGCCATGGCTGCTGGGGAGGGGTGGGGTGGCAGGAACAGTACCAGCTCCCTCAACAGCAGCCTGAGTCTACAGTCGCTGATGAGTAGCTTTTTTCACCCGCATAGTGAAGCAACTCATCAGCAGCAGGTAGACCTTTAGCAGGACTTCTGGACAGCCAAACTTGATTTGTGGCCGCAACTAGCAGAGTTTGTACTGGAAAAGCTGTCCTTCCCGGCCAGAAGTGTGCCAATTTAGCGGGTGTTTAGTGAGGCGGGGGCCATAGTAACCCCAAGGAGAACTCGTCTGTCCATGAAAAATGCGGAGAGACTGACCTTTGTGAGGATGAATCAGGTATGGATCAGCCAGAATTTCCACCCACCAATGCCTGATGCATTAGAGTAGATTGACTTTGGTGCCACACCAACACTTCACAAATATGTATAGTGCCAAACAGATTTAAGGTGCTGCTCCCCAGTTACAGACATTCCTTGGCATGAGACCACAAGTAATGATTGAGGATATGCATCAGCTAAAACTTAAAGGGGTATTCCAGGATTTGTTTCTATTTGGCTTTGCTACAGGGCTGCAAAGTTAGTGGAGTTCATAATATATTTGTAACGCCGAGCGCTCTGGGTTCCTCTCCTCCCCCGGAGCGCTCGCGGTGTTCTCCTCTTGTTCGCAGCGCCCCGGTCAGACTGACTGACCGGGAGTGCTGCTCTGATTCCCCCAGCGGGGATGCAATCTGCGTAGTGGGACGTGCCTGCCCGCGGGTCGCATCCCGTTCTGGTTACCTGCCCCGTCCTCTGTCTGCTCAGTCTCGGCGCGCGCGGTCCCGCTCTCTACACATAAAACCCACTTCCCCTTCCTGTCCTCGCAGGATCTTGTTGCCCTTGTGCCAGTGAAAGCGTTTCTTTGAGCCATTGTCTGTGTATCCAGACCCTTGCTGTTGCCCCTGACTACGAACCGTTGCCACCTGCCCTGACCTTCTGCTATGTCTGACCTTGCCTTTGCCTTGTCCTTGTGTCCCGCTCCAGTCTCAGCCGCCAGAGGGGTTGAGTCGCTACTGGGTGGAACGACCTGGGGGTTACCTGCCGCAGCAAGTCCATCCCGCTTTGTGGCCCTCATCGCCTCTCTGGCACAGAGGATCCACTACCCGTGTCCTCCCCGCATACCAGTCTGGATCCTGACAATATTGTCTGTAACTTTGTGAGACAGTTTTCTCACAATTCTTATGTGATTTCCACCCCAATATTTTTTTTAACTGCACACAAAATTACTGTTGTCTCAGATTTTTCCCAGGTAGCAATGCAGCTGAGACCTGACTCACTTGTCAGCTGATAACAGGGAGCCGGTCTGCTTCAATTGGTGTAGGGATTGCTTGGTGGGAGAGAAATCAATCTGCAACTAATGCAACAGTTGTAGGCACCCTGATTAAAAAACACAGGTCTTTTGAATGGATGCAGCTCATTTATGTTTCAATAGGTGGGGTGGCCGATGTGTGAGAGGGAGGAAATGGAATTATGGGATTTGTAGGCAAAAGAAGAAAACTCAAACAGGAAATTCCAGTTCACAAAAAGGTAGCCACAGTGTTATGGTAATCTCATGACATCCCAAGACGAGCGCAGATCCTTCCTAAGCATGTCCATTACTGTCTGGCAGGTACGTACCAAAATCACCTTATGGTGGATAACCCCTTTTACTTTTTTTTAGAATAAAATGTATTTACCCCAATTTTTTTTTTTAAATCAAACAAAAGGAAAGGTGTTGTATTGATGTGATGCAAACACCTCTAAAAGATGGAAAGGGACATATGGTATATTATAACCAGTGGGGCTAAGAACTTCCCATGTAAGGCCCTACTCTTGTATTATTCCCTTCTTGGCAAGTGTTACTCACCCTAAAAAGGGTGGCCCCACACAGGAACCTCTCCCTATTTCCTCCTACAAACACTGCTATTTCACATGGTTTTTAGTTGGAAATAGGGAGAGTTTCCTGTGTGTGGTCACCCTTTTTAGGGCGAGTAACACTTGCCAAGAAGGGAATTTATAGGGCGAGAGTAGGGCCTTACAGGTAAATTTTTTACCATCACCGGCTAAAATGGATAATACTTTGTTGCCTTCCACCTTTTCGTCTTAAAAAGGGCGGTCCCACACAGGAAACTCTGCCTATTTCTACCTAAAAACCCTGGGAAATGGCAGTGTTTGCAGATGGAAATAGGGAGAGGTTCCTGTTTGGGGCCACCCATTTTAGGGGAAGTTATTACCACCACCAGTTACAATGGACCATACGTTGTTCCCTTCTACCTTTTAGAGGTCTTCGCATCACATCAATACTTGGTGGTGTAGGTGGCACATTTTTTTTTTTTTTTGGCACATCTTTCCTCTTGTTTGATTTAAAAAAAAATAGTACAAATATTTTATCCTAAGAATATTATAAAGTTGAGTTTTACGTACTGCATATCTTCAATACTTACTTGTGCACACTAACACTTTTACAAAACAGAATGCCAAGTTCTCATTTTTTCACCCATCTTCGTCACCGGGTACTGGTATTGCCACCCACCGCCTCACTATGTCACCGGGTAACTCTCAGGACTCCTGATGCTCCTGATTAGAGATGAGCGAATCGAACTTGACGAACCCGAATTTGTTACGAATTTCATGAAAAATTCGATTTGCAACGAATACGAATATCGCCGCGATTTTATCGCACGAATCGCTTTAATAAACTCCATTTTACAGCGTTCCAGTCTATTGTAGAGCTAAGATGGCGGATCCACATGTGAGTACATGGGGCAGGGGATTATGGGAGGGCGGGAAACAGCGGCGGGAATGAAGGTAGGTGGGCTGACCCAGAACCACATGTGAGATGCAGCCTATCAGTGTTCACTGACCCCTGTGATGTCACAGGCCCTATATAATCGGCGGCCATCTTGCCTCTCTTCATTTCATCTATGCACTCAGATGGAGAGGACTGGACTGTGTGTGTGTGAATAGCTCATACCACAGCGTTACACTGCAACTGCTAGTCACATCAGCATTAGGAAAAGGCAGGAGTGCAAAGTGCTTTCCTGTTACACTGAGAAGGATCATTGATTGCTAAACCTCCGAGCATTGCAGCAGAGAGGGGCAGATAGCTGTCAGCTGCCTCATACAGATCTCCAAGCTGCCTGAACTTTCTGAAGCATCTCATCTCCTAATTTTTCAGTTCTATTGAGTTGTTTTTTTCTCCACAAATCTTCTGCTGCTCAGAATTGTGTGACAGAGTGCAATTTAGGGTTTAATCCCTGGATTTTTTTTGGTGGTGCTGCACTGTTGGGTCCTGCTGCTGTTCAGAAATATATCATATTAGTGTGGACTTTAGTGCCTTTTTACCATTTTTCACCTGTTACTCTGTCTCTGTGCTAAATTCAGTGTTATACCACACGTTATACACCTGACGGTGTATTAAAGAATTTTTTTTTCCTGAGTACAAATATGCTTAACAGTGGCCTTATTATTTCAAAGGGCCTAAATACAAGCAAATAGAGTACCATATGCTACCTTTTTTTCTTTCTGTCTCTGTGCTAAATTAAGTGTTTTACCACACGTTATACACCTGCCGGTGTATTAAAGAAAAAAAAGTTTTTCCTGAGTACAAATATGCTTTTTCAGTGGCATTATCAAGCAAATAGCGTACCATATGCCACCTTTTTTTCTGTCTCTGTGCTAAATTCAGTGTTATATCACACGTTATACGCCTGACGGTGTGTTAAAGAATATTTTTTTTTCCAGAGTAAAAATACGCTTAACAGTGGCCTTATCATTGCAAAGGGCCTACATACAAGCAAATAGCGTACCATATACTACCTTTTTTTCTGTCTCTGTGCTAAATTAAGTGTTATACCACACGTTATACACCTGCCGGTGTATTAAAGAAAAAAAGGTTTTCCTGCGTAAAAATCCGCTTAACAGTGGCCTTATCATTGCAAAGGGCCTACATACAAGCAAATAGCGTACCATATACTACCTTTTTTTCTGTCTCTGTGCTAAATTCAGTGTTATACCACACGTTATATACCTGCCGGTGTATTAAAGTAAAAACATTTTTCCTGAGTAAAAATACACTTAACAGTGGCCTTATCATTGCAAAGGGCCTGCATACAAGCAAATAGCATACCATATACTACCTTTTTTCTTTCTCTGTGCTAAATTCAGTGTTATACCACACGTTATATACCTGCCGGTGTATTAAAGTAAAAACATTTTTCCTGAGTAAAAATACACTTAACAGTGGCCTTATCATTGCAAAGGGCCTGCATACAAGCAAATAGCATACCATATACTACCTTTTTTCTTTCTCTGTGCTAAATTCAGTGTTATACCACATGTTATATACCTGCCGGTGTATTAAAGGAAAAAAAGATTTTCCTGCGTAAAAATACGCTTAACAGTGGCCTTATCATTGCAAAGGGCCTACATACAAGCAAATAGCGTACTATTTAGTACCTGTATTTCTGTTTTATACCACACGTTATACACCAGCCGGTGTATTAAAGTAAGAAAAGGTTTTCCTGCGTAACAATACGCTTTTTCAGTGGCCTTATCATTGCAAAGGGCCTAAATTCAGGCAAATAGTGTACCATATACCACCTTTTTTTCTGTCTCTGTGCTAAATTAAGTGTTATACCACACGTTATACACCTGCCGGTGTATTAAAGTAAAAAAAAAGTTTTTCCTACGTACAAATACGCTTAACAGTGCGCTCATCATTGCAAAGGGCATACATACAACCAAGAAGTGTACTATTTAGTACCTGTATTTCTGTCTCGGTGCTAAATTCAGTGCTATTCCACACATTAGTATACACTGGCTGGTGTATACAACAAAAAAATTGTTTTTTTCTGCGTATAAATACGCTTAACAGTGCGCTCATCATTGCAAAGGGCATACATACAACAAAGGAGTGTACTATTTAGTAACTGTTATTCTGTCTAGGGCCTATATACTTTGAAAGGACAGCCGTAAGTAATCGCCTGCTGCTGTTCTATACCCTCATAAACGCACTAAGTATGTCAGGCAGGGAAGTGCCAGGGCATGCACAGAGAAGGGGCAGAGACCTACATACGTCAGGCAGAGTTGGCAGCAGACTTGGGGCGAGTGGCAGCAGGAGTCACAGCAATAGGCCTGAGCTCCCGTTAACACCCAGCGGTCGTGTCGTCGACCCATCTCTCCTCGTCAATTGGTTTGCACACTCATCCCCATCATCACAAGCGACATCTGACAACCCCAGTCAAGAGTCGGTGGGTTCCTCAGACACAACCCTAAGTTGGCATGGCCCGGGAGCAGTCCCTGTAATCCCATTGCCTATGTCCTATGCTGTTCCCTCTTCCAAAGAAGTATTTCATGCTTTGGGTTCAGCTCCACTATTTAGCGAGGATGATGTAATAGAGGACAGTCAGCATCTAATGGGCAGCCAAGAATGTGAGGAGACATGCGTCCCTTGCTCCGCAAGGCGGCCAAGTAGTGATGCGGAGAGTGACGTGGGAGGCAGTGTTTCAATTGCTCAGGGTCCTGAGGCAGACACTGTTGTGGAACACGAGGAGGACATCAGTGACGTGCACACATCTTTTGATGATGATGAAGCCGATCGCAATTGGGAGCCAGGTGCAGAAGCCGGGGCTTCATCATCATCAGGAGAAGAGATTTGCTCTTTGTCTATGAGGCAGCAAGGCGGTAGCACGGTTGGCAATCAGCGTGGTGGTGGCAGTAGTGTAAATTCAGGAGCCAAACGTGCCAGGGGGAGACCACCTGCTTTGCGGCAAGCTACATTCAGGGAGGTAGTGGAACAGGGGTTCCTGGAGACGGCGCCAATAGCAGTGAAGTAGTGCAAACTATGGGTGGGAAAATCAGCTACTCTGCGGTGTGGTTGTTCTTCACAGAGAATCCAGAGGACCTTAGTGTAGTCACATGCAAAATCTGTGTTCAGAAAGTGAAGCGTGGCCAGGGTCCCAATCTCGGCACCACGGCCCTGCGTCAACACATGATTCGCCACCATAAAGCGGCCTGGGATAACCGTGGCTCCGAGGTAGTGGTCCAGCCTGCCACATCACCCAGTGGCCATCCTCTTCCCCCGTCATCCAGCCAAGACTCCACCACCTCAGCTGAAGGGAGCATTGTGTCAAACCATCCTTCTTGCGCTCCTGCTTCCTCCGCTCGTAGTCAGCAATTCCGCCAACAATCGATTGGCGAAGCCATGTCCAAGAGACAAAAGTATGCGCCCACTCATCCAACGGCGCAGAAGTTGAATGTGCTCCCGTCCAAGTTGCTGGTGTTGCAGTCCCTCCCTTTCCAACTGGTGGACTCTGCAGCTTTCAGGGAATTGATGGCTTGTGCAGAGCCTAGGTGGAGATTCCCAAGCCATCATTTCTTTGCAAAGAAGGCAGTACGAGCTCTGCATAAGTTTGTACAAGAGAAGGTGAGCCAGTCCTTGAGCCTGTCGGTGTGTTCAAAAGTGCAAGGCAGCGCCGACGTGTGGAGCTGTAACTACAGGCAGGGACAATACATGTCTTTTACGGCCCACTGGGTAAATGTTGTTCCTGCACAGCCACAGCAGCAACTTGGAAAGGTCACACCGCTTCCTCCTCCACGCTCTCGCTCCCAGGCAGTTGGTCCTTTTACAGTGTGCGCCGCCGCCTCCCCCCTGTCCTCGGCCTCCACTGCACATCCAAATCTCGGTGGCCCTTCATCGTACCACGTGTGTAGGGCACAGCGGTGTCAAGCCGTCCTTCACATGGTTTGCTTTGGCGAACGGAGTCACACAGGGGAGGAACTGCTGAAGTTCATTAGGGAAGAAATCCGAGTATGGCTTACTCCACGAAATCTGGAAATGGGAACCATGGTGACCGACAACGGGAAGAACATTGTGGCCGCGCTGCGACAAGGAACCATTCGCCCTGCATGGCACACGTGTTGAATCTGGTTGTCAAGAAGTTCATCAAATCTTCACCCCATTTGCAAGACGTCCTGACAATGGCAAGGAAACTATGCATGCACTTCAGCCACTCGTACACGGCCAAGCACACTTTGCTTGATCTGCAGCATCAGAACGGTATCCCACAACATAGTCTCATTTGTGACGTTGCCACACGTTGGAATTTCACCCTCCATATGTTGGACAGACTATACGAACAAAGAAAAGCCATCACAGATTTTTTGATGATACAAGCAGATAGGAGTACTCCCCTGTGTAACTTCAATGTGAACTAGTGGCAGCTCATACGTTACACCTGCCGTTTGCTGAGGCCCTTTGAGGAAGCCACATTTTTTGTTACTCGCTCGAATTACGCCATGAACAATGTAATTCCACTCCTACATTTACTTCAAAAAATTATTGAAAACATGGCTGGTCACGGCAATGGAGATGTTGCGCCTACATCAGAAGGCTACATGAGTCCTGTGGGGGATGAACTGGAGGAGGATGATGAGGGGCAGAGCGGAGCACAGTTTACGGTGGATGAGATGGCCGGTGTTTCTGGTCATTGGACATGAGGGGAGGAGCAGGAGCAGCCAGAGGGTTATTACGAGGGAGGCAAGACAGAGGACCCAGACACACTGTGGCAGTATGCAGTAGAGATGGAGGCAGGTAGTCCCAGTGATTCACTGTCACAAATGGAACGATGCATGCTGAGTTGCTTGCGTAGTGACCACCGAATTGTCAAAATTCGTCAGCATGATGACTTCTGGATCTCCACCTTATTAGACCCTCGCTACCGGCTCAGAATGGGGGCCTTTTCACACCCACTGAGAGGGAGGACAAACTGACCTACTTCAGGGAGCTTCTACGTAGTCGGTTGGCCGATGACTATCGGCCACATGGTTCATCCACTCACAGGTCTGACTCGGGGGACCCTCTGTGCTCACCTTCCACTGCCACGGCTGCTGGGGAGGGGAGGGGTGGCAGGAGCAGTACCGGCTCAATCAGCAGGAGCCTGAGTCTACAGTCGCTGATGAGTAGCTTCCTTCAGCTGCATAGTGAAGCTACTCATCAGCAGCAGGTGGACATGGAGCAGGACCTGAACCAGCAGGGGATGGCTTACCTCGACATGACCCTGCCAACAACCGTTGAAGATCCGCTGGACTTCTGGGCAGCCAAACTCGATTTATGGCTGCAACTAGCGGAGTTTGCCCTGGAAAAGCTGTCCTGCCCGGCCAGTAGTGTGCCATCAGAGCGGGTGTTTAGTGCGGCCGGGGCCATAGTCCCCCCAAGGCGAACTCGTCTGTCCACTAAAAATGTGGAGAGACTGACGTTTGTCAAGATGAATCAGGGATGGATCAGCCAGGATTTCCAGCCACCAATGACAGATGGGTCTGAGTAGATTGACCATGCTCCTACAACAAAATTTTCTCTATTGTTGTTGGTTATGAAACCCTCTGGGGCAGACCTGGGGATTGTATAGCCCGCTTGACACATACGGCCCTTTGATTGGCTCTGACCGGCCTGCGCTGATTGGGGGACAACTATGCTGCCTAATCTGGGGGACATTTATGCTGCCTACTCTGGGGGACAAGTATGCCCCTAATCTGGGGGACATCTATGCTGCCTAATCTGGGTGACATCTATGCTGTCTACTCTGGGGGACAACTATGCTCCTAATATGGGGAAAACTGAAGCTTCTGGGCCTATAATTTTTTTAAGTTTAGCAGTAGCTAAATACATGCTTAATGCAAATGTCAACATTGATCTTTAAATGTAAGGGGTTATGAAACCCTCTTGGGTACTGCAAATGACTGCTCCAGACTGATTCTGTGTCTTTCACAAACTACTTGCCTCCCTGGTGCCTCAAGCCTTGGACCCATAATTTTTTGAAGTTTAGCAGTAGCTAAATACATGCTTAATGCAAATGTAAACATTGATCTTTAAATGTAAGGGGTTATGAAAACCTCTTGGGTACTGCAAATGCATGCTCCAGACTCTCTCTGTGTCTTTCAGGAACTACTTGCCTCCCTGGTGCCTCTGGCCTTGGACCTTACATTTTTGGATGCTTAGCAGTAGCTAAATACATGCTTAACCCCTTAAGGACCCAGCCATTTTACACCTTAGGACCCAGCCATTTTTTGAACAACTGACCACTGTCACTTTAAACATTAATAACTCTGGAATGCTTTTAGTTATCATTCTGATTCCGAGTTTTTTCATGACATATTCTACTTTAACATAGTGGTAACATTTTGTGGTAACTTGCATCCTTTCTTGGTGAAAAATCCCAAAATTTGATGAAAAATTTGAAAATTTAGCATTTTTCTAACTTTGAAGCTTTCTGCTTATAAGGAAAATGGATATTCCAAATATTTTTTTATTTTATTCACATATACAATATGTCTACTTTATGTTTGAATCATAAAATTGACATATTTTTACTTTTGGAAGACACCAGAGGGCTTCAAAGTTCAGCAGCAATTTTCCAATTTTAAAAAAAAATTTCAAACTCACTATTTTTCAGGGACCAGTTCAGGTTTGAAGTGGATTTGAAGGGTCTTCATATTAGAAATACCCCATAAAAGATCCCATTATAAAAACTGCACCCCCCAAAGTATTCAAAATGACATTAAGTCAGCATTTTAACCCTTTAGGTGTTTCACAGGAATAGCAGCAAAGTGAAGGAGAAAATTCACAATCTTCATTTTTTATACTCGCATTTTCTTGTAGACCACATTTTTGAATTTTTACAAGGGGTAAAAGGAGAAAATTTATACTTGTATTTGTAGCCCAATTTCTCTCGAGTAAGCACATACCTCATATGTCTATGTAAAGTGTTTGGTGGGCGCAGTAGAGGGCTCAGAAGCGAAGGAGCAACAAGGGGATTTTGGAGAGTATGTTTTTCTGAAATGGTTTTTGGGGGGCATGTTGCATTTAGGAAGCCCCTGCATTTTTGCAAGGGTTAATAGCAGAAAATACCACCCAAAATTTGTAACCCCATCTCTTCTGAGTATGGACGTACCCATAAGTTGACCTGAAGTGCACTACGAGCGAACTACAATGCTCAGAAGAGAAGGAGTCATATTTGGCTTTTTTAGAGCAAATTTTGCTCGGGGGCATGTCGCATTTAGGAAGCTCCTATGGTGCCAGGACAGCAAAATAACCTCCACATGGCATACCATTTTGGAAACTAGACCCCTCGAGGAACGTAACAAGGGGTACAGTGAGCATTTACCCCCACTGGTGTCTGTCAGATCTTTGGAACAGTGGGCTGTACAAAATTTTTAATTTGCACAGCCCACTGTTCCAAAGATCCGTCAGACACCAGTGGGGTGTAAAGTCTCACTGCACCCCTCATTACATTCTGTGAGGGGTGTAGTTTCCAAAATGGGGTCACATGTGTTTTTTTTTTTTTTTTTGCGTTTGTCAAAACCGCTGTAACAATCAGCCACCCCTGTGCAAATCACCTCAAATGTACATGGTGCACTCTCCCTTCTGGGCCTTGTTGTGTGCCCCCAGAGCACTTTGCGCCCACATATGGGATATCTCCGTAGTCGGGAGAAATTGCATTACAAATTTTGGGGGGCTTTTTTCCCCTTTTACCTCTTGTCAAAATGAAAAGTATATATATATTTTTTTACACTAACATGCTGGTGTAGACCCCAACTTCCCCTTTTCATAAGGGGTGAAAGGAGAAAAAGCCCCCAAAATTTATTAGGCAATTTCTCCCGAGTACGGCGATACCCCATATGTGGCCCTAAACTGTTGCCTTGAAATACAACAGGGCTCCAAAGTGAGAGTGCCATGTGCATTTGAGGCCTGAATTAGGGATTTGCATAGCGGTATTCTACACCAGCGATTCCCAAACAGGGTGCCTCCAGCTGTTGCAAAACTCCCAGCATGCTTGGACAGTCAACGGCTGTCCGGCAATACTGGGAGTTGTTCTTTTGCAACAGCTGGAGGCTCCATTTTGGAAACAGTGGCGTACAGACGTTTTTCATTTTTATTGGGGAAGGGGGCTGTGTAGGGGTATGTGTATATGTAGCGTTTTTTATTTATTTTATTTTGTTTTAGTGTAGTGTAGTGTAGTATTTTTAGGGTACAGTCACACGGGCGGGGGATTACAGCGAGTTTCCCACTGCGAGTTTGAGCTGCCGCGCAAAATTTGCTGCATCCCAAACTTGTAGCCTGATATTCACTGTAAGCCCCCTGCCCATGTGAATGTACCCTGTACATTCACAGGGGGGGGGGACCTCCAGCTGTTGCAAAACTACAACTCCCAGCATGCACGGTCTATCAGTGCATGCTGGTAGTTATGGTTTTGCAACAGCTGGAGGCACACGGGTTGGGAAACACTGAGTTAGGAAACAGACAATGTTTCCCAACCAGTGTGCCTCCAGTTGTTGCAAAACCACAACTCCCAGCATGCCCAGGCAGCCGAAGGGAATATTGGGAGTAGTGGTTACACAACAGCTGGAGGAGAACAGTTTGGGGACCACTGTGTAGTGGTGTCCAAGCTGTAGCCCTCCAGATGTTGCAAAACTACAACTCCCAGTATGCCAAAACTGTCCAGGCATGCTGGGAGTTGTAGTTCTGCAACATCTGAAGGGCCAGATGTTACAGAACTACAGCACCCAGCATGCCTGGACAGTAAGGGCATGCTTAGGATGTGCAGTTTTGCAACATCTGGAAGGGCACTGTGGTCTCCAAACTGTGGACCTCCAGATGTTGCAAAACTGCAACTCCCAGCATGCCCAGAAGCCAAGGGCTGTCTGGGCATGCTGGAAGTTGTAGTATACAGGGTCTCATTACAGCAATGCATGTCGTTTTACGGCGACGTGTATTGCTGTAAAGGGCCCGACCGCGGCTGAAGAGGAACTCACCTGTAGCCGCCGCCGCTGCCTTCATCGGCGGGATCCGGGTCTTCAGGGACGAGGTAATTACCAGGGCCGGTCCCCAGCACTCCCCCGTCCCCCGCTGCGTCCTCCGGTCTTCCTCCCGTCCTCTCCGGACTTCAAGGGGCCGGGCAGGGCGGGAGGAAGTAACCGCCCCCCCCCTGCAGTTGTTCGATTAACTAACCAACGGATCGCAGGGGATGGGAGGAGGTGGCAGGCTTGCCACCTCGCTCCTATACTTTAGCATGGTCCTGGCTGTCTGTGACAGCCGGGATCATGCAAAATTACCGGGCGGTCGGGTCCCAGAGACTTGATCAGATCGCAGGGGCGATTTCCCTAGCGATTTGCGGCAATCGCCGACATGGGGGGCCTATATGGCCCCCCTCGGCGTTTGCCCTGGATGCCTGCTGAAACATTTCAGCAGGCATCCGCTTCCGATCTCTGCCCGGGGTGCGGCAGAGACCGGAGAAACACCAGGACGTACTAGTACGTCCTGGGTCCTTAAAGCCCAGGGTGCCAGGACGTTCTAGTACGTCCTGGGTCCTTAAGGGGTTAATGCAAATTTCAACAATGATCGTTAAATTTTCGGCGCTCTGCCAGGGCCTTCTCCTACCCCGCCTGGGCTGATCCGAGGACCTCACTAACCTACTCACTAACTAATCCAATCGCTTATAGCGTCGAGCGGTGTGTACAAAGGGCAGGGACCAGCTTATGACCCTCACTTACTGGTAATTCCTCGTTTTAAGATTAAATAATTGCAATCACAGATTCCTATCACGAACTGGTTTCAGCGTGCAACACGCACCTGTCCTTGAAAAATAGAGAGACGCTAATCCGTTCAGTGGAGCGCTAGTGCGGCCCAGGACATCTGAGGCC
The DNA here is from genome assembly GCF_029499605.1 of Hyla sarda. Classification (NCBI taxonomy): domain Eukaryota; kingdom Metazoa; phylum Chordata; class Amphibia; order Anura; family Hylidae; genus Hyla; species Hyla sarda. Next base: position 197,523,005 of record NC_079190.1, on the reverse strand, counting down.
ATAACACACCTGTTATTGCTCGATCTCGCAATTGATCGGGCAAGGTAAGGGGTTATTAAAGCCTCTTGGGTACTGCTGAGGCCTACTCCTGACTGCTCCTGGTGCAATGTATGGGGTAATTAAACACTCTTGGGTAGTGTTATTGTTAAATTTACTGGTAATTTTATCAGTAATAAAATAGAATTTAGCAGAATGCTAACCATTGCACAACGGAACGCTTGTTGCATGTGATTTTTAATGAAAAAAAAAAAAAATAGATGGAGAGGGGTTAACTCTGCTTAATCATTTTTGGTGAATAGAATCCTTTTGCCATCCGATTTTTTGGAGACAGATGCACTTACACACATGTAATAATTATTTTAACTAAATTTCAAACATTGTGTGGTTTATTACGTTTGAGAAGAATGTCTTTGGGTGGTCCACCATCCTGCATTATAGAGTCTTCTGAACTGCTGTATATGAGCTTGTTTTTTTTTAAAAAAGGTATTTTGTCCGACAATTTCGATAAAATTTTGCGTTTTTTTGGGGTGGATTGTGAAGCCCGGGTGACGGGTGTGTAGTGTGTACTCATGCATCAGTCAACTCCAGTCTGTGTCCGTTAGGCAATATATGGGTTACTGATGCAGCAGAGATGGGGCCTTGGTCTTGGAATTTCAATTATTTAAAAAAATTTGAACATATTGTGTGGTTTATTATATTATAGAAGAATGTCTTTGGGTGGTCCACCGTCCCGCATTATAGAGTCTTCTGAACTGCTGTATATGCGCTTGTTTTAACAAAAAGGTATTTTGTCAGACAATTTTAAAAAAAATGTGTTTTTTTGGGGTGGATTGTGAAGCCCGGGTGTTTACTCATGCATCAGCCAACTCCAGGCTGTGTCTTTCAGGCAATCTATGGGTTACTGATGCAGCTGAGTTGGGGCCTGGGTCTAGGAATTTCAACTTAAAAAAAAAAAAATTCAACAATTGTGTGGTTCATTATTTTTGAGAAGAAAGTCTTTGGGTGGTCCACCGTCCTGCATTATAGAGTCTTCTGAAATGTTGGATATGCGCTTGTGCTTACACAAAGTTGTAAATTTAAAAAACATTTTTATACAATTTTGTTGATTTTGGGGCGGATTGTGAAACCCTGTGTGTACTGGTGCAACAGCCAACTCCAGGCTTTGTCCTTCGGGCAATAAATGGGTTCCTGATGCCGCAGAGGTGGGGCCTGGGTCTGGGAATTTAAAATTTTTGGATTGCGGGTGCTACAAAAAAAGGTGGAAACACCCTAATCCGTTCAGTGGAGCGCGCCTGAGGCCCCGGACATCTGAGGGCATAACACACCTGTTATTGCTCGATCTCAGGAGAAGGGGGTTCATCATCGGGAGATGAGAGTTGCAGGTTGCCCTTGAGTCAGCAACGCGGTAGTACGGTTGGCAGTCAGTGTGGTGTCGCAGTAGTGGAAATTCTGGAGCCAAACGTGCCCGGGGGAGACCACCTGCTTCGCGGCAGCTTACCATTCTGGGAGTTAGCAGGTTACCAGCACCGGTCGATGAAAGATAGAGACACGCTAATCCGTTCAGTGGAGCGCGCCTGCGGCCCCGGAAATCAGAGGGCATAACACACCTGGTATTGCTCGATCTCGCAATTGATCGTGCAAAGGTAGGGGGTTATTAAAGCCTCTTGGGTACTGCTGAGGCCTACTCTTGACTGCTCCTGGTGCAATGTATGGGGTAATTAAACACTCTTGGGTTGTTTTTTTTTTTTTATTTACTGATAATTTTATCAGTAATAAAATTTAATTTTCCAGAATGCTAATCGTTACACAACGGAACGCTTGTTGCGTGTGATTTTTTTATGAAAAAAAAATAAAATACGGACAGGGATTAACTCTGCTTCATCATTTTGGGCGAAAAAAGTCCTTTGGTGATCTGATCTTTTGGAGACAGATGCGCTTACATACATATTGAATTCGTTTTTGTAAAAAAAAAATTCAAAGATTGTGTGGTTTATTATTTTTGAGAAGAATGTCTTTGGGTGGTCAACCGTCCTATTATAGAGCCTTGTGAACTGTTGGATATGTGCTTGTTCTTACACAAAGGTATTTCTTTAAAAAATGTCTAAAATGATGTTGTTTTTGGAGGGGATTGTGAAGCCCGGGTGTGTACTGGTGCATCAGTCAACTCCAGGCTGTGTCCTTCAGGCAATATATGGGTTCCTGATGCCGCAGAGGTGGGGCCTGGGTCTTGAAATTAAAAATCTTTGGATAGCGGGTGCTACCAATGAGAAATCTTTGACAAAAATGTCATATATTGTGTTGTTGTTTTTTTTTTTTTTTTTGGGGGGGGGGGATTGTGAAGCCCTGGTGTGTACTCTTGCATCAGCCAACTCCAGGCTGTGTCATGCAGGCAATATATGGGTTACTGATGCCACAGGGGTAGGGCCTGGTTCTGGAAATTTCAAATTTTTGGATAGCAGGTGCTACCAATGAGATCTTTGACAAAAATTTCTCATTGTGTTGATTTTGGAGGGGGGATTGTGAAGCCCTGGTGTGTTCTGGTGCATCAGCCAACTCCAGTCTGTGTCCTACAGGCAATATATGGGTTACTGATGCCGCAGAGGTGGGGCCTGGGTCTGGAAATTTCTAATTTTTGGATAGCGGGTGCTACCAATGAGAAATCTTTGTAAAAAATTTCCTATATTGTGTTGTTTTTTTGGGGGGGATTGTGAAGCCCTGGTGTGTAGTGTACTAGTGCATCAGCCAACTCCACGCTGTGCCATTCAGCCACTAAATGGTCTCCTCTTGCCACGCTATGTCCACGCTATGTCATTCAGTCACTATATGGTCTCCTGACACTGATGCCACCACCAGGCTCTGTCATTGTGCTGCTGTGTGGCAGTGAATCTAAGAGCGATGCCGGTAATCTGCATGCTATTCTGAATAACAGTATTATTTCACTACCCCAGCACACTAGAGGCTGTATGTAGGCTAGCAATGGCCTTTTTTTAACATAGATTCGCCGCAAAAAATGTAACTTTAATCTGGGTGGAGGAAACGTCCTTTGTAGAAACTCTACATTCAGTGTAATTAAGTCAAAAAAAATATCTGTTTGATATAAGTTAAAATTTAGAACGATATTCAGGATCCTGTGAAAAAGCACTCTCACGTACATGGTTGTGAGTGTTATCCTCATGGAATTCTTTAAGACTTGAAGTATTCACAATGTGTCACTACATGGGATTTTAGAGAGAGTAGATGTTTTGTTCCGGCCTAATATTGCCTGCGGAGGTACTCATCTGATGACATCAGTCAAATCTACAACAATGTTGACGGGGATGCTTCATTCTTTCATATACCTTCAGTGGTGGACCTCTACAGGCAATATGAGGCCGAAACAAACTTTTTCTAAAATCCCATATGGTGACACTTTGCGAATACTTCAAGTAATAAAGAATTCCACAAGGATTACGCTCACAACCATGTGATAGTGCTTTGTTCACAGGATCCTGAATATCGTTCTAAATTTGAACTTATATCAAACAGATATGCTTTTGACTTAATCACGCTGAATGTAGAGTTTCTACAAAAGGATATTTCTTCCACCCAGATTTAAGTTACAATGCTGGAAGAATCCTTACGCTCTGCATGTACAGAAGAAGATCTTGCACCATTTATGGAGAGACAATCTACTTTCTTGCAGAAAATGAAACAAGAACTACAGAATACCAAATGCAATAAATAGCATCGTGACACTCAGGACTATCTAAATGGTTGTGTGTATATTTGGTGTCTACAGCAGGTGCGGGAAGGAAACACACAAAACTTGGGAATCTAAAAATGACTCTAATGTTAATGGTGATACTAATATGTCTTCTTCCTCTTCTAAAAAAGCAACTGTTGACCATGGCAATTTTTTAGACACAGATCCAGGTCTATCCACCAACCCACCAGACGAGGCGGCCGTCACCATAGACAACACAATAAAGACAAGGGCTCAAAAGAACCCCAAGGTGACCCAACCCAAGCTTGTGTTCAAGAAAAGACAACAAAAGTAAACACGGTAAATATTTCTTCAGTGACACTTACCTCTGACCAACTAGATTTACTTTCTAAGGGACTTAGCTTCTGTCCGTCTGGAGGAATGGACTGGTTCCAACTCGATTTGGATCTGGCCCAGTTCTTCAGATGGCTGAAGCTAAACATATGGTTCTCTATGAACCCTATGGTGGATCGAGAATTTTTTCCTTCTGATGTTAATCCCCCGGATGTTTTTTTTGTTTGGGTATTTTGACCTAATTTCTGCTAGCAATTTAACACCTGCCATTAACTTAGATACATATTGCCAATAAGTTAAAACTGATATAGAGTACATATGTGACACCTATGATCGGTTTAAACACCCTAATTTAACAAAAAAAAATGATTCTTGCTCTTAATGTCTTGGTACATGATCACAATTTGGTGGTCAAGCCAGCCAAAAAAGGCGGGGCCATCGTGATCATAGACCGTAGTCATTACATACAAAATGCTAACAGACAATTAAATGACACTGCTACATATGCCATTTTGAATAAAGATCCAATTAAAGAAATACAACAACATATTAAGAGTATACTTGATGATGCTTTTCACTCAGGTCTTAAAGACAAACAACTTTTTGATTATCTGCATGTACCTTATCCAATAACACCATTACTGTATTTACTTCCGAAAATACATAACTCGCTGGAGAACCCTCTTGGAAGACTCATTGTTTCTGGGAGTCGTTCAGTTACTAGTCAGCTTTCTATTTTCGTTGATCAGATTTTGCATCCCTTTGCTGTTCAGTCCACGTCGTATCTGAGAGAAACCTCTGATTTCCTTCAGAAAATTGCAGAAATTGATGTACCTGAAAACACTATTATTGCTTCATTGGATGTGACTAGCCTTTACACCGACATCCCTCATGATGGGTGTGTGGAGGCAGTCAGATCCACCATTGCAGTTTTTTTTTTCACCAAACAAGGTTGACTTTGCAATTACTTTGTTGAATTTGATTTTACGTAACAACAATTTTTTGTGATGTATGTATATTATTTACAGACCTCGGGCGCGGCCATGGCAACAAATGTGACATCTACTTATGCTAATGTGCTCATGGCTGTGCTCGAGGAATAATTTGTCTATGTGTCCCACCACTTCAGCTTTTTGCTGGGGTGGTGGAGATACATAGACAACCTTTTTTTTATTTGGACTGGTTCTGATTTTGAGTTACAGTGTTTCTTTTCCTATCTAAATTCAATTACTAACAATGTTCAATTTTCATTAACGTCATCCACATCTTGTGTACATTTCCTTGACACTGTTATTCACATTAAAGATGGTAAATTTGTTACATGTTTATATGTTAAGCCAACCGACACCAATTCTGTATTACATTACACCAGCTGCCACCCACAGCCGATGGTGCGTTCTTTGCCCTCCAGTCAAATGATTAGGGCATCATCTCCGCGGATGAGGAGCTAGAACCAGCCCTGGATACGATGATAGATAATTTTCTTACCAGAGGATATCCCAAAACTTTGCTCCAACAAAGTAAAGCTAAGGTCCTTACACTGGATAGACATAATCTTATTTATGATACACGGAGGAAGACTAGCATACCGAGAATTGCATTTGTTTCAACATATGGTGACCTGTCTGGACGTATCTCCAATGTTTTAGATGAATATTGGAATTTATTTTCACGTAAATTTCCCCAAATTAATACATTTTCTAAGCCTCCTCTTTTATCTTATCGACATACTGGTAACTTGCAAGATAAGTTGGTAAAATCTGATGTGTCCTTGCCAAAACCTACACAACTGTATCTTTCAGTTCAGAACAAGGGGTATTTCCCCTGTTGTAGATGTGTAAACTGTGCATATATGCTTAAGGGATCTACCTTTGTACAACCAACCGTGTATATCATTTGAAACATTATTAAACATGTTCCTCCAATTTTGTGTGCATGTCCTGATGCGCCCATGCCATCTCCTCTATGTGGGAGAGATAACATGGGACTCAGGACAAGATTCAATGACCACAGGTACACTGTAAGGAAAAAATGGTTAGATTTACCGGTACCTAAACACTTCGTCAAATGTAACCCCACTGAGAAAAACTTGAAGTTTGTATCGCTTGACCACATCCCCCCACTGAAGAGAGGTGGGGATCGAGAGAGTAAATTAAAATGCCGCAAACTTGAATGGATATATAAACTTCAGTCCTTATGTCCGAAAGGACTTAATGTTGACTACACTGACTCCACCCAGATCTATAATGCAAGACAATCCATTCCGGTCTTGAGATTCTCTGTTATCTAATATGATTTGTACTTTGTGACCTTTTTCTTTGTAACATGTTCTAAATTTGGGGAGAAGCGTCCATTGTCAACTCTCACTTAGGAATTATATTACTTCTTTATTTTGTTAGTTTTTTGTACCCAGTATCTTATTATACTGTGCCTGCCCTTATTAAGTCCATCTGTAATGCCATTCCATGCAGCCCTTAAGGAACGTAACAAGGGGTACAGTGAGACTTAACACCCCACAGATGTTTGATGACTTTTTGTTAAAGTCAGATGTGTAAATGAAAGAATTATTCTTTCACTAAAATGCTGTTTTTTCCCAAATTTTACATTTTTACAAGGGGTAATAGGAGAAATGCCCCCTGCATTTTTCATTTTCACGGACCACTGTTCCAAAAATCTGTCAGACACCTGTGGGGTGTAAATCCTCACTGCACCCCTTATTAAATTCTGTGAGGGGTGTAGTTTCCAAAATGGGGTCAGATGTGGGGGGGGGGGGGGCTTTGTTCTTTCACTGTGAGGGATTTGTAAACACACGTTCAATTCGGACAAATTTTCTCTCCAAAAGCCCAATAGCGCTCCTTCTCTTCTGAGCATTGTAGTTCCCCCGCAGAGCACTTTACATCCACATATGGGGTATGTTCTTACTCAGAAGAAATGGGGTTACACATTTTGGAGGACTTTTTTCCTATTTTCCCTTGTTCAAAAATGTACACAGTTCGCTCTCACTCTTGAGCCCTGTTGTGCGTCCACAGAGCATTTTACGCCCACATAATGGGTATTTTAGTACTCTGGAGAAATTGCGTTACAAATTTTGGGGGTCTTTATTTCCTTTTACAGCTTGTGAAAATAAAAAGTATGAGGCAACACCAGCATGTTAGTGCAATTATTATTTTTTTTTTACACTAACAGTCTGGTGTACACCCCAACTTTTCCTTTTCATAAGGGATAAAAGGAGAAAAAGCCCCCCAAAATTTGTAACGCAATTTCTTCCAAGTACAGAAATACCCCATATGTGGCCCTTAACTGTTGCCTTGAAATACGACAGGGCTCCGTAGTGAGAGAGTGCCATGCGCATTTGAGGACTAAATTAGGGATTGCATAGGGGTGGACATAGGGGTATTCTACTCCAGTGATTCCCAAACAGGGTGCCTCCAGCTGTTGCTAAACTCCCAGCATGCCAGGACAGTCAGTGGCTGTCCGGAAATGCTGGGAGTTGTTGCTTTGCAACAGCTAGAGGCTCCATTTTGGAAACACTGCCGTACAATACGTTTTTCATTTTTATTATGGGGGGGACAGTGTAAGGGGGTGTATATGTAGTGTTTTACCCTTTATTATGTGTTAGTGTAGTGTAGTGTTTTTAGGGTACATTTGCATTGGCGGGTGTTTACGGGGAGTTTCCCGCCACATCGCAAACTTGAAACAGGAAACTCACTGTAAACCAGCCCATGTGAATGTACCCTGTACATTTACTTGGGGAGGGGGGCAAACCTCTAGCTGTTGCAAAACTACAACTCCCAGCATGCACTGACAGACCGTGCATGCTGGGAGTTGTACTTTTGCAACAGCTGAAGACACACTGGTTGGAAAACCTTCAGTTAGGTTCTGTTACCTAACTCAGCATTTTGCAACCAGTGTGCCTCCAGCTGTTGCAAAACTACAACTCCATGTACTGATTGCCCCACGGCATGCTGGGAGATGTAGTTATGAAACAGCTGGAGGTACACAACTACAACTCCCAGCATGTTGAGACAGCTGTTTGCTGTTTGAGCATGCTGGGATTTGCAGTTTTGCCACATCTGGAGGGCTACAGTTTAGAGATCACTGCACAGGGATCTCCAAACTGTGGCCCTCCAGATGTTGCAAAACTACAAATCCCAGCATGCCCAGACAGCAAACTGCTGTGTGGGCATGCTTGGAGTTGTAATTTTGCAACATCTGGAGGACTACAGTTTAGAGGCCACTGTATAGTGGTCACAAATCTGTAGCCCTTCAGATGTTGCTAGGCAACTACTTATTGGCTTTCGTAGGATCCATGTAGACTGCCGCACGTCATTGCTGCCGCCGAGGATCGCCACCGAGGGTAAGTGACCTCCGGCGTCGGTCACTGTCGGTTCCCCTGCTCTGCCCAGACTACAATGGGTGGGCAGAGCGGGGGAAACCGAACGTTAACCCCCCCGCCTCCGATCTGCTATTGGTCGATCGTTTCTGATCAACCAATAGCAGGGATAGGAGAGGTGGCACCCCTGCCACCTCACTCCTATCCCTTCAGGGGGATCGTGGGTGTATTGGACAACCCCGATCCCCCTTATTTTCCGGCTCACCGGAGACCCATATGACCCGGAATCGCCACAAATCGCCGGTGTGAATTCCCCGGCGATTTGTGGCGATCGTCGACATGGGGGGTGTCTCAGGACCCCCCTGGGCATTGGCATTGGATGCCTGCTGATAGATATCACAGGTACGCCCTTAGTTCTTAAAGTGGTACTCCTGTGGAAAACTTTTTTTTTTTTTTAAATCAACTGGTGCCAGAAAGCTAAACAGATTAAAAAAATCTTTATCTTTACAGTACTTTTTAGGGTCTGTATACTAAAGAGGAAACGGTTTTATTTTTGGAACACAAAGCTCTCTGCTGACATCATGACCACAGTTCTCTCTGCTGACATCCGCGGCGATCCGATCATCCTGCGCGGCAGACAAAGGTCCCCTCACCTGGCTCTGCTGCCTTCCGGGAGTCTTCTGCTCTGATCTGCCTTCCCGCAGACCAGAGCAGAAGATGACCGATAATGCTGATCAGTGCTGTGTCCTATTCATAGCACTGAACAGCATTAGCAATGGAATGGTTCCTATAAATAGTCCCCTATGGGGACTATAAGAGTGTAAAAATAAAAGTAAAAAAATTTTGTAAAAAAATTTTGTAAAAAAATTGTGAAAAACCCCCTCCCCGCAATAAAAATGTAAATTGTCCCATTTTCCCTATTTTACCCCCAAAAAGTGTAAATAAATTATTTTATACAGATATTTGGTATTTCCGCGTGCGTAAATATCCGAACTATTAAAATAAAATGTAAATGATCCCGTACGGTGAACGGCGTGAACATAAAAAGAAAAAAATCCAAAATAGCTGCTTTTTTATAACATTTTATTCCAAAAAAAATTAATAAAAAATGTAATAAAAGTTTTGCATAAGCAAATATGGTATTAATAAAAAGTACAGATCACGGCACAAAAAATGAGCCCTCATACCATCGCTTATACGGAAAAATGCAAAAGTTATAGGTCTTCAAAATAGGGGGATTTTAAACGTACTAATTTGGTTAAAAAGTTTGCGATTTTTTTTTAAGCGCAACAGTAATAGAAAAGTTTCAAATAACAATAGGTGGGGGTACTCTATCTATCTCGCAGTGTATTGTCCGAGAAATTAGCCTAGAATGGTATCCTCTAACCACTGGACTATATAGAAATGATGATAAGATGCAAAAAAAAAAAAAAAAAAAAATTATTATAATAATAATAATTAAATTAAATAAAATGTATAATAAAATGAAAAGAGTGTGTGTGTTATTAAATGATAATGGGAAAGAATATGTAGTAAATATAGCTGTAATGAATGGTAGAGAATAGTGAGTAATAAATGTAGTTGTGGTATTGGTGTATGTGACAGTGGAATAATGTCCGGGTGTGAATGGAAACGGTGTTGGTGTTAATGTAATATAGCAAATGAACCAAAAGGATATATGGATTTACGTGTGTTGCAATAACTCATGTGCTGACAATGTCCAAAGTACAACAGTTTATTAGATACAATTTATCAACATAAACATAACACTAATAATGCAAGTGCTGGATCCTAGCACTAACCTACAGCGCTTGTTGTAGTTTAAGAAGAATATATTGCATACATTTTTTTTTTTTGCATAAAAAATTATTAAAATTAGTACAATTGGTTCAAACAGTCTCAAGAAGTATGCAGAACAGGTGGAAAGTGAAAGTTGGGTGGTGGGAGCGCCTGCAGTGCACTTGCAGGCGCTGGAGTACCACAGTTCTTTGCCCACTCCTATTTGACAAGATGAGAGTTCCTCATTAGTAGTAAGGAGGAAAGATGGAATGGGTGCCGGACAAGCTGGTGTACAGACTTGGAGGTAGTACAGTAGTTGGTGAACGGCTCGGCGGCCGTCTAATAACACAGCACGGCGGCTATGCGGCAAAACAAATACACGGCACGGCGGCCATGAAGGTGGAATAAAGTCCCGTCGATACAGCGTACCTCTTACCCTGTGCTAGAGGATATGGCAGTCCTCTCCTTCTTCTGTGGTGATTACCTAATGGTGACAGCCGGGTCTGCCTTGCAGCAGTCCGATCGTCCAGGTCAGGTTACCACTCTGTCAGAGATCGGGTAGGCGCTCAGAGTTGTAGACGTGGAGCAATAGGCGAAGATGGTGCATGCAGCGGTGGTGGCGGTGATGTCCTAGCTGATGTCTGCGGTGTGTCCGGTACTTTGTTTGAGAGTGAGGGTAATGTCAATGAGCTGTTGAGCTGGATCAAACGCGTTTCGGTCTGCCTGGGACCTTCTTCAGTGATCAAATGGAGTCTCCCACTTATCCAGAGCTATAAATAGCTGGAATTTGGAAGTCAAATTGGGTGAGTGAAAAAACCTGTTTGGATTCTTTGGACATAGATGGCCATGGGAAGTGCAAAACGTGGAATGGAATGTGTCAATGGGTGAAAATAACTTTATTCTGGATGTGCTTTAAGTGTGAATGAGTAACTGAGGTTGTATAGGGAATGAATGAGTTGGTTATAATATCGGATGATAATAGATATATGTGGAATTATAAAGATGCAATAGAAATATATGAATGTATGAAAATCAGTGCAAGAAGGATGTATCTGATATTAGTATTGAGCGTAGGTGGATTGGATTAATGTATAGATAATATAGATAAATATGCTGATTTGCTGATAGATGATATAGATAAATATGATGATTGTAAATCTATGAGTGTATGTTGTGTGTGGAAATATGAAAATATGAGTATGTATTATGTGTGAAAATATGTCAGAAATATGCATTAAATCTATAAGCATCATAATGCAAGCAACGCAAATTTATTTATGGGTCATTGGGAGAAGATTTTTATAACCCCCCATCTAGGCGCAGATTTGGTCCTATGGAAGAGGTACATAGATGATATTTTAATGGTATGGAAAGGATCCAATGAAGACCTACAATATTTTTTAAACTACATCAATTCTAATGATTTTAATCTCTATTTTACCCCAGTTATTAGCACATCTTATGTTGAGTTTTTAGATTTGAAAATATCGGTAAATGGCAACAAATTAGAATGCCAAACATTCAGAAAACCAACTGCGAAGAATTCCTTCATTTTATTTGAGAGTTGCCACCTCCCCAGATGGCTGATTAATGTACCCCAAGGACAATTTAGAAGACTGAAAAGAAACTGCACCAAAGAAGAAAAATTTGAAGAGGAAGCTAGGATTTTAAGTCAAGATTTTAAGCAAAAAAATTATCCTGAAGAGATCATCACTACAGCCCTGGAGAAGATTAGAAAACAAGACAGAAATACCTATTTTGAGGAACAAGGGAATTCAAACAAAAAAGAGGACATGCAAACGATGAAAATTATCTTACCATACAACAATCAATATAAGAAGATAGAACAGATAATAAACCAATACTGGCCACTATTGAAGCAAGACAAAACACTAGCATCAGTGCTAACAGATAAAGCCAAAATTATTTACACCAAAGCACCAAATTTGGGCCTAAAAATTGCCCCAACAACAAAACAACCAAACCAGAACAAGGGACAGCACAAAACATCACAAACTTGGTTATCCCTGCATGGCTTTTTTCGATGCGGGAAATGTACCAATTGTAGCCAGACGAAGTTCCCTAAAAAAACAGATACAATAACCTCTACAGTGAATTCATACCAACATAAGATTGACAAATTACTCACCTGCAATAGCTCTTCTGTCATTTATATTATCACCTGTCCATGCCAAAAACAGTATATAGGACGGACAAAAAGAACCCTAAAGACGAGGATAAAAGAACACATATAATATTAAAACTGGCTTCACTAATCATTCCCTATCCTCGCACTTTAAAGAATTTCACAACCAGGACCCATCATGCATGGTATTTGCAGCCATTCAATCCGTTAAGAAAGATTGGAGAGGTGGTAACCATATAGCTAAAATGTCACGTATCGAGAGTTGAAATATTTACGAGTTCCAAACAATAGCTCCCTATGGATTGAACTCGGAAATGGAAATTTTTGGTTTTCTCACCTAACCCATATTAATTTTATCATCATTTTATCTCCTCTTATCTTGTGACCTTTTTGTGCATTTTAGTCTTTATTTTGACTTTTATTTAAAAAAATTATTTAAAAATGTTTACATTTTTATTTTATTTTATTTTATTCTACAAATTTTTATTTATTATTTATAAAAAATAATTTTTTATTATTTTTTACTTTACTATTATTTTTTAATTTTTAATTTTTATTTTATTTTTATTTATTTTTATTTATTTATATTTATTTATTTTTTATTATTTATTTTTATATTTATTTTTATTTATTTATATTTCTATTTTATTTTATCTCCATATTTTTTTTTTCATATTCAAACCAAATCTTTATTTATGAAAAGTCAAATAAGGCAACAATCAGACAATCTTGGTGTTACACCATCAAACAAACATTAGCAGAATGTGTCCATGTCAGGTGAGGTCATTAGCTATTCTACATAACAATATACTGGTCAGCGTCTGTAGCCTTTCTCATAGACTTCTGTACTGATTAAAGAAGCTGAAGTATTGTAGTAGCTTAGGTATAGTCCAAGATAACAACTAAGATCAACTAACCAAAATAGAGCGGAAGGGGTGGGGATGAGGGGGAAAGGTAAGGGTGTGAAATGCGTGTGCAGGGAGAAGAGAGGTGATGTGGACAAGTGTGGGTAAGGTTGTTGGGATGCTTGGAGGGTGGGGGGGGTAGGGGTTAGAGACTCGAACTGGGAAAAGGTTAACAGGTAGAAAAAATAGCGACCACTAACCTGGAATTCTCTGGTTGTGGCTCCCACCGGGTCCGCCGCCTCTTGTCACCGCAGGAAATGCAAGGGAACTTATGGCATAACTCAATTCTAACATGTGGCAGGTGCAATTGAGAATGGGAAAGATGTGGCGTGGAAACTGGTGTCAACCCTCCCTGTACAGTGGTGTGTCCAGAAATGCTGACCAAGGTCCCCAGATGACCCCGAACCTGTCATTGTTCCCCTTGGAATCGGCCATCAATTCCTCCATTCTACAGAGAAAAAGGATCTCCGTGTACCAGTCAGTCACCGTCGGGGGTTGTGAGTCTTTCCATCTCCTCGGGATCACAGTGCGAGCGGCAAGTAGAAGAAAATGCGCTAAGATCTTAGAGGGGGTCCGTCTGGTCGAGGGAAGAATGGATAGTAACAGGACCTTGGGGTCATTCGGGTACTCAATCCCTGTGACGGTTTTAATCCTAGAAACCACCACCTCCCAGAAACTGGACATTCGTGTGCAGGACCACCAAATATGTATCATAGTACCCTTATCGGTTCCACATCTCCAGCATAGGTCAGAGGCGTTGGGGTACATCTTATGTATAACTACTGGCACCCTATACCACCTAGAGAGGATTTTAAAGTTCGTTTCCTGCGACTTGCATGAGATTGACATCTTGTGGCAACTAGTGAATGCCGTCACCCAATCTGATGGGGCGAAAGTAGTATGTAGTTCCTCCTCCCAGACCCTGGTATAATTTGGCAATTTCTGGGCCTTTTCCTCCAAGATCAGGTTATAAATGGTCGAAACCGCTCTAGGTATCTGGGCGGAGGAAGCACACAGTTTTTCAAAAGGGAGTAGAGGTGTATTTAGGCGTAACTGACTACCCTCCGTGTCCACAAAATGTTTGAGCTGTAGGTACTGTAGGAGAGTTGCAGGGTTGCGGGAACTTAACGGTACTATATCCTCGTAGGGGCGGATCAGGGAACCCTCTAAGAAATCCTTCAGCGGCAGGGATGGCGGTTCCGAGACTCCCAAGAAGGAAGCACTTCTCAGTCCCGGGGGAAATCTAGGATTACCCAGCACTGGAGTCAATGGGCCATCTGGAGTGAACAGTGTAGTGCGTCGCAGGTAGCGTCTGAACATCTCTGTCAATTCCCGGGTGACTATCGGGGTATCCTGAGGTAGGGAAGTGCGTGGGGGCAGCCAGGGAACAGATACCATGTGAAAATGTGTCCCTGTGGTTTCAACCTCCACCCATCGTTTCGAGGAACGACCGTGGAGGAATTCCAGGTACCTGGTCAACGAGGCTGCTACATAGTAGACCTCACAATCCGGTACAGCCAAGCCACCCTCCTGTTTCCTCCGTATGAGAATTTGTTTAGCAATCCTCGACGGTCGTCCCGCCCAAACGAAGGACCGTATTACTCGGGTAAGTCTTTTGAAAAAGGAAAAGGGCAGTGCAATAGGGATGGCCTGGAAAAGGTACAACAATCTTGGCAAAACATTCATTTTTAGCACATTTGCCCTCCCCAACCAGGAGAAGGTACCCCTCGTCCATTTTTCCAGGTCTCTCTCCAGAGTCGCTAGTAGTGGTTGGAAGTTCAATGTATAAGTGTCATTCGGGTTAGCGGGGACCTGTACTCCTAGGTATTTAATGGATTGAGAAACCCAACGAAAATGATTCGTGGTGCGTGCTGCTGACATCTCATATGGTGATAGGGTAATGTTCATTGCCACACTTTTGGTCATATTCACTTGGTGGTTGCTGAAATAGGAGTACAAGTCTAAGGCGCGCGTGAGCACTGGGAGGGAGGTGGCAGTTGAGGTAATATAGAGCAACAGGTCGTCCGCGAAGGCCGAGCAGAGGTGATCGCCTCCCCCCACCGGAAATCCGGTAATTTCTGGGTCTTGTCTCAGAGCATTGAGAAGGTGTTCCATGCATAAGACGTATAGCAAGTGGGAGAGGGGGCACTCCTGTCTCGTGCCGTTTCTGATGGGTATTGGAGTGGAAAGATCATCAAGATCAAAAGGCATCAGTGGGCCCAAACCTATCTGTCCCAAGGAGGCTTCCATGAACCTCCAGCTCACCCGATCAAATGCCTTCTCGGCATCAAGAGAGAGAAGCATCAGCGGTTGACGTTGAGACAACGCTCTATGTACAATAGAGAATGCTCTCACCGTATTATCTCGTGCCTCACGGGAGCGTATGAAACCTGATTGATCTGGGTGAACCAGAGGCCCAAGGACTGCTGTCAATCTATCTGCGATCAATTTAGCAAACATTTTGGTATCTGTATTCAGGAGCGAGATCGGCCTGTAACTAGCACACACATTTGGGTCACGCCCTTCCTTGGGGATTACTGTAATATGTGCGTTAAGGGATTCAGTCGGGAAGCCACTATCTGGTGTCACGCTGTTAAAGGATCTGCATAAAAACGGGACCAAGTCTGCTTTAAGAGTCTTGTAAAATTTATTGGTGTACCCGTCCGGCCCGGGGCTCTTCCCAGCGGGCATGCTCCCTATAACTGCCGCTATTTCCTCCTTCGTGAAAGGTGCCTCAAGAGCGGTGATGGTGTCATCTGAGAGTCTGGGGAGAGCAGTCCTGGTAATATATTCCTGCAGTGTCATGTCTGAGCATGGGGGTGGGGGATGGGCTTGGGTAGGAGGTATATTATAAAGTTTAGAGTAATATTGTTCAAAGGCCTTTAGTATATCCTTCGTGAGGAAGCTTCGTCCCCCACCCTCAGTATTGATGGAGGGGATATATAGTGCAGCTCGTTTTTCTCTAAGGGCCCTCGCAAGTAATCTCCCTGGTTTATTGCCCCACTCGTAAAAAGATTTCGAGCATTGTTGTCGGTAACGTTTTTAGGAATCGTTAAGGATCCTACAAATTTCATGTCGCGTTGTGGTCAACTCTCTGAGAGTGGATTCCTGTAATGTTTGTTTATGAGGGTCTCAAGTCTAGACAGAGTCCCATAGAGGCCCCTCAGTCTCCCCGCTTTTTCGCGTTTAAGTCGTGATCCGTGTTTAATCAGCACCCCCCTCAACACGCACTTTAGCGCCTCCCAAATTCACTACAGTGGTTTTAAGGTCAATCAAGCAAACCGTGTCCAATAGCAGGGTCTCGTTAAGACGCCATCTATAATTGGGAGTGTTAAGGGAAGGTAGGTGAAGCGTGCAAAAGACCGGAGCGTGGTCTGAGAGGTATAGGTTCCCGATCTGCGAGGAGGAAAGATGTGGCAGATAATAGTGTGGTAGGAACACATAGTCAAGTCTACTGTATGTCCCATGTGGACTCGAGTAGAGGGTGTAGTCCCTAACATCCGGATGCTGGAGGCGCCACACGTCGCATAACTGCATCGAATGGAGAAGTTGTCTCAATTTGCTCAGCTGACGGTATGAAACAGTCGAGCGACGCGTGGACACATCCAGCAGAGGCTGCAAGGGCACGTTGAAGTCGCCGCTAAGCAGCAACATACCCTGTGTAAATGAGGACAAGTCTTCTAAGACCCGTGTCAGGAATGTGACTTGTGCAGAATTTGGTGAGTAGACAGTCGCCACCGTCACCACCTGGTCCAGGACCCTTCCCCGCACAAACAGGTATCTAGCCTCAGGGTCAGTCCTGGTCTCAGTCACTGTAAAAGGTACCGAACGGTGGAAGCCGATCGATACCCCCTTCGTTCTAGCATCAGGGTTAGGGCTGTGGACCCAGGTGGGATAGTAACGGCTAAGCTCAGTCGGGAAATGGTGTGTTTTGAAATGAGTCTCCTGTAGACAGAGAACCTGGACCTTCAGTTTATGCATGTGGTATAATGTTTTAGCTCTTTTCTCGGGAATGTTAAAGCCCTAAACATTTAACGTGGCCACTTTGAGGGTTGCCATACTCACGATGTCGCTGACAGAGAACGGAGGCGGCGGTCGGATGCGTCTGGGTAGCGTTAAACCAGAGAAGTCTCCAGCTAAAATAAAAACAGAGAAATAAACAATAAATAACAATAACAGGAGGTATGTAAAGAAAAAAGCAACAAGTTGTGCAGGGGAAAACTATTTGCAGGTAGATACCACTGCGTACAAGGTGTACTCTGCGTACACCGCCCTAGTAGGGGGGTTGTGATGATGAGTAACAGGTAGGGAGAAAGAGTAAAACCGTTTAAGAAAAGTCTGTGGACTAAGAGATACTAAGACGGACGCTAAGCGACCGCCAACGGCTATGCAGCAGTGAGGCACTAATCCACGTAGTGGATCAGATGTGTAAGTGATTACCGGGAAAGGCAGATAATAGTGTGAGGTCAGGGGTGTTAGTGAGATAGAGCAGGTGAGTATAGTAGGGTCAAAGAGGTAGGAAAGAACAAAGGAATAACAGAGACCCTGCTGTGTAACATAGGATATTAAGGACCCTATAACTAAGTCAGGTTGACAGAAAGAGTTCTCAATCCTCTGGGGAGGGGCCGTCCGGTCTTTGTCTCTGTCTCCTCTGTCTTTGTGGCAATGGCCAATCTGGATGTGGTCGTCTTGCGGCTGATCTCTGGGATGTCCCTTGTAGTGGTATAGGAGCATAGGGGTCTTGCAGGAACGCTTTCCATTCCGGTAAGGATATAGATGGCAGTCCCAGTGAGTCCAGGAATTGGGGGAGGTCTTCAGGCACTTTCAGACTCGCTGTGGTATCCCCGGAAGTCACATGGAGAGCAAAAGGGAAGCCCCAGCGGTACGGTAGTCGCCTCTCTTGTAGTATGCGGAGGAGGGGTCTCAGGAGAGCCCTCTGGCGCAGAGTACGTCTGGACAAATCCGGAAACAGTTGTATCATTGCGCCATCAAAGTCCACATCCCCTTTCTGGTGCACCTTCTGCATCAGCTGCTCCTTCAGGGTATATTTATGAATCCTGCAAATTACGTCACGTGGACGAGTCGGATCAGTGCTGGGAGCCTTTAGTGCTCGGTGTACTCTGTCTATCTCAATGTGAGTTTCTGGCGGTCTATCCAATATCATATTGAATATCCCCACTACAGTGGAGAAGAGATCAGGGGTCCTGGTGGCTTCTGGTAAACCCCTCAGTCGCACGTTATTTCGGCGGTTCCTGTTCTCGATGTCATCGAGATGTTCAGAAAGAGCATGATGAGTGGCAGAGTGTTGGCGTATAGTCGACTGCATATCCTGGATGGAGGTTAAGACAGATGATTGAAAGTCCCCTAGGTCAGACACTCTGGTTTGCAGGGCAGAAACGTCGTTCTTAACCGGCTGGAGATCCTGGCGCCAAGCGTATTTCAGGTCAAGCGCCATTGCTGACATGTCAGCTTTTGTTGGAAGAAGAGCAAGTAGGGCCTGCAATTCTGGATGGCCTTTTAGTAGGGCCACCGCCTGGGCTGGTGGGGGTAGATCTGGAGTATGTTCCCCTATGGGAGCAGCAGCACCATAACCTGTCATCAGTCGCTGTCCCAGGGGCTGGCAGGGCCGAGGGATCTCCTGTGCTGCGACCGTGTTTCTTCCCCCTGTCGGTGCCAGCGGTGTCAATTCGTGAGGCGGAGATGAATCAAAGTGTGGCAGGTTCCCTAACCCCCCAGGTAGGGGCTGGTGCTGTACAGGTGCTGTCGGCACGGCCTTTTCAGTAGCAGTCCCCTCCATGGCTAGTTCTCCCTCAGAGGAGGAGCGATGTAGGCCAGGGGACTCTGGGGAGTCCCTGAAGATGGAGGGTATACTTTGGGATGGCGAGGGGAGTCCCCCAAGAGATGGTGACGGGGGACAGCAGAGATCTGTCATCCGGGGTTTCAAGTGTTGTGCGCCCCCCTGGTCCCTCCTCCCCTCCCCCGGAGTACCTGGTAGTCCAGTGGGCGCCCGCTCAATCCACCCTTCCATAGCGGCAGAGGGGGAGAGCAAGGGCTGTGAGCCGGCTGTCAGATGGGTTCCTCTGTGCTCTGCCGAGTCCCCCCGCATGCGTTCTCTGCTGCGCACGTGGTCCAGGGAGATGTCGGGGGAGGCAGCCTCTTCACTCGCGGCAGGTAAAGACGGTCGGCCAGTCCCCCTTTGCCCAGGGAGGTTCAGCAGCGCCGGCAAGTGGTGTCGTTGCGGTCCGGAGCCTGTGCCGGTCATGGTGGGTGCAGTCTCCGGTGGTGAGGGGGCGGGCGCACTCTTCTCCTGAGTCGCCCGCGCCATTTTGGAAAGCCCGGCCATCCCGCTCCGTTCTTCTTCCAGGGCTAGAAGCGGCATGAAAAAGTTAGATATGGGGACCTCCGTGTGCTGAGAGGTTCCCAACTTCTTCCTCTGCCGTCCTGACCTCTGAGTTCGCATGTGAGCCTGTGTAATCACCCGGTATAGCGGAGCTCCTCAGTCCTGCGACCTCTCTCTTACATGGCTAGCCACGCCCCCCTTATTTTATCTCCATATTTTATCTCTGTACCAATCACCATCTCCATTTTTTACATTATAATATATATTTTACATTTTATGCTATATACATAACCTGTACCTATTTATACTTAGCTATACATATCAATCTAGCTTCACCCAATTTCAATTCATATCACACATAATAGCAGCCATTCAGATGCATTATGATGCTTATAGATTTAATGCATACTTCTGACATATTTTCACACATAACACATACTCATATTTTCATATTTCCACACACAACATACACTCATAGATTTACAATCATCATATTTATCTATATCATCTATCAGCAAATCAGCATATTTATCTATATTATCCATACATTAATCCAATCCACCTACACTCAATACTAATATCAGATACATCCTTCATGCACTGATTTTCATACATTCATATATTTCTATTGCATCTTTATAATTCCACATATATCTATTATCATCCGATATTATAACCAACTCATTCATTCCCTATACAACCTCAGTTACTCATTCACACTTAAAGCACATCCAGAATAAAGTTATTTTCACCCATTGACACATTCCATTCCATGTTTTACACTTCCCATGGCCATCTATGTCCAAAGATTCCAACCAGGTTTTTTCACTAACCCAATTTGACTTCCAAATTCCAGCTATTTATAGCTCTGGATAAGTGGGAGACTCCATTTGATCACTGAAGAAGGTCCCAGGCGAACCGAAACGCGTTTGATCCAGCTCAACAGCTCATTGACATTACCCTCAGTCTCAAACAAAGTACCGGACACACCGCGGACATCAGTTAGGACATCACCGCCACCACCGCTGCATGCACCATCTTCGCCTATTGCTCCACGTCTACAACTCTGAGCGCCTACCCAATCTCTGACAGAGTGGTAACCTGACCTGGACGATCGGACTGCTGCAAGGCAGACCCGGCTGTCACCATTAGGTAATCACCACAGAAGAAGGAGAGGACTGCCATATCCTCCAGCACAGGGTAAGAGGTACGCTGTACCGACGGGACTTTATTCCACCTTCACGGCCGCCGTGCCGTGTATTTGTTTTGCCGCATAGCTGCCGTGCTGTGTTATTAGACGGCCGCCGAGCCGTTCACCAACTACTGTACTACCTCCAAGTCTGTACACCAGCTTGTCCGGCACCCATTCCATCTTTCCTCCTTACTACTAATGAGGAACTCTCATCTTGTGAAATAGGAGTGGGCAAAGGACTGTGGTACTCCAGCGCCTGCAAGTGCACTGCAGGAGCTCCCACCACCCAACTTTCACTTTCCACCTGTTCCGCATACTTCTTGAGACTGTTTGAACCAATTGTACAAATTTTAATAATTTTTTATGCAAAAAAAAAAAAAATTATGCAATGTATTCTTCTTAACCCCTTAAGGACTCAGGGTTTTTCCGTTTTTGCACTTTCGTTTTTTCCTCCTTACCTTTTAAAAATCATAACCCTTTCAATTTTCCACCTAAAAATCCATATTATGGCTTATTTTTTGCGTCGCCAATTCTTATTTGCAGTGACATTAGTCATTTTACCCAAAAATACACGGCGAAAAGGAAAAAAAAATCATTGTGCGACAAAATTGAACAAAAAAAAACGCCATTTTGTAACTTTTGGGGGCTTCCGTTTCTACGCAGTGCATATTTCGGTAAAAATTACACCTTATCATTATTCTGTAGGTCCATACGGTTAAAATGATACCCTACTTATATAGGTTTGATTTTGTCGCACTTCTGGAAAAAATCATAACTACATGCAGGAAAATTTATACGTTTAAAAATGTCATCTTCTGACCCCTATAACTTTTTTATTTTTCCACTTACGGGGCGGTATGAGGACTCATTTTTTGCGCCGTGATCTGAAGTTTTTATCGGTATGATTTTTGTTTTGATCGGACTTTTTGATCACTTTTTATTCATTTTTTAATGTTATAAAAAGTGACCAAAATACGCTTTTTTGGACTTTGGAATTTTTTCGCGCGTACGCCATTGACCGTACAGCTTAATTAATGATATATTTTATAGTTCGGACATTTACGCATGCGGCGATACCACATATGTTTATTTTTTTTTTTTACACTGTTTTATTTTTTTTATGGGAAAAGGGGGGTGATTCAAACTTTTATTAGGGAAGGGGTTAAATGACCTTTATTAACACTTTTTTTTTACTTTTTTTTTGCAGTGTTATAGGTCCCATAGGGACCTATAACACTGCACACACTGATCTCTCATCCTGATCACAGGCGTGTATTAACATGCCTGTGATCAGCATTATCGGCGCTTGACTGCTCCGGCCTGGATCTCAGGCACGGAGCAGTCATTTGTCGATCGGACACCGAGGAGGCAGGTAAGAGCCCTCTCGGTGTCCGATCAGCTGTTCGGGACACCGCGATTTCACCGCGGCGGTCCCGAACAGCCCGATTGAGCAGCCGGGATACTTTCAGTTTCACTTTAGAAGTGGCGGTCAAAGCTTTGACCGCCGCTTCTAAAGGGTTAATACCGCACATCGCCGCGATCGGCGATGTGTGGTATTAGCCGCGGGTCCCGACCGTTGATTAGCGCCGGGACCGACGCGATATGATGCAGGATCTCGGCGCGATCCCGCTTCATATCGCATGAGCCGGCGCAGGACGTAAATATACGTCCTGCTTCGTTAAGGGGTTAAACTACAACAAGCGCTGTAGGTTAGTGCTAGGATCCAGCACTTGCATTATTAATGTTATGTTTATGTTGATAAATTGTATCTAATAAACTGTTATACTTTGGACATTGTCAGCACATGAGTTATTGCAACACACGTAAATCCATATATCCTTTTGGTTCATTTGCTATATTACATTAACACCAACATCGTTTCCATTCACACCCGGACATTATTCCACTGTCACATACACCAATACCACAACTACATTTATTACTCACTATTCTCTACCATTCATTACAGCTATATTTACTACATATTCTTTCCCATTATCATTTAATAACACACACACTCTTCTCATTTTATTATACATTTTATTTTATTTAATTATTATTATAATAATTTTTTATTTTTTTTTGCATCTTATCATCATTTCTATATAGTCCTTGAGAACCAGCCAAATTTTTCAGCTTTTTAGTAATAGAAAAGTGTATAATCATGGGTATCATTTTAATTGTATTGACCCAGAGAATAAAAAACATGTCATTTTCACCATAAATTGTACGGCGTGAAAACAAAACCTTCCAAAATTTGCAAAATTGCAGTTTTCTTTTTAATTTCCCCACAAAAATAGTATTTTTTTGGTTGCGCCATACATTTTATGGTAAAGTGAGTGATGGAATTACAACGGACAACTGTTCGCGCAAAAAACAAGCCCTCATACTAGTTTGTGGATGAAAATATAAAAGAGTTATGATTTTTTGAAGGGGAGGAGGAAAAAACGAAAACGTAAAAATAAAATTGTCTTAGTCCTTAAGGTCCAAATGGGCTGAGTCCTTAAGGGGGCCCTTCGTCCCCAAGAGGTTAATTATGCCACAAATGATTCACTTGCACTTTGTGTATGGGTTATTACCCATTTAATACACATTGCACTTTTGCACTTTATATGCAATGTAAACAAGGATTGTATGTATATGAAACACGTTGTATACTATGTATTATGATTGTTTTTACAGATGTATTACAGCATTTTTTATACAAATTGATTTCACTATTCACTTGCACTTGAAAAAGGCTGCATGGGTGGCTGAAACATTGCTATGGAATGGAATAAAGAATGTTCTACTCCTGTTTGCTGCAGCAAATCTCTTTTATTGTAGAAAGATAGATAGATAGATAGATAGATAGATAGATAGAAAGATAGTAGTGATGAGCCGCCAAGGCCATATCCGAATTTGCGATATTTTGCAAATATACGGAGGAATATTCATCCTATTCATGAAATTCGAATATTCACTATGTTTGTTCTCTTTTTTTCCATGCGAAAATTCATAATGAAATTCGCATAGTGCACATGCGCAATTATTTATTTCACCTAAAAGAAGGGAAGGATCAGTGACCTGTCTGGAAGTGGTGATATTTGCATAAATATTCACATAATTTATATATATATCACTATATTCTAAATATTCCCAAAATCGCGAAGTGACAATATTCACGGTAAAAATTCACATTTCAAATATTAGCGCTCAACACTAGTAGCAATAAAAAGAAAAAAAAGATAAATAGATTAGTTCCGAAATGGTTTATAATTTAGTTAATTTTAGTTTAAGCATGTTAACTAACATGCTTTTAAAAAAAACAAGAAAAAAAAAACATTTTTTTGACAGATTGAAACTTTTAAAGTGTAGAACATTCACCTTTATAGAACTACTGTAATAATCTGAAAGACATTCTCCCCTTACTCTAAAAAGCAGACTTAGTGAAAACAAGTGGCTTTATGAACAAAGAATTCCTGAAGTAGGTTACAGTTCTGTCCTCTTAGCTTCAGCGGCAGACAATAGCCAAAGAAAGATAATTCAGCTCTTACAGCAAGAGAAGAAAGCTGAATCAGTCTCATTTTCAACATTAAGTAATAAATGAAACCACCTGGGGATCTTGGGAAAGCCTGCTGAACACTGTCTTTATACTTCATTTTGTTTGTCTCCTCCTACGAGAGGGCCTACATGGACCCATGGGGACATCCAATCCTTCCTGTTTTCCCACTTGTAACAAAATATACAAGAGTAAAATGTAATGGTAAAGAGTCAGCTGCAATAACACTGTTAACCCCAGTGACATTTAACAACTTGGATTGGTTTGGTGAAAAGTTATATGGGCAATAGTGACAAATGACAAAATGTCAGCAAAAGAAACATAAAGTGTATAATGTAAATCCAATTTTTTTCTTAAATATGAAAAAAGAAAATTCATATACTTAAATTCTGCCAGTTGAGTTAATTGCAATAAAGTTATGAAACATTTGAACCTTAATTCTGGATGAACGTGCTATTATTCTATTAATTATTATGGATTTTCGCATGAAACTTTGTGGGGAAAAAACTTCTGAAGTAATCCACATGCATCATTAACTTTTAAGAAGGCCCCAGTTCCCTTCTGTCACTTAATGACATGCATAGCAGTTTAATGCAACTCTACTTTTAATTATCAAAGCCCTTTCTTTTAAATATCAAGTATCCCACATCAAATTGTCCTGAGTTCTATTTACGGTCTCATCTGTCACTGTAAATGTCATCACTTTATTTCTTTTTTGGATGCGGTGACAAGCCGACTCTTATCCCAAGCTTTATCTCTTTTCTCCATCCCTTATTATCCTACAAAGATCCCCTTTTCATACTTTACAGCTGTATCCGCTTTCCACACGTGGCATATGATTGCCTTGGTAAAGGTATTTTCTGTTTCAATCTTGCATTTTCCCAAGGGAGAACAAAAGGGACAAGCTTTCTGGAGTTGATTTCACTGAGAAAATTGTTTAGAATTGCCTCATTCCTCAGCAGATTAACAAATGCATACAATCCCAGCCTAAGTGCTATTGTATAGCACAATTTGTCCATTATACTTTGTCCATTCTATTTAGAAAAAACCCTCACCAATTAAAGTAATACAGCCCTCCAATACCTGCTACCAATTAAATCTGAGCTGTATTACCTGCCTTGATGCAGCTGTTCGCCAGTCCTACCACTTACTAACATTAATTAGCCCAATTCATTACTCAGAGTAAGTGACAGGAATTCAACCCAGTGGTCTTTTTTGGGGTGAAGCAGAATGATGCTTTTCATGTCAGCCTCCTAAATTCATTGATACGAATG
Organism: Hyla sarda; assembly: GCF_029499605.1. Lineage (NCBI taxonomy): Eukaryota > Metazoa > Chordata > Amphibia > Anura > Hylidae > Hyla > Hyla sarda. Next base: position 197,497,459 of record NC_079190.1, on the reverse strand, counting down.
AATACATGCAAAGTATTGCTTTGGAAGCCAATTGGCAAGCCAGATGTAGATATAGATGCAGGATGGTAAACTTTGTTACTTCACTGGATATCTTGTGACCCAAAAAACCTTTATTAAGGGATATACTTAACTTTTTGGAAAAAGGGGAAGAAGAGGGAAGAAGCTGTCTACGAGAACGATTTTATTTTCCAGAAAATAAGAGGTGGAATCTGATAGTTGCCCTGGGCAGCTATTCCGCTTTAACATCAATTTCAAGTTTGTATAAATAAAACTTAAAGAGGTTGAGTTATTATGACAATATCCTTTTGAAACTGACCAAATGATCAGCTGATCAACATAGTTCCCACTTTTAAGACCCTTGGTGGATAGCTGCTATTGTCAGAGGAAACTGCAGCTGGACATATATTATCTTGCAGCAGTCACTGTAGAGGAAATGTAGTATTTCATGGTAGTAATTTGAATTGAATGCCAACTATGTAATTCATGGATGGGCTTGGTTTTCCAGGGAAAAAATAGTTTATCTTTGTAGACCCTCGCACTAGCTAATAAAATTACAAAGAGAAGATACATTTTGGAAAGATAAGTAAATTGTATTGTATAAAGGAAAGTCATTTCCCAATATATTTTATATTATAATTTCTTTAAAGTGTACCTATCATTTAAGGTGACTTAAGGATAATCTGTCCTATGTGTGTGTGTATGTGTACATGAGGAGCAGCACTATTTATGGCCATTATATAACTTGTATATAACTTGTTTTTAGAAGATTTCTGCTTTGCAGTATCATCTCTAATTTGCAGTTCTCCCTGAGCTGGTAGGTGAAGCTCCACTCCTTCCCCCTTCATAGACTTGTATTGCTTGTCTCGCAGACACAGAACAAAGCTGAGTCGATTTTTAGAGTGGAAAAGTTTAGCAGCAGGAGGAGGGGGAGAAAGAAAAAGTTTGATAACATAAGAGAGAATCATTTGGTCTGATAAGATATATTACAAAGTTTCTTATATTCGGTTGTACTATTGATCTATGTTAAGTTTATTTAAATGATAGTGCCTTTTTAAGATCTCTATCTCTTTAAATTGTAATATTTTGGTATTTATTCAATGTTTAAACGTATGCTCAACTTCATTTTCATATCTCATATTCAGTAAAAGCAATCATTTGTGAACTAAATAAGCTATCGCACTATTATGCTTTTACAATTTGTTACTATAAAGTCATTGTAACTTCAGGTAACTTTTCAGGATAAGCTGTTGTGTGTGCATAAGGAGTCACTCATTGGGCCTCATTAACTCATTTACTAAGGCTTTTTCAATTTTGTAGGGTGTTGCATGGGTCATGCACCAGAATTTGTGACAAAAAATCCAAAAAAACCTACTTACTCCCCACTTTAGTCAGAAAACCCTACAATGGGACATAGCCATCAGGGAAAAGGCACGTGTCTCCAAAAAAAAACATTTTTTTTTCGAAAGAAACCTGCAAATCTACTATGTCTGTCTCTTTGCCTTCTTCTATGCCAGGCCTGCCTCTTCTATATCAAGATTATTCAGACATATTCTGTGAAAAGTAGGACAAGACTCTTCCACCACATGGTCCCTACACTGTCCTATTAACTTACAGCCTTGGACCATGCCCCCCCACCCCCCGTGGCCCGTGGAAGAATCTATCCATTGTCAGTTACCGAAATATATCCAAGAGAACCTCAAAAAGGGCTTTATCGAAAAGCCCTCATCTCCTGCCGGAGCTAAATTCTTCTTTGTAGACAAGAGGGATGGTTCTCTCCATCCTTTTATTGACTACAGGGGTCTAAACAAGATGACGATAAAAAATCCCTATCCTCTTCCTTTAATTTCGAAACTTTTTGATCGTCTATAGGGTGCCAAGGTCTTCTCCAAGTTGGATTTCGGAGGAGCATATAATCTTATTCGTATCCATGAGGGAGATGGATGGAAGACGGCCTTTAATACCTGAGATGGACACTTTGAGTATCTCATGATGCCTTTCGGTCTCTGTAAAGCTCCAGCTGTCTTCCAAGAATTTGTCAACGATATCTTTTGAGATCTTCTCTACACGTGTGTTGTGTACCTTGATGACATCTTGATCTTCTCGCCCAATTTGGAGGAGCATCGATCACATGTCCGTCAGGTCCTACGGCGCCTCCGGGAGAATCATCTTTACGCCAAACTTGAAAAATGCCTATTCGAAAGATCTAGTCTACCATTCCTGGGTTACATTGTTTCCCATCAAGGTCTTCAGATGGATCCTGACAAACTGACTGCTGTGTTGACTTGGCCTCGTCCTACTGGTCTATGGGCTATTCAACGCTTTCTTGGGTTTGCCAATTATTATCTTCAGTTCATCCCACATTTTCTTCCTTGGTTGCCCCGATTGTGGCTCTTACTAAAAAGAACTGTAACCCAAAGTCTTGGCCTCCTGAGGCCCAAAGAGGCCTTCACTCGCTAAAAGTCTGCATTTGCCTCTGCACTCGTCCTCTCAAGACCAGATCCAGAGAAACCCTTCTCTTTGGAAGCAGACGCTTTACCTGTGGGAGCGGGAGCCATTTTAACTCAGAAAACCTCCAAGGGCAAAATTGTAACCTGTGGCTTCTTCTCCAAGACTTTCTCGCCTGCAGAGAGGAACTACTCTATTGGAGATTGGGAACTCCTTGCTATTAAGCCTTCCTTAGAAGATTGGCAAAATTTATAAGAAGGTTCTTCTAATCTGGTCAGCATCTATTCTGACCATAAGAATCTCCCATATCTACAGTCTGCTCAGCGTCTAAACCCTCGGCAGGCTAGATGGTCTCTTTTCTTTTCTAGGTTAAATTTCTTTATTAATTTCCGCCCTGCGAACAAAAACTTCATAGCCGATGCTCTTTCTGGGTCCTCCGATGTGGTAGGATTGGACTCCACTCCAAGGCATATTGTTCTTCCAGACAATCTGATTTCTGCAGCTCCTGCCAATGTTCAGCAAGTCCAACCTGGGAAATCTTTCAACAGAGACATAGAGTCTTGAATTGGGGACATTCTTCTTTGCTGGCTAGTCATTCTGGAGTAAGGAAGTCTATTCAACTTATCTCTCGGCATTACTGGTGGCCGCACCTTGAACGTGATGTCACAGAATTTGTTCGTTCCTGTGTTGCCTGTGCCCTCGACAAAACTCCATGAAACTCCCATCCCGGAAACTCCTTGGTCTCACATAGATAGGGACTTAATTACCGATATTCCATCTTCCTGCAATAATAAAGTCATCTGGGTGGTGGTCGATCGATTCTCTAAAATGGCTCATTTCATTACTTTCCAGGTCTTCCAAATGCTCCACAGCTGGTGAAACATTTCCTTCAACATATTTTTTATCTTCATGGCCTTCCGACTCACATTGTCTCGGATCGGGGAGTACAATTCGTTTCCAAGTTCTGGTGTGCTCTCTGTTCCCGTAGTAGCATCAAGCTTGACTTTTCCTCTGCCTATCACCCTCAGACCAATGGCTAGGTGGAGAGAGTGAACCAGATTCTGGTAGACTATCTTCGCCATTTTGTTTCAGCTCGAAAGGACGATTGGGTGGATATTTTACCTTGGGCAGAGTTTTCTTACAATCACAGAGACTCTGAGTCCACGAAGACATCTCCATTTTTTGTAATCTATAGACATCTTCCTCGCATTCCTATTCCTCTTCCAGGGATTTTATGTCCTTCTGGCAGGAGACCCGCCGCGCTTTGATTTGCGCCTCTTCCCTTATGAAGTCCCAAGCGGATGAGGAGAGAAGACCTCCTCCAACTTTCTGGCGACAACGTCTGGCTCTCCTCTAAGAATGTTCTTTTTAGGGTTCCCAGTTATAAGTTGGGTCCTGTGCAATGTTGGGTTTAGTACACAGCAACCGTGTGCTGCAGCACTGTTGTGTACTGCTGCTGTTGTCCAAAAACAAGTTTTTTAAGCGTACTGTAGCATATTTTTCTGCCCTTACCACATACCTACATCTACGAAGTGTACTAACAGAGTGTACCTGTTAATCTGTCAAGGGCCTAGATACTGTGAAAGGCCAGGTAAAAGTAATCACTGGCTAGTGTTTTATTCCAATACGTTTTTTAGGCGTACTGTAGCGCATTTTTCTGCCCTCATAAGTGCATGCCACATACCTACATCTAAGTAAAGGCCTAGATACTGTGAAAGGCCAGGCAAGAGAAATCACTTGCTGGTGTTTTACTACAATACATTTTTTAATGTATTAAGTAGTGTACTATTTTGTACCTGTTAATCTGTCAAGGGCCTAGATACTGTGCAAGGCCAGGCAAATATAATCACTGACTGGTGTTTTACTCCAATATGTTTTTTAAGCGTACTGTAGAGCATTTTCTGCCCTCACAACTGCATATCACTTATGTATATCTAAATAGTGCACTATTTTGTACCTGCTAATCTGTCAAGGGCATATATACTGTGAAAGGCCAGGCAAAAGTAATCACCAGCTAGTGTTTTATTCCAATACATTTTTAAGCGTACTGTAGCGCATTTTTCTGCCCTCATAAGTGCATACCACATACCTACATCTAAGTAATGTACTATTTTGTACCTGTTAAACTGTCAAAGGCCTAGACACTGTGAAAGGCCAGGGAAAAGTACACACTGGCTGGTGTTTTACTCCAATATATTTTTTAAGCATACTGTAGCAAATTTTTCTGCCCTCAAAAGTGCATACCACATACCTACATCTAGTAGTGTGCTGTTTTGTACCTGTTAATCTGTCAAGGGCATAGATACTGTAAAAGGCCAGGCAAAAGTAATTACCGGCTAGTGTTTTATTCCAATACGTTTTTAAGCGTACTGTAGCACATTTTTCTGCCCTCATAAGTGTATACCACATACCTACATTTAAGTAATGTACTTTTTTGTACCTGTTAATCTGTCAAGGGCCTACATACTGTCAAAGGTCAGGTAAAAGTAATCACCATCTGGTGTTTTACTCCAATATGTTTTTTAAGCATACTGTAGCTGATTTTTCTGCACTCATAAATGTATACCATATACATAAATCTAAGTAGTGTACTATTTTGTACCTGTTAATCTGTCAAGGGCCTACATACTGTCAAAGGTCAGGTAAAAGTAATCACCGGCTGGTGTTTTACTCCAATACTTTCTTAAGCGTACTGTAGCTCATTTCTCTGCTCTCTTTGTTTCACAACAAATGTTCTGCTGGTTATACTAATCTGTAGATGGTATAATACATACCCAAAAGTCTGTGAGAGAGTGAAATTTTAGGTTTAGAACACAGCAACTGTGTGCTGCAGCACTGTTGTGTACTGCTGGTGTTGCACGCAAATACTTATTTAAGCATCCCGTAGCGAATGTTGCTGCCCTCATATGTGCATACCACATACCTACATGTAAGTAGTGTACTATTTTGTACCTGTGTTTGAATGACAGCCAAAGTACACACCTGCTGCTGTTCTAGAAAAAATACTGTTTTAAGTGTAGTGAAGCGTATTGTACTCCCCTCATATACGCACTAAGTATGTCAGGCAGAGAAGTGTCAGGACATGTACAGAGGAGTGGCAGAGGTTGCAGCAGACTAGGGGAGAGTGGCAGCAGGAGTCGCAGCCAGAGGCCTGATCTCCCGGTATCAGCTAGCGGGCGGGTCTTGACCAGCAACCCATCTGCTGACAACGATTGGTTAACACGGTCATCCACTTCATCACAAGTGACATCTGATACCCCCACTCAACAGTCGGTGGGTTCCTCAGACACAACCCTCAGTTGGCATGGCTCGGGAGCAGTCCCTGTCCTCCCATTGCCTCTGTCCTATGCTGTTCCCTTCCCTAAAGAAGTATCTTATGCTGTGCGTTGAGCTCCACTATTCAGTGAGGGTGATCTTATAGAGGACAGTCAGCAGCTACTGCCCAGCCAAGAAGTTGAGGAGACATCTGCTGCTTCCTCCGCTAGGTGGGCATGTAGTGATGAGGAGAGTGACTTGGGAGGGGGTGTTCCCAGCATTCAGGGTCCTGAAGCAGACACTGTTGTGGATCCTGAGGAGGACATCAGTGACGTGCAGACACTTGTTGATGATGATGAAGCCGATCGCAATTGGGAGCCGGGTGCAGAAAGGGCTTCATCATCATCAGGAGAAGAGGGTTGCAGGTTGCCCACGAGGCAGCAGCTGAGCCAGCAAGGTGGTGACATAGTTGGCAGTCAGCATGGTGGCCGAAGTGGAAATTCTGGAGCTAAACATCCCTGGGGAGACCCCCTGCTTTGCGGCAGCCTACCTTCCCGGGCGGTAGTGCAACAGGGGTTCCTGGAGATGGCAGAAGTAGCAGTCAATTAGTGCAGACTGTTGGTGGGAAAATCAGATACTCGTCGGTTTGGCAGTTTTTCATCAAGCATCCGGAGGAGGTTAACACAGTCAGATGCAAGGTGTGTCGGCAGAAGGTGAAGCGTGGCCAGGGTCCCAATGTTGGAACCACGGCCCTCTGTCAACATATGCTGTGCCACCATAAAGCGGCCTGGGAGCATCACCCAGTGGCACGCTGCTCCCTCTTTCAGCCAGCCAAGGCTCCGCAACCCCAGCCAAAGGGAGCTGTGTGTCATACCCACCTTCTGTCACTCCAGATGCTCCTGTTCCTCCTACTTTTAGTTAGTCATTCCACCAACAATCTATTGGCGAAGCCATGTCCAAGAGACAACAGTATGAGCCCACTCATCCAACGGCGCAGAAGCTGAATGTGCTACTGTCCAAGCTGCTGGTGCTGCACTCCCTCTCTTTTCAAGTGGTTGACTCTGCACCTTTCAGAGAACTGATGGCTTGTGCCGAGCCGAGGTGGAAAGTGCCAAGCTGTCACTTCTTTGTGAAGAAGGCAGTACCAGCTCTGCAAAATTTTGTGGAAGAGAAGGTGGGCGAAAAGGCATGGCAGCACAGAAGTCTGGAGCTATAACTATGGTCAGGGGCAATACATGTCCTTTACGGCCCACTGGGTGAATGTGGTTCCTGCACAGCCAAAACACCAAGTTGGACAGGTCACGCAGCTTCCTCATTCATGCTCTCAGGCTGTTGGTCCTGTGACAGTGTGCGACTCCGCCTCTTCATCCTCCACCGTGTCCTCAGCCTCCACTGCACAGACAAGTCTCAGTGCCCCTTCAGCATACCATGTGAGCTGCGCACGCTGGTGTCACGCTGTTCTTCACATGGTTTGCCTTGACAAATGGAGTCACACAGGGGAGAAACTGCTCAAATTCATTCTTAAAAAAAATCGGAGGTGACATACCTTGACATGCCCATGCCAACACACCTTGAAGATTGGCTGGACTTCTGGGCAGCCAAACTTGATTTGTGACCCCCAACTAGCAGAGTTTGCCCTGGAAAAGCTGTCCTGCCTGGCCAGTAGTGTGCCATCAGAGCGGGTATTTAGTGCGGCAGGGGCCATAGTCACCCCAAGGATAACTTGTCTGTCCACAAAAAATGTGGAGAGACTAATCTTTGTGAAGATGAATCAGGCATGAATCAGCCAGGATTTTTCCCCACCAATGCCTGATCCATCAGAGTAGATTGACCATGGTGCCACACCAACACTTCACAAATATGTATAGTGCCAAACAGATTTAAGGTGCTTCTCCCCAGTTACAAACATTCCTCTGCATCAGACCTTTTTTCACCCACCTTCATCACCGGGTACTGGTATTGCCACCCACCGCACCCCTCTGTCACCGGGTCACTTTCAGGACTCCTGATGCTGCTGCTACCACCTGCAGGCTGTCTCATTCTGCCACCATATGGTCTCATCATGCTTCTGCCTACTCCAGGCTGTGCCATTCAGCCACTATATGGTCTCCTCATCTGCCACCAACTCCAGGCTGTGCCATTCAGCCACTATATGGTCTCCTCATGCTTCTGCCAACTCCAGGCTGTGCCATTCAGCCACTATATGGTCTCCTCATCTGCCACCAACTCCAGGCTGTGCCATTCAGCCACTATATGGTCTCCTCATCTGCCACCAACTCCAGGCTGTGCCATTCAGCCACTATATGGTCTCCTCATCTGCCACCAACTCCAGGCTGTGCCATTCAGCCACTATATGGTCTCCTCATCTGCCACCAACTCCAGGCTGTGCCATTCAGCCATTATATGTTCTACTCATGCTGCCACCAACTCCAGGCTGTGCCATTCAGACACTGTATGTTCTACTCATGCTGCCGCCAGCTCCAGGCAGTGTCATTCAGCCACTATATGGTTTACTGATGCTGCTCAGCATGGGACCTTTCCTAAAAAAAATTATGGTGGCTCTAGCTACCATAAATCTTCAATTTAATTAGAAAATTCACCTTTTAATCTTAGGGATTGTGAAGCGCTATTGTGTCCTCATTCTGCCACGAGCTCAAGGCTGTGTCATTCAGCCACTATATGGTTTACTGATGCTGCTGGGTCTGGGACATTACCTAAAAAAAATTATGGTAGCACTAGCTACCATAAATCTTCAATTTAAATTTAAAATGTAATCTTTTATTCTTAGGGATTGTGAGGCCCTATGGTCTCCTCATGCTGCCGCCAACTCCAGGCTGTGTCATTCAGCCACTATATGGTCTCCTCTTGCTGCCGACAATTCCAGGCTGTGTCATTCTGCCAGGCTGTGTCTCTTCATGCTGCTGCCACCTCTAGGCTTTGTCATTGTGCCGCTATGTGACTCCTTGTTAGTTTGGGTTTTGTGGTCATACAGTATAACATTAAAAAAAACACTGGGACATTAAACTTGGGTATCTAATATAAATCTTAAATAAAATAAAAATCGATGTTATCTTTTCAAGACTAAGGCCCCATTGTCGTCGACATCATGTTACCTGTGGAATTATCACAATAATCCAAAGAAACAGCTTGGAGCGATAACAATAAACCATAACTGATTAAATGAAACATTCACACTTTCACAGTCAGGGGGGCGCTTAGAGGCAGGGGGCTGGAACAGTCGGTATCTCGCATGTCAGAGGACCCCCAGCTCGATTTTAAGATACAAGTATGAGCTTTTCACTGAAGCCACTTCTAGCTTTATGCACCCACTTATCCGATGGCACAGAAGCTGAATGTGCTCCTGTCAAGTTGTTGGTACTGCATTCCCTCCATTTTCAAGTGGACACTCAGATTTTGCGGGTGCACTGAGAGGCAGGGGCTGGAACAATTGGTAGCTCGCCTCGCAGCGGACCGCCAGCTCGATGCTCACCAGAATGGCTAATCAAAAAATTTCAATAAATTCAAATAAAATAACAGAAATAACAGGCAATCCTGCTTTCCTACCTCTCTGTATAAAATCCTCAAAAGTACCATCAGCATATGGTACATTATAGAGCAGTACTGAGAGGTGTAAGCTTTGAATCCAACTCTGGAGTGAGACAGTAACCCGCAATTACTGTATTCCTAGTAAGTTCCATGCAATTTCATCCTCCTCCCTCCTTTCCCTTCAATTGGCAATGTGACTGTATCTTTCAGATATGCTGAAAGTCTATATGAACTGTTCTGTAAGGCTTTCCCTTAGTATTTTATGAGTGAGTTAACAGATAAGAAGACGAGAGGGTAGGAGTCTAATAATTGAAGAAGGAAGCAATTTTTTTTAAAATAAGATATATTACAAAGGTTCTTGTATTTCCTTCTACTATTCATTTATGCAAAGTTGTTTGTAATGCAAAGTCGTACTTTAGGGTATTAGTGTAAGAAATTTGTATTTGCAATTTGTATTTGAAATTGAAACTGTAACATGTAGTTTATTGGGAAAGCAATAGCTACGTTTTTCTAGTAAAATTAATAATTATTAGTCAGTAACTGGCAATTTTGCTTTTCAAACATATGTGCAGATAAACATGTATATGAATATATTGTATTTCATTGTCAATGACATATGTAAAGCCATTGCCTGTTTTTATTAGGGGAAGTGATGGAGGAAGGATCTTTATATTAGTGTTTTCCTCTCAATTAACTTTTAGGCACTTTTCCCAGCTAAATACATTACATTTTTTGGCACTACTCCAAACAAAACCTTACAACCCAACACTGGATTCTGTATTTACACAGCCAATTTAGATTTCCATGTTGTTAAATGGATATTTGCCAATAACCCTTTCTTTCCTTTAATGGATGTAGATCTACAGTTGTTTGCAGGAGAAGGAGGGGGCAGTGTCCACAAAAGGATTACCATTATTTACATAACTCTTGTTGAATTGCAGTTACTCTGTATCTATGAGCAGTTATTACATTAAAAAAAGACTGATTTTTCTGACAATATTCAATCATTTATTATATCTTTATTTAACCTGTAAATGCACTGTATCTGTGGACTGGAAATTAGGGGGGGAGGGCTTTACTAAGACCAGCATAGGGGATGCTGGTCTTAGTAAACCAATACCAGAGTGAGTTGTGGTACACCACTTGATATCTTTGGCACATCTTTAGATGTCTGTATAACTTTTGGTTGCAATCTAGTCCAGCTATACGCTGAAGTAGATCCATGACATAGCTTGCCGTACATAATGTACATAATGTAAATTCGGAGGACATGAGAGTCCCTCTCACTAAGCCTTTCACTAGTTCATGGAGTTCAATGTGAGAAACACAGTATTCACTTCACCAAAAGTTAATCTAAAACCTGGAAAATTGATTTATCAATCCAGCCAAGAGAATGTCAAAGTGGATTGTAAATTTTCAGAACTGAAAGTTAGGCTACTAAGCAAAGGTCTCCAACTCAGTCCTTAAGGCCCACCAACAGTCCAGGATTTGAAGTTTGCTCTATTGTATTCCAATGGAGTAACTTAAAAAACTTGAATGTTGGTGGGCGTTGAGGACTGGACTGGATTAGGAACCACTGCTTTAGGGTAGGTAGGGTCACACCTGTCATATTTTGCTACATATTTTTTGCAGTTTATTTTGCTACCCACTGACTTCAATGGGTAGAAAAATATGCAGCAGTAAATACGGAGAAAAATATGGCATGTACGACCCTACCCTTAAGGGCTTTTTCTTAGTCCCTTTAGAGACAGACCTTTTTTGGCCTTGATGAACTTTTCATTTTTGTGTTTTAGTTTTTTCCTCCTTCACAAAGCACTATGAGGGCTTGTATTTTGTGAAAACAATTGTTCTTTGTAAGGACAACTTTCATTTTACCATATTATTTCTGGTGGGAAATTGGTAAAAAAATGTTTTTGGAAACGTAGGAGTTTTGCTTCTACACAGTGACATTAACAGTAAATCTAACATGTTATCTATATTTTGTAGATAAATCTGATTCCAATGATACCGAAAATGCATAGCTTTTGTATTATTTTATAAGTAACTTTTTACAAGATATGTATGCTTATATATTCCCTATTACCCCTGACCCCTATTACATTTTGTATTTTTCATTCTTTATATAAGAGAAATATGGAAGGAAGGTAGCTCAAACCACAAGAAAAAGTTGATATAAATAAATATGCCAGATGAGTACTAGTGTATAAAGTTATGCAACCTGTAGAGCAAATATACAATAAAAAGAGAGGAGACACTTTCCTCAATTCTGGTCTTTAACAAGCTCACTAATAGGATCATAAGCAGTATTATGATATTGAATGCTCACAGTCGGATATACAAAAATTAAAGGATGCAATTTAGATATTTTATTGTAAAAATATAAATATATATGGCATTATGTGCAGGGCCTTTGCAGAAATGCAGATAGATATATGAGGATAAAATACAATAAAATCTTTGTAAAAGTACATATTATGCAATCTATATTGTTCAGCTTCTATAGAGAAATTGCACACATTGCATGCCTTGAGCAATGTAAAGTGTCCGTAGAATAGAAGTTTATGTTGGTATATTACAGTGGAGAGCTTATTGTCCGTGTAGTAGTTACTATGTAACTATAGAAATATTTGCAGTCCATGCCCACACGTCCTTGCGTGGTCCCACAGAGCTCTCTCTACTTACCCGGTGTGGCTTCCAGCCTGGACGCCTAGTCGCTTCCTTGGTTAAGCAAGTTGTCAGCGCCGGCGAGCCAGGATAGGTAGAGGTCTGCTCGCCGGTGTGTCGGTAAATTGGTTCATACGCTATGCGCACCAGGAATGGATAAACTTAATTGTAGCTGTATCTTTGCTTAAGTATGCGGCTGTTGTAGATTGTTGTATAAGATGAGAGGGGGCTAGACGCATTTCAAGATCTGCTGGATCTCTTTTTCAATAACAATATATTGCTATTTCTATAGTGACATAGTAACTACTACAAGGACAATAAGCTCCCACTTTTATATACCAACATAGACTTGTATGCTTCGGACACTTTACATTGCTCATCACATGCAATGTGTGCACATTGCCTGCACACTATTTCTCTATGGAGGCTGAACAATATAGATTGCATAATATGTACTTTTACATAAAGATTTTATTGTGTTTTATCCTTATATATCTATCTGGATTTCTGCAAGGGCCCTGCAGAAATTGCCACATATTTTTATGATAAATAATACCTTTTTCCTATCTAAATTGCATCTTTTAATTTTTGTATATCTGACTGTGAACATTCAATATCATAATACTGTGTATGCTTCAATTAGTGAGCTTTTTATTGTATATTTCTTTGTATAAGATTATTTGTTGGCATCTGCCAACAAACAAGCATATTTTATGCAGCTTTGTTTTAAGGATAAAAATCATATAAAAACCGCTGGTGCAGTGTGTTTTTAAATAATCTGTTAGTTGACATGAGTTACCACGTGTTACCATAACTTGGACATTAACTTAAAACTGCTTTAAAATTACTTTAATACATCCCTAGGTGATACTAGCAGTGTTATAAAAAAAAAACTCTTATTGCTTAGGTAGTGTTATGCATGTTTTCAGAATGTGATTGGGAATTTGGGGAATATATTTGCCGCAAACCAAACTTTTTTGAAAAGATCGGAGAGCCTGGCAAGCCGAACTTTCAAAAAGTATGCTCAACTCTAATCAAGAGTAAACTGGCCCATTTTGCAGGATGTCATGTACAGTGGATATATAAAGTCTACACATCTTTTTTAAAATGCCAGGTTCTTGTGTTGGTAAAGAGTGAGACAAAAATGAATCATGTGACCTATAGCATAAACAATTTAATTAAAAAACAAACTGAAATCTTTGAAGGGGAAAGAAAATAATAGGAAAACCTTTTGATTTTATTACAGCAATCAGTCTTTTCTTTTAGGTAGGAGTCTATTAGCATGGCACATGTTGATGGGACAATGTTTGCCCAGTCTTCCTTGCAAAAGCACGTCAAATCTTTCATCTCCTGTGCACAGTCTTGTCCAGATCACCCAACAGATGTTCAATTGGATTAAGGTCTGGGCTCTGCCAATCGCCTTTGATAAAGCTGGGGATCAAGCGAAACATCAGGGTGGCAGCATGTAAAGGTTTTTAAATTCATGCTCTATCTCCTAGCACATATACACCCTAGCAAGTGCTGACTCATACTATATGGATAGCTACATGGCACAGGGCTAGCCTGCTGCTCCTAAACCATGTTTAGACAGACTAATCTAGCATTTATTACTTGTGGAAGTGAATGCACACTGTACTGTCAGTTGACTGTGGCTGTTTCATAGAACTTAGTAGTTTGGTTGTTAGTGTGCATGAAGGCATTCATGTCGGTGTTAGACTGCATATACACATGAACTTGGCTAAATTGGTTGCTGACCCCCATGACAATAAAGGGGTACAAGTGAGCTGTGTTAAAAGGTATCAGGTGTATTTCAGTGTCCGGGTCATATTGCGCTAAATTATTGCGATGCAAAAAATTGTCCTGGGCCCCCCTACTCCCTGACGACCCGCTTCCCTACTCCCTGAAGACCCCTTACTCGGCCGCACAACAAGATCAGTGACCACAGTACTGATGAGACACAGTCAGGAGAATACAAAGTGATATAAGTCACTTACAGACAGGGAAGGACTGGGACAAAAAAAAAATAGACCCAGAATAAGCAGCTCATTTTTACAATGTGGGACCCCCACCAATCCCCTTGGTTCAAGTGGCTCTCCAGATGTTGCAAAGCTACAACTCCCATCATGTCTAGAGAGCCTCAGGCATTATGAATGTTGCCGTTTTAGAACAGCTGGAGAGCCACAGATTTGGTCAGACAGAACACACAATGATATCACTGATCTGAGTGGCGTCTTCTCTGTTGTCTTTTCTTTTCTTCTCTATCTGGTCCAGACACCAGGACTTCTTCCAGCTCCATCTTCTCTGCAGAGTCTGATGCCAGAACATCATTGGTTTCTTAATTTGTCAGCAGATCCTCATCCTCTGTATAAAGATAATAATCATTATAATTCTGTACCCCATGAACATAATACTGCGAACCATTGTCTGCTTTAAATATATTATTGCCACACACCGTACCCCCGAATATACGGTAATACTGCCACACACAGTACCCCCTGAATATAATACTGCCACACACTGTTCCCCCTGGATATAATACTGACAACAACTGTACCCTGAATATAATACTGCCACACACTTTACCCCCTGGATATAATACTGGCAACAACTGTACCCCTGAATATAATACTGCCACCCACTGTACCTCTTGAATATAATACTGCCACCCACTGTACCCCCTGAATATAATACTGCCACACACAGTGCTCCCTGAATATAATACTGCCACACAGTTTCCCCTGGATGTAATACTGGCAACAACTGTACCCTGAATATAATACTGCCACCCACTGTACCCCTTGAATATAATACTGCCACCCACTGTACCCCCTGAATATAAATACTGCCACACACTGTACTCCCTGAATACAATACTGCCAACCACTGTGCCCCTGAATATAATACTGCCACACACTGTACCCACTGAATATAATACTGCTACACACTGTACCCCTTGAATGTAATACTGCCATACCCTCACACCCCCACCCATCCTTGGTCTCCTCGCCCCTGCACTCCATATCCCCCTCACCCCACCCTCAGTCTCCTCATTATCCTGTTATTCCCCCCCCCCCCGGGGACTCCATCCTCAGTCTCCACATCATTCCATCCTTCCCCCCCGCACCCCATCCTCAGTCTCCTCATCATTACACCCACTCTGCCCTCCCCCCATTCCCATCCTCGTTCTGCTCATCATTGCAATTCTTCTCCCTGGACCCCGTCCCTCATTGTTGCAATTACCCCCCCCCCCCGGACCCCATGTTCATAATTGCAATCACCCCCCTCCCCAGGACCCTATGCTCATTATTGGAATCACCCCCCTCCCCCCGGACCCAATGTTCATTATTGGAATCACCCCCGGACTCCATGTTCATTATTGGAATCACCCCCCTCCCCCCGGACCCCATGCTCATTATATGAATCCCCCCCCCCCCATCCCAATGCCCATTATTGGAATCACCCCCCCCCCCGAACCCCATGCTCAATATATGAATCCCCCCATCCCAATGCTCATTATTGGAATCACCCCCCCTGAACCCCATGCTCATTATTGGAATCACCACTTCCCCCCGGACCCCATGCTCATTATATTAATCACCCCCCAATCCCCTCCCCGGCCCCATGCTCATTATATGAATCACCCCCCTCTCCCGGGACCCCATGCTCATTATATTAATCACCCCCCTCCCCGGACTCCATGCTCATTATGTGAATCACCCTCCTCCCCCCATGCTCATTATATGAACCCCCCCGTCCCAATGCTCATTATTGGAATCACCCCCCCCCCCCGAACCCCATGCTCATTATTGGAATCACCCCCCGGACCCCATGCTCATTATATAAATCACCCCCAATCCCCTCCCTGGCCCCATGCTCATTATATGAATCACCCACCTCTCCCGGGACCCCATGCTCATTATATGAATCACCCCCCCTCCCCGGACCTCATGCTCATTATATGAATCACCCCCCTCTCCCCGGACCCCATGCTCATTATATGAATCACCCCTCTCCTCCCCCAGACCCCATGCTCATTATTGGAATCACCCCCCTCCCCCCGGACCGCATGCTCATTATCTGAATCACTGACCCGCCCCATGCTCATTATATGAATCACCCCCCTCCCCCGGACCCCATGCTCATTATTGGAATCACCCCCCAGACCGCATGCTCATTATTGGAATCACCCCCGGACCCCATCCTCATTATTGGAATCACCCGCCTCCCCCTGGACCCCATGCTCATTATATAAATCACACCCCCTCCCGGACCCCATGCTCATTATATGAATCACCCCTCTCCTCCCCCAGACCCCATGCTCATTATTGGAATCACCCCCTCCCCCCGGACCGCATGCTCATTATATAAATCACTGACCCGCCCCATGCTCATTATATGAATCACCCCCCTCCCCCGGACCCCATGCTCATTATTGGAATCACCCCCCTCCCCCCAGACCGCATGCTCATTATTGGAATCACCCCCCGGACCCCATGCTTATTATTGGAGTTTGAGATTGGAGTTTGAGATCGCTGTGAGTGTTACTTTACTAACACTGTAGAGACTTTAACTCACAAGGTCTACATAGAATTTAATTGTAATAGTTACTGTCTGTTTTTGACTGTTAATCTGTGAAATCACCATAACTAGATGGCTTCCATGTTGGAAAACGCAGTCCGGTGTACATCTTGCGCAATGTATGCAATTCTTGAACAGCAGTTCGAGGGTACATATTGTGCGAGATGTCTGCGAGTTGTTTATTTGGAAGCCCAGATCCTGGATCTAGAGGAGCAACTGGCAACATTGAGACGCATTAACAACTTGGAGAGGAGTCTCCTGCTCACTGAGCTAGCTGGGTTACAGTCAGAAAACGGTGTAGAGGGAAAAGTGTCAGGGAGGCTAGTCCTGATCTGGCACACCTCAAGAAGTTTACCCGGTTGGCAGATGAGGGGGATGCCATTTCAGAGCTAGCAATACTGCAGCAGAACTCTTCCTCTGACCGCCAGGGGGGTGTCTTCTCCAGTAAGGAGGGAAAGAGGAGTTCAAGGCAGGCCAGACAGGTACTGGTGGTCGTTGGACTCAATTATTAGGGGGACAGAAAGGGCGATCTGTCACAAAGACCGGGATCGCAGAACAGTGTGTTGTCTTCCTGGTGCTCAAGTTTGGCACATCGCGGATCGGGTTGAAAGGTTTCTGGGTGGGGCTGGAGAGGACCCAGCGGTCATGGTACATATTGGCACCAATGGCAAAGTAAGAGGTAGGTGGATTGTCCTTAAAAAGGATTTCAGGGAGTTAGGCCGCAAGCTTAAGGCAAAGGCAAGGACCTCCAAGGTAATATTTTCTGAAATATTACCTGTACCACCAGCCACACTAGAGAGGCAGCGGGAGATTAGGGAGGTAAACAAGTGGCCCCAGGAGCACAGTCAGCAGCGGCAGGCAGGAGGACAGGTGCAGCAGCAGGAGGTAAGGCCGTGCCTCCTGCTGTTGCTTAGCAACAACTCCTAGCATGCACAAAAGAGCATGCTGGGAGTTGTTGATATACAACAGCAGAAGGCACAACTTCAACTCACAGCATGCCCTTTAGTAGTTTGTGCATTCTGGGGGTTGTAGTTATGCAACAGCTGGAGGCACATTTTTTCTATGAAAAAGTGTGCCTCCAGCTGTTGCATAACTTCAACCCCCAGCATGCATGGACAGGCAAAGGGCATGCTGGGAGTTGTAGTAGTGTGCCTACAGCTGTTGCATAACTACAAGTCCCAGCATGCCCTTCGGCTGTAAGTGGGTGCTGAAAGTTGTCATTTTGCAACAGCTGAAGTCACACTTGTTGTGAAACACTGAGTTAAGTAACAAACTCCCAGTGTTTTTCCACCAGTGTGCCTCATGCTGTTGCAAAACTACAACTCCCAGCATGCACTGATAGACCGTACATGCTGGGAGTTGTAGTTTTGCAACAGCTGGAGGCATACTGGTTGCAAAACACTGGGAGTTTGTTACTTAACTCAGTGATTCGCAACCAGTGAGCCTTCAGCTCTTGCAAAACTACAACTCTCAGCATGCACTTACAGCCGAAGGGCATGCTGGGACTTGTAGTTATGCAACAGCTGGAGGCACACTACTACAACTCCCAGCATGCCCTTTGGCTGTCCATGCATGCTGGGGGTTGAAGTTATGCAACAGCTGGAGGCACACTTTTTCATAGAAAAAATGTGCCTCCAGCTGTTGCATAACTACAACCCCCAGAATGCACAAACTACTAAAGGGCATGCTATGAGTTGAAGTTGTGCCTTCTGCTGTTGTATATCAACAACTCCCAGCATGCTCTTTTGTGCATGCTAGGAGTTGTTGCTAAGCAACAGCAGGAGGCACGGCCTTACCTCCTGCTGCTGCACATGTCCTCCTGCCTGCCGCTGCTGACTGTGCTCCTGGGGCCACTTGTTTACCTCCCTAATCTCCCGCTGCCTCTCTAGTGTGGCTGGTGGTACAGGTAATATTTCAGAAAATATTACCTTGGAGGTCCTTGCCAGCTGTTGCATAACTACAACCCCCAGCATGCACAGACAGCCAAAGGGCATGCTGGGAGTTTTAGTAGGTTGCCTCAAGCTGTTGCATAACTACAAGTCACAGCATGCCCTTTGGCTGTCACTGCATGCTGAGATTTGTAGCATTTGCAACAGTTGAAGGCACACTGGTTGCAAAACACTGAGTTTGTTACCTAACTCGGTGTTTCGCCACCAGTGTGCCTCCACCTGTTGCAAACTACAACTCCCAGCATGCACTGATAGACTGCACATGCTGGGGGTTGTAGTTTTGCAACAGTTGGAGGCACACTGGTTGTGAAACACTGAGTTAAATAACAAACTCTCAGTGTTTTGCAACCAGTGTGCCTCCAGCTGTTGCATAACTACAACCCCCAGCATGCATGGTCAGCCAAAGGGCATGCTGAGAGTTGTAGTTTTGCAACAGCTGGAGGTGTGCCCCCCACTCCCCACCCAGTGAATGTACAGGGTACATTTACACGGGCAGGGGTTTATAGTGAGTTCCTCACTGAAAGTTTGAGATGCAGCAAACTTTCCGCTGTAGCTCAAACTCCGGTGGGAAACTCTTTGTAAATCCCCACCCATGTGAATGTACCCTAAAAAGAATACACTACACAAAATAAAAAGTAAAACACTACATATACCTCTACACAGTTACCCCCCCCCCCCCATAAAAATGAAAAACATCTGGTACGGCACTGTTTCCAAAAGAACATGGAAGTGTGAAAAATGAATACCTGTGAAACACCTAAAGGGTTAATAGACTTTCTGAATGTCATTTTAAATATTTTGAGGGGTGCCGTTTTAATAATGGGGTCATTTATGGAGTATTTCTAATATGAAGGCCCTTCAAATTCACTTCAAAACTGAACTTGTCCCTGAAAAATTCTGATTTTGAAAATTTTGTGAAAAATTGGAAAATCGTGGCAGACCTTTGAAGCTAAAAGTAAAAACATGTCAACTTTATGAGGCAAACATAAAGTAGATATATTGAATATGGGAATCAATATATAATTTATTTGGGATGTCCATTTTCCATATAAGCAGAGAGTTTCAAAGTAAAAAAAAAAAGTCAAATTTCATCAAATTTTTGAATTTTTCACCAAGAAATTATAAATTTACCACTATCATAAAGTAGAATATGTCACTAAAAAACATTCTCAGAATCAGAATGAAAAGTAAAGGCATCCCAGAGTTATTAATGCTTAAAGTGATAGTGGTCAGATTTGCAAAAAAGTTCTCGTCCCTAAGGTGAAAATGGGTTTGGTCCTTAAAGGGTTAATGTCCTAAAATGACCCAGTGAAAGCCTAAACCTAAATCCAATTGAGAATCTATGGCAAGACTTGAAAATTGCTGTTCATATACTGTCTCCAGCCCCTCAGTCTGAGCTCCATTTTGTACAAAGTTGCTAGATACATACCCCAAATGACTTTTAGCTGTAATTGCTTTAAAATGTAGTTTTATAAAGTATTGGCTCAGGGGGTGAAATGGTTCAGGGGGTCAAAGACTTATGACTGTTGTGTGTGGTTCTTAAATTCTTAAGTTCTTAAATCTTGAATTTCAGTTTGTTACAGTGGGGGGGGGGTTGAAAACTTATGCAATGCACTGTAAATTTTAAAGTAAATCTTTAAACCACCTCTAATGAGAGTTTTTTATTCTAGCTGGCTATGGTCTAATTATATAATATTTTTCCTACTCCTTATCTCTTTTTCATTCTCTAAACTGGAGCAGGGAGGCTAATGTATCATTCTTTAAAATGTTATTTCATTATTTAACATTTTCCGTAATTTGTTGTTTTGGGAAAACAAATAATGAAAGGTACAAAACCTTGAAATTAACCTCTACGGTTGAGATATAACACTCATGATTTTCTTCAGTTACTTAGCATATTACTTTCACTTGTTTGCTTTGAATACTTATTTAGGTTTCCTTTACACAATGCATATGCCTACTGTGAAATTTTTAACATACTTGTTAACCGAAACATATATAAACCACAGGATGCACAATTTTCAGAATGGCATGTATACAGCTTGAAATTTACATTAAATTGCTATGTGTTAGTTAAATGGTACCTTAGCTTCTAAACAACTCTTTGAATACTTGTTTCTTTAATTATTATTTAATTTAGTGGTTATGACTGGTTTTCAGTTAGAGAGGGTACTACTGACAAATTCAATTACATGAAAATAGAGGAATTAATGATCCATGCAAATGATTCATTTCTTACATGATATTTTATCATTTTGTACGGAAATTTGTAATGAACATTTGGTTTGTATTAATAAACGCTTACAGTTAAGCCCCATAAAGTGCAGTAATTAAATCGGTTTGTTTGCGTTATTTGCTTACAGCTACATTAAAATAAAACTGTTTTTTTCCCCCTAATTCTCTTAGCCTCGTAGTTAAGGTTAGAAATTATCATGTTAGCCAGTGTTATTTATAAGATAACAAAACAAAGTTGATACTTCATAATAAATGCCATTCAATAGTACAGACAACAAACAACAAGTAACCCAGAATAACAATAGATAAAAAATTAACCCCTTCCCGACCTATGACATACCTGTACGTCATGGGTGGCAAGGTGTTCCCGACCCATGACATACAGGTACGTCATGAACATTTTTGCCGCTACTCGCGGCATCCCGCAGCACCCGGTAAGATGGTGGCTATCACTGATAGCCAGCCATCTTACCATGCGACCACGGGGGGTTTCATCCCCCCCCAGCGATCGCTGTTATCAGCTGGTCAAATCTGACTAGCTGATAGCAACGTTTCGCTATGAAAATACTTAGCAGCGCGGTGTGTGAGTCCCGATCACGGGGATCGGGACACACACTGCTCTGCTAAGTGTCCCTAACCCGTCCCCCGGCGTCACTTACCCGTCCATGCGGCGTCCCGAACGGTCTCGGAGCGAGCGGTGTCCTCCGAAGCGATATGATGCAGGATCGCGGCGCGATCCCGCTTCATATCTCGGGAGCCGGCGCAGGACGTAAATATACGTCCTGCGTCGTTAAGGGGTTAATGCTTAAAGTGACAGTGGTCAGATTTTCAAAAAATGCCCAGGTCCTGAAGGTGAAAATGGGCTGGGTCATGAAGGGTTTAAAAGGCATAAAACAAATTAAAGGTAAGAGAAATATTTTCACATCTTAATAGACAGCAATGTACCAGCAGAGGGTGTGATCATAGTTGTTTTTTAAAAGGTCAGGATATAAGATGTGTTTCTTTATGTTTCCCATATTTTAAATAATCCTCCCAAAGTGTGTAGCATTAAATTGTTTTTAAGTTATAAATATGTGAGTTATTTTATATTTAACTATCATAAAAGATATTGCATGTAGTATTCTTACCCCCATGCAAGTCTACGCTTAACCCATTAAGGACGCCGGGCATATCCATACGCCCCCGTTTTAAAGTCCTTAACCCCTTAAGGACTCAGCCCATTTTGGCCTTAAGGACTCAGACAATTTAATTTTTACGTTTTCATTTTTTCCTCCTCGTCTTCTAAAAATCATAACTCTTTTATATTTTCATCCACAGACTAGTATGAGGGCTTGTTTTTTGCGCGACCAGTTGTCCTTTGTAATGGCATCACTCATTATATCATAAAATGTATGGCGCAACCAAAAAACACTATTTTTGTGGGGAAATTAAAACGAAAAACGCAATTTTGCTAATTTTGGAAGGTTTCGTTTTCACACCGTACATTTTATGGTAAAAATGACGTGTGTTCTTTATTCTGAGGGTCAATATGATTAAAATGATACCCATTATTACATACTTTTATATTATTGTTGCGCTTAAAAAAAATCACAAACTTTTTAACCAAATTAGTACGTTTATAATCCCTTTATTTTGATGACCTCTAACTTTTTAATTTTTCCGTATAAGCGGCGGTATGGGGGCTCATTTTTTGCGCCATGATCTTTACTTTTTTTTGATACCACATTAATAAAATGTATAAAAAAAAGTAGGAATTTGGGACTTTGTTTTTTTTTTTCGTTCACGCCGTACACCGTACGGGATCATTAACATTTTATTTTAATAGTTCGGACATTTACGCACGTGGCGATACCAAATATGTCTATAAAAAAAAAATTTACGCTTTTTGGGGGTAAAATAGGAAAAAACGGACGTTTTACTTTTTTATTGGGGGAGGGGATTTTTCACTTTTTTTTACTTTTACTTTTACATTTTCTACATTTTTTTTACACTTGAATAGTCCCCATAGGGGACTATTCATAGCAATACCATGATTGCTAATACTGATCTGTTCTATGTATAGGACATAGAACAGATCAGTGTTTTCGGTGATCTTCTGCTCTGGTCTGCTCGATCACAGACCAGAGCAGGAGACGCCGGGAGCCGGACGGAGGAAGGAGAGGGGACCTCCGTGCGGCGTTATGAATGATCGGATCCCCGCAGCAGCGCTGCGGGCGATCCGATCATTCATTCAAATCGCGCACTGCCGCAGATGCCGGGATCTGTATTGATCCCGGCACCTGAGGGGTTAATGGCGGACACCCGCGAGATCGCGGGCGTCGGCCATTGCCGGCAGGTCCCTGGCTGCGATCAGCAGCCGGGATCACCCGCGCATGACACGGGCATCGCTCTGATGCCCGCGGTTATGCACAGGACGTAAATGTACGTCCTGGTGCGTTAAGTACCACCTCACCCGGACGTACATTTATGTCCTGCGTCCTTAAGGGGTTAAGGACTGAGAGCGTATGGATACGCCCGTGGGAATTCCGGTCCCCGCCGCTCGCCGGGCGGGGACCGGACTGAGATGATTGCTGATATCTATCAGCAGGCACCCCGTGCAAACCCCTAGGGGGGTTCCAAGACCCCCCCCCCCCCCCATGTCGACAATCGCCGCAAATCGTCGGTCAATTCAGACCAACGATTTGCGGCTTTTCCGAGTCAATCGGGTCTCTGGTGACCCGGTGACCCGGAAAATAGGGTGAATGAGGCTTTCCGAGACAGCCCCATTCACCCTTACCCAGCAGGAGTGAGGTGGCACAGGTGCCGCCTCACGATCACGTGATTGATCGGTCGGAATGACCGATCAATCACGACCCTGCTGGGCGGCGATCGGGATGGCGAAGATGGCGGAGATCGGCGTCCGCGGGTGTCTCCTACCTTGTCTTTGTCCTGCGAGGTCCCCTCGGGATCGGTGGCGGCGACAGGAGCAGCAGCATTGGCGGCAGCAACGGTGGTGGTCCCAGCGGAAGGATACAGCAGGAGGTGAGGCCTGGTCACTTCCTGCTGTTGCTTAGCAACAAATCGCAGCATGCATAGGCAAAGGGCATGCTGGTAGTTGTAGTTTTGCAACAGCTGGAGTTCCAAATACAACTCCCAGCATGCCCTTTGGTAGTCTGTGCATGCTGGGGGTTGTAGTTTTGCAACAGCTGGAGGCACTTTTTTTCTATGAAAAAGTGTGCAGCCAGCTGTTGCAAAACTACAACTCCCAGCATGCAGAGACTGCTAAAAGGCATGCTAGGAGTTGTAGCAGTGTGCCTCAAGCTGTTGTAAAACTACAACTCCCAGCATGCCCTTCGGCTTTCAATGCATTCTAATTGTTGCAGTTTTGCAACAGCTGGACACACATTGGTTGTGAAACTGAGTTTGTTAGCTAACTTAGTGTTTTACAACCAGTGTGCCTCCAGCTGTTGCAAAAATACAACTCCAAGCATGCACTGAGAGACTGTAAATGCTGGGAGTTCTAGTTTTGCAAAAGCTTGAGGCACACTGGTTGAAAAACACTGAGTTAAGTAACAAACTCTGTAACAAACTCCCAGCATGTATGGTCTGTCAGTACATGCTGGGAGTTGTAGTTTTGCAACAGCTGGAGGTCCCCCCCCCCATGTGAATGTACAGGGTACATTCACACGGGCAGCTTTACAGCGAGCTCTGCTGCAAGTTTGAGATGCGGCAAATGTTCCCGCCGCAGCTCAAACTCCCAGCGAGAAACTCATTGTAAACCTGCGCCTGTGTGAATGTATCCTAAAAACACTACACTAATATATAATAAAGGGTAAAACACTACATATACACATACCCCTACTCCCCCCCCCACTCATATATATATATATATATATAAAAAAAAAACGTATTATACTGCAGTGTTTACAAAACGGAGCCTCCAGCTGTTGAAAAACAAAAAACTCATTGTATTGCCGACAGC
Source organism: Hyla sarda (assembly GCF_029499605.1). Lineage (NCBI taxonomy): Eukaryota > Metazoa > Chordata > Amphibia > Anura > Hylidae > Hyla > Hyla sarda. The sequence goes on along the minus strand of NC_079190.1, from coordinate 197,472,826 downwards.
CACTGACTGTCAAGGCATGCTGGGAGTTTTGCAACAGCTGGAGACACCCTGTTTGGGAAACACTGCCGTAGGGTATTTTTGTGGTGGATTCAAATACCCTATTTAGTCCTCAAATGCGCATGGCGCTCTCTCACTTCGGAGCCCTGTCGTATTTCAAGGAAAGAGTTTAGGGCCACATATGGGGTATCTCTGTACTCGGGAGAAATTGCGTTACAAATTTTGGGGGGCTTTTACTCCTTTTACCCCTTATGAAAATGAAAAGTTGGGGTCTACACCAGCATGTTAGTCTAAAAAAAAATTTTTTTTTACACCAACATGCTGGTGTTGCCCCATACTTTTAATTTTCACAAGCGGTAAAAGGAAAAAAAGACCTCCAAAATTTGTAACACAATTTCTCTTGAGTACAGAACTACCCCATATGTGGGCGTTAAGTGCTCTGCGAGCGCACAACATGGCTCAGAAGTGAGAGCGTGCCATGTACATTTGAGGTCTAAATTGGTGATTTGCACAGGGGTGGCTGATTTTACAGCGGTTCTGACATAAACGCAAAAAAATGAATACCCACATATGACCCCATTTTGGAAACTACACCCCTCACGGAATGTAACAAGGGGTATAGTGAGCCCTAACACCCCACAGGTGTTTGACAAATTTCCGTTAAATTTGGATGTGAAAATAAAAAAAATTTCACTAAAATGCTGGTGTTACCCTACATTTTTCATTTTCACAAGGGAGAATAGGAAAAAAGCCCCCCAAAATGTGTAGCCCCATTTCTTCTGAGTAAGAACATACCCCATATGTGGATGTAAAGTGCTCTGTGGTCAAACTACAATGCTCAGAAGAGAAGGAGCACCATTGGGCTTCTGGAGAGAGAATGTGTCTGAAATTGAAGGCCATGTGTGTTTGCAAAGCCCCCATAGTGCCAGAACAGTGGACCCCCCCCCCCACATGTGACCCCATTTTGGAAACTACACCCCTCACGCATTGTAATAAGGGGTGCAGTGAGCATTTATACCTCACAGGTGTCTGACAGATTTTTGGAGCAGTGGTCCGTGAAAATGAAAAATTACATTTTTCATTTGCACAGCCCACTGTTCCAAAGATCTGTCAAACACCAGTGGGGTGTAAATGTTCACTGCACCCCTTATTAAATTCTTTGAGGGGTTTAGTTTACAAAATAGGGTCACATGTGGGGGGTCCACTGTTCTGACACCATAGGGGGCTTTGTTTAACGCACATGGCCCCTGACTTCCATTCCAAACAAATTCTCTCACCATAAGCTCAATGGCGCTCCTTCTCTTCTGAGCATTGTAGTTCGCCTGCAGAACACTTTACATCCATATATGGGGTATTTCCATACTCATAAGAAATGGGGTTACAAATTTTGAGGGGTATTTTTTCCCATTACCCTTTGTAAAAATGTAAAATGTGGGGAAAAAACTGCATTTTAGTGAAAAAATAATACAAATTCATTTACACATCCAACTTTAACGAAAAGTCATCAAACACCTGTGGGGTGTTAAGGCTCACTGGACCCCTCATTACGTGCCTTGAGGGGTGTAGTTTCCAAAATGGTATGCCATGTGGGGTTTTCCACTGTTCTGGAACCATAGGGGCTTCCTAAATGTGACATTCCCCCAAAAAAACATTTCAGCAAAATTCACTCTCCAAAATCCAATTGTTGCTCCTTCCCTTCTGAGCGCTCTACTGCGCCCGCCAAACACTTAACATACACATATGAGGTATTTCCTTACTCGAGAGGAATTGGGTTACAAATTTTGGGGGGCTTTTCCTCCTTTTACCCCTTGTAAAATTTCAAAAACTGGGTATACAAGAACATGCGAGTGTAAAAAATGAAGATTTAGAATTTTCTCCTTTACCTTGCTGCTATTCCTGTGAAACACCTAAAGGGTAAACACACTTTATCAATGTGATTTTGAATACTTGGAGGGGTGCAGTTTTTATAATGGGGTAATTTGTGGGGTATTTCCAATATGAAGACCCCTCAAATCCACTTCGAAACTGAACTGGTCCCTTAAAAATTCAGATTTTGAAAATGTTGTGAAAAATTGGAAAACTGTCTTCCAAAAGTAAAAACATGTCAACTTTATGATGCAAACATAAAGTAGATATATTGTATTTGTGAATCAATATATAATGTATTTGGAATATTCACTTTCTTTACAAGCAGAGAGTTTCAAAGTTAGAAAAATGTAAAATTTTCAACATTTTCATGAAATTTGGGGATTTTTCACCAAGAAAGGATGCAAGTAACAACAAAGATTTACCACTGTGTTAAAGTAGAATATGTAACGAAAAAACATTCTCGGAATCAAAACAGTCGGTAAAAGCATCCCAGAGTTACTAATGCTTAAAGTGACAGTGTTCAGAATTGCAAAAAAGGGCTCAGTCCTTAAGGTGAAAAAGGGCTCAGTCCTTAACCCCTTAAGGACCAGGCCATTTTAAACCGTAGGACCGGAGCGTTTTTTGAACATCTGACCACTGTCACTTTAAACATTAATAACTCTGGGATGCTTTTACCTATCATTCTGATTCCGAGATAGTTTTTTCATGACATATTCTACATTATGTTATTGGTAAAATGTTGTCGATACTTGCATCGTTTCTTAGTGGAAAATTCCAAAATTTGATGAAAAAATAGAAAATTTAGCATTTTTCTAACTTTGAAGCTCTCTGCATGTAAGGAAAATGGATATTCCAAATAAAAAAATATTTTATTCACAAATACAATATGTCTACTTTATGTTTGCATCATAAAATTGGCGTGATTTTACTTTTGGAAGACACTAGAGGGCTTCAAAGTTCAGCAGCAATTTTCAAATTTTTCACAAAATTTTCAAACTCACTATTTTTCAGGGACCAGTTCAGGTTTGAAGTAGATTTGAAGGGTTTTCATATTAGAAATACCCCACAAATGACCCCATTATAAAAACTGCACCCCCAAAGTATTCAAAATGACGTTCAGTCAGCGTTTTAACCCTTTAGGTGTTTCAAAGGAATAGCAGCAAAATGAAGGAGAAAATTCACAATCTTCATTTTTCACACTCGCATGTTCTTGTAGACCCAATTTTTTTATTTTTACAAGGTTTAGAAGGAGAAAATCTATACTTATATTTGTAGCCCAATTTCTCTCGAGTAAGCACATGCCTCATATGTCTATGTAAAGTGTTTGGCTGTGGCACAGTAGAGGGCTCAGAAGCGAAGGAGTGACAAGGGGATTTTGGAGAGTACGTTTTTCTGAAATGGTTTTTGGGGGCATGTTGCATTTAGGAAGCCCCTATGGTACCAGAACAGCAAAAAATCCCCACATGGCATACCATTTTGGAAACTAGACCCCTTGGGGAACGTAACAAGGGGTAAAGTGAACCTTAATACCCCACAAGTGTTTCACGACTTTTGCATATGTAAAAAAATATATATTTTTTTTCACTAAAATGTGTGTTTCCCCCTAAATTTCACATTTTTGCAAGGGTTAATAGCAGAAAATACCCCCCAAAATTTGTAACCCCATCTCTTCTGAGTATGGAGGTACCCCATAAGTGGACCTGAAGTGCACTACGGGCGAACTACAATGCTCAGAAGAGAAGGAGTCATATTTGGCATTTTGAGAGCAAATTTTGGTCGGGGGGCATGTCGCAATTAGGAAGCCCCTATGGTGCCAGAACAGCAAAACCCCCCCACATGGCATACCATTTTGGAAACTAGACCCCTTGAGGAACGTAACAAGGAAAAAAGTGAGCCTTAATACCCCACAGGGGTTTCACGACTTTTGCATATGTAAAAAAATATTTTTTTTCCACTAAAATGTGTGTTTCCCCCCCAAATTTCACACTTTTGCAAGGGTTAATAGCAGAAAATACCCCCCAAAATTTGTAACCCCATCTCTTCTGAGTATGAAGGTACCCCATAAGTGGACCTGAAGTGCACTACGGGCGAACTACAATGCTCAGAAGAGAAGGAGTCATATTTGGCTTTTGGAGAGCAAATTTTGCTCGGGGGGCATGTTGCATTTAGGAAGCCCCTATGGTGCCAAGAAAGCAAAATAACCTCAACATGGCATACCATTTTGGAAACTAGACCCCTTGAGGAAAGTAATAAGGTGTACAGTGAGCATTTACCCCCCACTGGTGTCTCTCAGATCTTTGGAACAGTGGGCTGTACAAAATTTTTTATTTGCACAGCCCACTGTTCCAAAGATCTGTCAGACACCAGTGGGGTGTAAATTATCACTGCACCCCTCATTACATTCCGTGAGGGGTGTAGTTTCCAAAATGGGGTCACATGTGTTTTTTTTTTTTTTTTTGCGTTTGTCAAAACCGCTGTAACAATCAACCACCCCTGTGCAAATCACCTCAAATGTACATGGTGCACTCTCCCTTCTGGGCCTTGTTGTGCGCCCCCAGAGCACATATGGGGTATCTCCGTAGTCGGGAGAAATTGCATTACAAATTTTGTGGGGCTTTTTTCCCTTTTACCTCTTGTCAAAATGAACAGTTTAGGGCAACATCAGCGTGTTAGTGTAAAAAAATTATTTTTTTACACTAACATGCTGTTGTAGACCCCAACTTCACCTTTTCATAAGGGGTTAAAGGAGAAAAAGACCCCCAAAATTTGTTAGGCAATTTCTCCCGAGTACGGCGATACCCCATATGTGACCCTAAATTGTTGCCTTGAAATCCGACAGGGCTCCAAAGTGAGAGCGCCATGTGCATTTGAGGCCTGAATTAGGGATTTGCATAGGGGTGGACATAGGCGTATTCTACGCCAGTGATTCCCAAACAGGGTGCCTCCAGCTGTTGCAAAACTCCCAGCATGCTTGGACAGTCAACGGCTGTCCGGCAATACTGGGAGTTGTTATTTTGCGACAGCTGGAGGCTCCATTTTGGAAACAGTGGCATACCAGACGTTTTTCATTTTTATTGGGAGGGGAGGGGGGCTGTGTAGGGGTAAGTGTATTTGTAGTGTTTTTTTACTTTTTATTTTATTTTAGTGTAGTATAGTGTTTTTAGGGTGCAGTCAAACGGGCGGGGGATTACAGCGAGTTTCCCGCTGCAGGTTTGAGCTGCCGCGCAAAATTTTCCTCGAGGAACCGGAAGAAGTGTGGATAACGCGAAACGGTGCTGTTGTTCCTGACAGCCGCTCCCAGTCTCCTTGCCAGGAGCAGCTCCCCCTCCCTGCACCCGGGTGTTTTTGATATTGTTTCTTAGGGAACTCTGAAGACGCTAATAAAGCATATCCAATTTTCTACGGCATGGTGAGTGCGGACATCATTTCCTTCTCCTATTGCGATTTTATCAGGACTGTTACCTGTGTATGTCTAGCACCTTATCCAGCCACACCCGAGAATACTGATTAAATGGTTGCATAGTGTTTTTTCAGCAGTGCCCACCCACTCCTCTCTGACTACTATTTGTTTAATTTACAAATCTGTTTAACTTTCTGGCACCAGTTGATAAAAAAAAAAGTTTTCCACGGGAGTACCCTTTTAGTTGAGTGTGGCTTCCCCATACAGATGTATGATGCTAACATGATGGGCAGCATACTACTAATGACATGCCATGAAACATATGCACTTTTATTGGTGTACATTTAAAAATATAGGCACCCAAAATTCACACATTTAAACAATTAAGGTACAATACAATGTTTATAATATTCTTCACAAACCTAGCTTATCCTAGTATGTGGATAGTTTGCTAGAGTAAGGCTATGCCGCACCATCCTGCACCCCTGCCTTTGCTGACCACCGAATCAGCTAACTGCAGGTACCTGCATCCCAATGGCTCCCTAAACTATCCTAAGGATGCCATATGATATTGCCCTAATCTATTTGTGGGAACATCATCCTGTGGGTAAATGCCCTGTGTCCTCATATACGAGGCTTACCTTTACCAGCCTACAACAAACAACTAAAATCATATAAAGCTACTGTATCCGTGCAGTTATCGTCTCTGCACCTACACATTTGCCGTACCAATCTAAGGACAGTATTTATCTCTATACAAGAGGGAACACAAGCCTTTGGACCATTACCCACATGACTTCATCTGGGCCTTTATTATCTAACCACACCAGAATATCTATTTATACCTCTATGTCGTATCACGATCATACTACCATTCAGTGAGATAGGTGACGGGAGAAACTATACTCCTGCCCTCCAAACACTTGTCCCTGAAGAGTTGCGACGCTTGAAACTGTGCTGCAACGAAACGCGTTGGAAATATGTGGCTCTATATTGTACTATACCTGTATGCAATCATTGTACCAAATTTGATGTGCTTACAGTTGTATACTCACCGAATAATCCAGCTGAGGTCCACAAACCGGCTGATTTGTTGCTGGTGACGTGCTATATGTACTGCACCCGGTACCTCCATTCCCTCCAGAACCAGGGAGAGATAGGAGGTTCCTGTTTCAGGTTGGCGTTCTCTAGGAAGGCCTCCCTGCAGTAACAGGTAGGGGGTCCTATGCGACTAGCAGGGCCAGTATAGCCTTACTCTAGCAAACTATCCACATACTAGGATAAGCTAGGTTTGTGAAGAATATTATAAACATTGTTGTTACGCCGAGCGCTCCGGGTCCCCGCTCCTCCCCGGAGCGCTCGCTTCACTCCCCCCGCTGCAGCGCTCCGGTCACGTCCTCTGACCCGGGGCGCTGCGATTCCGCTGCCAGCCGGGGTGCGATTCGCGATGCGGGTAGCGCCCGCTCGCGATGCGCACCCCGGCCCCCCTACCTGACTCGCTCTCCGTCTGTTCTGTCCCGGCGCGCGCGGCCCCGCTCCCTAGGGCGCGCGCGCGCCGGGTCTCTGCGATTTAAAGGGCCACTGCGCCGCTGATTGGCGCAGTGGTTCCAATTAGTGTGTTCACCTGTGCACTTCCCTATATCACCTCACTTCCCCTGCACTCCCTTGCCGGATCTTGTTGCCATTGTGCCAGTGAAAGCGTTCCTTGTGTGTTCCTAGCCTGTGTTCCAGACCTTCTGCCGTTGCCCCTGACTACGATCCTTGCTGCCTGCCCCGACCTTCTGCTACGTCCGACCTTGCTTCTGCCTACTCCCTTGTACCGCGCCTATCTTCAGCAGCCAGAGAGGTGAGCCGTTGCTAGTGGATACGACCTGGTCACTACCGCCGCAGCAAGACCATCCCGCTTTGCGGCGGGCTCTGGTGAAAACCAGTAGTGGCTTAGAACCGGTCCACTAGCACGGTCCACGCCAATCCCTCTCTGGCACAGAGGATCCACTACCTGCCAGCCGGCATCGTGACAATTGTATTGTACCTTAATTGTTTAAATGTGTGAATTTTGTGTGCCTATATTTTTAAATGTACACCAATAAAAGTATGTTTTTATGATCCTAGTGTTTATTCTATTGACAATCAATCATTACACATAGGTCTACACGCATCATATGCTCACTCCTATTTTTCATGAAACATATGTACAGGACAATGGACTACAGTTTCTCAATATATATATATATATATATATATATATATATATATATATATATATATGAAACAGTGATGCGTACAGCACTGTATGCACCACCCTTTACTTACTACATTCACCAAGCCCAGTACTCTCACATTAAGTGAGACTAATGTATTCAGTGAGCAGCAATCCTTGCAGTACAGTATGCACCACTAATCTTCTCACAGATGCCCATGGTTTTATTCCAATGCAGAGGCATTACTAGTAGCTTCTGGGCCCTGTTGCAAAATCTGCAACAGGGCCCCCATGTGTCAATTATAATACTGGTCTCTTTTGGGGCAGATGTACTTTGGGGCCCCCTTTGGCTCCAAGGCCCAGATGTGACTGCTACCTCTGCACTTACTATAGCTATGCCCCTGTCCTAATGGCATGCTATCATGATACTAGAGCAGTGATTTTTCACTGAAAAGGATTTTTACTGCAGCCAATAAAGTCACTTTCTTCAGCATTGTATTACATAGAGGGGCAGATAGCTGTTTGTTGCCTCATACATTTCAACAGGTTGCCACAACTTCATGAATCTTAGAAGAGGAGGCAGGAATAATTTTTCAGGGCAATTCTGTTTCTTTATTCCACAACAAATCATCTGCTGGTTATACTAGTCTGTAGACGGTATAATACCCAGCAGTCCATTCCTAATAGTCTTTGACAGAGTGCAATTTTGTTTTTAGTACACAGCTTTTTTGTGCTGCAGCACTGTTGTGCACTGCTGGTGTTGTGCAAAAATAATTTTTTTTTTTTTAAAGCACACTGTGCCACATTTTTCTGCCCTCATAAGTGCATACCACATACGTACATCTAAGTAGTGTACTATTTTGTACCTGTTATTCTGTCAAGGGCCTAGATACTATGAAAGTCCAGGCCAAAGTAATCACCAGCTGGTGTTTTAATTATTACATATTTTTAAGCATACTGTACCACATTTTTCTGTTCTCATAAGTGCGTACCACATACCTACATCAAGTGGTGTACTAATTTGTGCCTGTTAATCTGTCAAAGGCCTACATACTGTGAAAGGACAGCCAAAAGTAATCACCGGCTGGTGTTTTACTCAAATTATTTTTGAAGCATACAGTAGCGCATTTTTCTGCCCTCATAAGTACATACCACATACCTACATCTAAGTAGTGTACTATTTTGTACCTGTTAATCTGTCAAGGGCCTAGATACTGTGAAAGTCCAGACAAAAGTACACACCTGCTGCTGTTCTAGACAAATATTGTTTTAAGCGTAGTGAAGCATATTGTACTCCACTCATATACGCACTAAGTATGTCAGGCAGAGAAGTGCCAGGATGTGCACAGAGAAGAGGCCTAAATTCATCTGGCAGAGGTCGAAGCAGACTAGGGGCGAGTCGCTGAGAGAGGCCTGAGCTTCCAATATCAGCTAGCGGTCGTGCATCGACCAGCAACCCATCTGCCATCATCGATTGACATCTGATACCCCAGTCAACAGTCGGTGGGTTCCCCAGACACAACCCTCAGTTGGCATGGACCGGGAGAAGTCCCTGTCCTCCCATTGCCTTTGTCCTATGCTGCCCCCCCTACAGAAGTATTTTATGCTGTGGGTTCAGCTCCATTATTCACTGAGGACAATCTAAAGAGGACAGTCAGCAGCTACTGCACAGCCAACAAGTGGAGGAGACATCAGCCGCTTCCTCCACTAGGCCGGCAAGTAGTGATGAGTAGAGTGACGTAGGAGTCGGTGTTGCCAGGGTTCGGAGTCCTGAAGCAGACACTGTTGAGGAACCTGAGGAGGACATCAGTGACGTGCAGACACTTGTTGATGATGATGAAGCTGATCACAATTGGGAGCTGGGAGCAGAAGGGGCTTCATCATCATCAGGAGAAGAGAGTTGCAGGTTGCCCATGAGGCAGCAGCTGAGCCAGCAAGGTGGTAGCATGGTTGGCAGTCAGCATGGTGGGAGAAGTGGAAATTCTGGAGTCAAATGTGCCCGGTGGAGACCACCTGCTTTGCGTCAGCCTACCATCCCGGGAGGTAGTGGAACAGGGTTTACCAGAGACGGCAGCAGTAACAGTCAATTAGTGCTGACTGTTGGTGGGAAAATCAGCTTCTCGACGGTGTGGCAGTTTTTCATCAAGCATCCGGAGGAGGTTCACATAGCCACATGCAAGATATGTCAGCAGAAGGTGAAGTGTGGCCAGGGTCCCAATATTGGCACCCCGGCCCTGCGTCAAAACATGTTTCACCACCATAAAGCGGCCTAGGAGAACCATGGCTCCGATGTAGTGGTCCAGCCTGTTGCATCATCCAGTGACCAGCGGCTCCCTCTTTCAGCCAGCCAAGGCTCCACCATCTTAGCTGAAGGGAGCTGTGTGTCATACCCTCCTTCTGTCACTCCAGATGCTCTTGCTTCTCCTACTTTTAGTCAGCCATTCCGCCAACATATGGCGAAGCCATATCCAAGAGACAACAGTATGCCCCACTCATCCAGTGGTGCATAAGCTGAATGCGCTCCTGTCCAAGTTGCTGGTGCTGCAGTCCCTCCCTTTTAAAGTGATGGCCTCTGCAACTTTCAGAGAACAGATGACTTGTGCCGAGCCGAGGTGGAGAGTGCCATAAAGTAATTTCTGTGCAAAGAAGGCAGTACCAGCCCTGTCCAATTTTGTGGAAGAGAAGGGCAGCCTGTCCTTGAGCCTGTCGTTGTGTACCAAAGTGCATTGCAGCGCCAACGGCTGGAGCTGTAACTATGGTCAGGGACAATACATGTCCTTTACGGTCCACTGGGTGAATGTGGTTCCTGCACAGCCACAACAGCAGCTTGGACAGGACATGGCGCTTCCTCCTCCACACTCTCAGGCTGTTGGTCCTGTGACAGTGTGCGACTCCGCCTCCTCATCTTCCACCGTGTCCTCAGCGTCCACTGCCCAGACAAGTCTCAGTGGCCATTCAGCACACCATGTGTGCAGGGCACGGCGGTGTCACGCTGTTCTTCACATGGTTTGCCTTGGCGAAAAGAGTCACGCAGGGGAGGAACGGCTAAACGTCATTAGTAAAGAAATCGGAGCATGGCTTACTTCACAAAAACTAGAAATGGGAACCATGGTGACTGACAACGGGAAGAACATCTTTCATGCACTCCGACTGGGAAGGCTGAGCCATGCGCCCTGCATGGCATATATGTTCAATATGGTTGTGAAGCAGTTCCACCCATTTGCAAGACATCCCAACAACGGGAAGGAAACTTTGCATGCACTTCAGCCACTTGTACACCGCAAAGCACACCCTCCTTGAGCTGCAGCTTCAGAACGGTATTCCACAACATAGTCTGATTTGCGACGTTGCCACACATTGGAATTCCACCCTCCATATGTTGGACCGACTACACGAACAGAGAAAAGCCATCACCAATTTCTTGATGAGCCAAGCGGATAGGGGTACTCCCCTGTGTAACTTCAATGTGAATCAGTGGCAGCTCTTACATGACACCGGCCCTTTGAGGAAGCCACCTTTTTAGTAAGTTTCCAGGATTATGGAATGAACGACATCATTCCACTGCTTTATTTCTTACAACACGTGTTGGAAACGATGGCTGTTCAGTTCACTGGAGACATGGCGCCTACATCGAAAGGCCACATGAGCCCTGTGGGGGCTGAACTGGAGGAGTAGGGGGAGGGGCACTGTGGAACACAGTGGAACCAGCAGGTGGTGGCATACCTTGACATGCCCATGCTAACACACCTTGAAGATCTGCTGGACTTATGGGCAGCCAAACTTGATTTGTGGCCACAACTAGCAGAGTTTGCCCTGGAAATGCTGTCCTGTCCGGCCATTAGTGTGCCATCAGAGCGGGTGTTTAGTGCGGCGGAGGCCATAGTCAAGGAGAACTTGTCTGTCCACGAAAAATGTGGAGAGACTGACCTTTGTGAAGATGAATCAGGTATGGATCAGCCATGATTTCCAACCACCAATGTTTGATGCATCAGAGTAGATTGACCATGATGCTACACCAACACTTCACAAATATGTATAGTGCAAAACAAATTTAAGGCGCTGCTCCCTAGTTACAAACATTCCTCAGCATCAGACCTTTTTTCACCCACCTTCGTCACCGGGTACTGGTATTTCCACCCACCACACTACTGCGAGTCACTTTCAGGACTCCTGATGCGGCTGCCACCTCCAGGCAGTCTCATTCAACCACTATATGGTCTCTTCTCATGCTTCAGCCACCTCCAGGGTGTGCCATTCAGCCAATATATGGTTTACTGATGCTGCTGGACCTGGGCCTAAAAATGTTTATTGTAGCACTAGCTACCATAAATCTTCAATTTAAATTTTAAATTAATCTTTTAATCCTAGGGATTGTGAAGCCCTAGTGTCTGCTCATGCTGCTACCAGCTCCAGGCTGTGTCATTGAACCAATATATGGTTTATTGATGCTTCAGCCCCCTCCAGGCTGTGCCATTGATCCAATATATGTTTTACTGATGCTTCAGCCACCTCCAGGCTGTGCCATTCATCCAATATATGGTTTACTGATGCTTCAGCCAGCTCCAGTCTGTGTCATTCAGCAACTACATGGTTTAGTGATGCTGCTGGGCCTAGGACATTACCTGTATATGTTTATGGTAGCACTAGGTACCATACATCTTCAATGTAAATTTCAAAATTCCTCTTTTATTCTTAGAGATTGTGAGGGCCTATTGTCTCCTCATCTGCCGACAACTCCAGGCTGTGCCATTCAGACACTATATGATCTCCTCATGCTTCAGTCAACTCCAGGCTGTGTCATTCAGCCACTATATGGTCTCCTCATGCTTCAGCCACCTACAGGCTGTGTAGATGCTGTCAGCCAATACATGGTTAACTGATGCTGCTGGGCCTGGGCCTAAAAATTTTTATGGTAGCAGCAGCGACCATAAATCTTCAACTTAAATTTCAAAATTCATCTTTTAATCTTAGGGATTGTGAAGCCCTAGTGTCTGCTTATGCTACTGCCAGCTCCAGGCTGTGTCATTCAGCAACTATATGGTCTACTCATGCTGCCAACACCTCCACGCTTTGTCATTTAGCCACTATATGGTCTCCTCATGCTGCCAACACCTCCACGCTGTGTCATTCAGCCACTATATGGTCTCCTTATGCTTCAGCCATCTCCAGGCTGTTCCACTCAGACACTACATGGCCTCCTCATGCTTTAGCTACCTCCAGGCTGTGCCATTCAGACACTATATGGTCTCCTCATGCTTCAGCCAAATCCAGGCTGTGCCATTCTGACACTATATGGTCTTCCCATGCTTACACAAACTCCAGGCAGTCATTCAGCCACTATATGGTCTCCTCACACTGATGTCAACTCCAGGCTGTCTCATTCAGCCACTATATGGTCTCTACTCATACTTCAGCCAACTCCAGGGTGTGCCATTCAGCCACTATATGGTCTCCTGATACTGATGCCTCCTCCAAGCTCTGTCATTGCTGCCATGGGACATGTGACTCCTTGTTAGATTTGGTCAGTTGTACCCACACGCCAGGGCCCGGGACACTAAAACTTGGGAGTTAAAATTAAAATTTTCAAATCCTTAATTTCAATTTCAAAATCTTAAATTTCTATTTCAAAATCTTAAATTTGAATGGTCTCTTCATGCTTCTGCCAACTCCAGGCTGTGCCATTCAGACACTATATGGTCTCTTCATGCTTCAGTCAACTCCAGGCTGTGTCATTCAGCCACTATATGGTCTCCTCATACTGATGCCACCTCCAGGCTCTGTCATTGTGCTGCCATGTGACATGTGACTCCTTGTTAGATTTGGTCCTTTGTACCCACACACCGGGGCCCAGGACACTAAAACTTGGGAGTTTAAATTTTAATTTCAAAATCCTCAATTTCAATTAAAAAATCTTACATTTCAATGGTCTTCTTATGCTTCTGCCAACTCCAGGCTGTGTGATTCAGCCAATATATGGTTTACTGATGCTGCTGGGCCTGGGCCTAAAGTTTTTTATTGTAGCAGTAGCTACCATAAATCTTCAATTTAAATTTCAAAATGTATCTTTTAATCTTAGGGATTGTGAAGCCCTAGTGTCTACTCATGTTGCTGCTTGCTCCAGGCTGTGCCTTTCAGTAATTATATGGTCTCCTCATGCTGCTAACACCTCCACGCTGTGTCTTTCAGCCACTATATGGTCTCCTCATGCTTCAGCCACATCCAAGCTGTGTCATTCAGCCACTATATGGTCTCCTCATGCTGCCAACACCTCCACGCTGTGTCATTTAGCCACTATATGGTCTCCTCATACTGATGCCACCTCCAGGCTCTGTCATTGTGTCGCTCTGTGACAAGGTGTTGTGCACCCCTATTGAGGCTCTCTGTAGTCCAGAAATAGCCGTTTTTAAAATAGATTCACCGTGAATAAATTCAGAGCGAAACAAATTTTCTAAAAATTCAGCGAATTTGCCGAATCAAATTTTTAAAAAGTTCTCTCATGTCTAGTAATATTCATCTACATCTGCACCTATCCTATAAGTATCAGCACCTCCCACTAACCCCTGCCGGATCTTTGTTTGCCATTGGTGCCTTAGAGAAAGTGTTTTGTCCTTGTCATGCCGTGTTCTAGACCCCTTTGTTCCGTGACCTGACTTTGCTCCTGTGCCGCCTGCCTTCTGGCCTACTGGCATGTTCCTGACCTCGCACCTGTGACGCCAGTCCTGACCTTCTGCTGTATCCCTCCTGTGCCTCGTACCGCCTCAGCCGCCTGTGTGGTCGAATCATGCCAGGGGTAGCAACCTGAGTGCCGCCTGCCGCAGCAAGACCATCCCGCTTTGCGGTTGGTGCTGGTGAAAACCAGCAGCACCTTAGATTCCGCTCCCTGGCATGGCCCACATCATCTACTACACAGGTCCAGTGGATCCACTACCATGTGTGTTACAGCCTGGGCATGGATCCCCCTGAGGATCCTCTGCTAGATGTTTCAGATCTTTCTTCCGTCGTGGCTCAACAGTCGTAGCAGTTAGCCCATCAGGCGCAACAACTGAAACAATTGTCTTCCTTGATGCAACAGCTTCTTGCTGTACAGCAGCAACAACAGCAACTACAGCAGCAACCTGCTCCTGATTCCCCACCGGCTCCTGCAGCTCCTTCCGGATCCAAGCTTTGTTTATCCCTACCCACAAAGTATGGTGATCCCAAGTTGTGTAGTGGCTTTGTAACACAGTGTTCTATGCATTTGGAGCTCATGGCGGATCAATTCCCGATGGAACGAGCTAAAGCCGGGCTTGTGATCAGTTTATTATCCAGAAGAGCCTTGGCAACTCCTTTCTGGGATCGTAATGATACGCTCTCCTCTAATCTGCCGACCTTCCTAGTAGAATTCCGTAGTGTATTTGAAGAGCCTGCATGAGCTTCCTCTGCCAAGACGGCTCTACTGAACCTCTGCCAAGGGAACTCCTCCATTGGCAACCACCCGGTTCAATTCCTTACTCATGTCTCTGAACTGACTTGGAACGACGAGGCCTTGTGTGCTTCCTTTAAAAAGGATTGTCCAGTAGAATCAAGAATGCTCTCGCTGCACGGGATCCTCCATCTGCCCTGAGTGAACTTATCCATTTAGCCACTCGTTTGATGTGTGTTTTGTCTAGAGGAAGGAAGAACTTCGTATGAAAAGAGAACCTGTCCGAACACGGCGATATCCTCACTTGACACCCATGTTCCAACGTCCACCTCTACAGTCTTATTTGCCTCCTGTTGAAAAGGCTATGCAAGTGGACCACTCTCACTTAATGCAGCAGGAAAGATCCCGTTGACGTAATAAGAATTTGTGCTTATATTGTGCCAGTCCGAAGCACTTTCTCAAAGACTGTTCTGTACGTCCTCCACGTCCGGGAGAACGCTCTCATCTTGTACAAGGAGTGGCATCCCTTGATGTGAACATTACCTCTCCTCATTTAACCACTCCGTTTCAAGTTTTACTCCTGCTAAGACTTCCTTCGTTGCTTCTGCCTTTTTGGACTCTGGTTCCATTGGTGACTTCATTGATGCCTCCCTGGTCCATAAACACCGACTTCCTGTGATTTGACTTGTTAAGCCCTTGTATATTACCTCTGTTAATGGACAAAACACAGAGGTAATATACTTGTTATGCAAGTAGGAGTCTTGAATAAGGAAAAAATTTAGTTCTATGTGCTCCCACATTGTACTTCGGAGCTTCTTCTCGGTTTTCCATGGCTTCCATGGCTTCAATGTCATACTCCGCAACTTGACTCGGGTGAAATCACATGCTGGGGATAATCATTATCTTGTGCCAATCCAATCTAAAGCTGTCTCTTCACCTCCTCCTATGCCTAGTCTGCCTCTTTCATATCAGGACAATTCAGACATATTATACAAAAAGCAGGTTGAGACCCTTCCACCGCATTGTCCCTACAACTGCCCCATTGACTTACAGCCTGGAACCACGACTCCTCGAGGACGAATCTATCCTTTATCTGTTCCAGAGACTCAAGCTATGGTGAAATGTATCTAAGAGAACCTCCAAAAGGATTTATCCGAAAATCCTCCTCACATGCTGGAAATGGTTTCTTCTTTGTTGGGAAGAAGGATGGTTCTCTCCATTGTTATAATGACTACAGGGGTCTTAATAAGATCACAATCAAAAATCGCTATCCCCTGCCTCTGATCTCTGAAATTTTTGATCATCTTCGTGGTGCCAAAATCTTCTACAAGTTGGATTTGCGAGGAGCCAACAATCTTATTTGTATCCGCGAGGGAGACGAATGGAAAACAGCCTTTAATACCCGAGATGGACATTCTGAGTATCTTGTGATGCCTGTTGGTCTCTTTAATGTTTCAGCTGTATTCCAAGAATTTGTCAATGACATTGTCCGAGACCTGCTCTACACGCATGTTGTCGTAAACCTTGATAACATCTTGATTTTGTCATCCAATTTGGAGGGGCGTCGCTAACATGCCCGTCTGGTTCTACAGCGCCTATGGGAGAATGATCTTTATGCCAAACTGGATAAATGCCTATTCGAGAGATGTAGTCTTCCATTCCTCGGTTACATTTTTTTTCCTCATCAAGGCCTACAGATGGATCCTGACAAACTGACTCCGGTTTTGGATTGGTCTCCATCTACGGGTCTACGGGCTACTCAACGCTTTTTGGGATTTGCCAATTATTATCATCAGATCATTCCACATTTCTCTTCCTTGGTTGCCCCAATAGTGGCTCTTCCTTGGTTGCCCCGATGCACGTGCCCTGCCTCCTAGGGTGCACATGTGCCGGAGCTCCTACATTTAAAGGGCCAGTACTCAATTAATTAAGGATTTACACATGCACCCTGTCTTTAAGTATCAGCTCCTCCGTTTGTTCCTTTCAGGATCTTTGTTGCCTTTGTGTCCTAGAGAAAGCTACTGTGTTTCTGTGTTCCTGATTTCTGTGTACCGGATCGTTATTTCGTTATCTGACGCTGCACCTGTGCTGTCTGCCCTGACCTACTGCTACCTTAAAAGAGAAACAAAAAAACAGGTGAGGACAGCACCTCGTGTATTACCCAGGGTACCGATGTCCCACAAGGGATGGGAAAGTCGGCTCTTCAGGATCGCCGCTCACCTGATTAGGGAGATATTGCGCATATCACCACAGTGGGGTATCAATGATCCTCTGGAGATGAACTGCTGGGCCCAAGGTAGGAATGGGACGGAAGTAAACTTCTCCCACATGAAGCATGAAGAATAATGAAGAAAAAAATAACCTTTTTTGCGGGCACTGTTCCTGACTCCAGAAGTATCAAACAGGATGCTGAAGTATGGTTAATGTGCTATATAGCACTATGTTTACTAAAGTACATAAAACAAATGACGTGTTTTGGAGGGAAAGTCCTCTTTCCTCAGACTGCAAATCTGGTGAAATCACTTCCTGGGGACAATATTGCCAAGATCACTGTCTTGTGCCTCCTCTTAGGTCTGCTAACAAAAGCTTCAGAGCCGACGCTCTTTCCAGATCCTCCAATGTCGCAGAATTGGACTCCAGGCCAAGACATAATGTTCCTCCTGTGATATCTTCTATGCCTCTTAAACCCGGAAGTAAAGTCTTGAATTGGGAACATTCTTCTTTGCCAGTTTGTCACCTTAGAAGATAGAAGGCTCCACGACAGAAACCTGCAAGTCCCTTACAGACTTTACCCATTCCAGAAATGGGGGAGACCAAAGGGGGCAGGGGTACTGTAACATCTGACACGCTGCCTGTGAGCGCTTTCATGTCCCCACTGCCGACGGGGCTGAGATTCGCATCGTGGGACGCGCCTGTATGCGAATCCCAGCCCGTCACTCACCTCCCTGGTCTTCCTGTCGTCGCAGCCCCTAGGAGTGCCGGAGCTCTTACATTTAAAGGGCCAGTACTCATTTAATTAAGTGTTTACACCTGCACCCTGTCTTTAAGTATCAGCTCCTCCCTTTGTTTCCTGATGAATCTTTGTTGCCTTTGTGGACTAGAGAAAGCTACTATGTTTCTGTGTTCCTGATTTCTGTGTACCAGATCCTTGTTTCGTTATCTGTTACTGCACCTGTGCTGCCTGCACTGACCTACTGCTACCGTGACCACGTCTTGCAAGTTTCTTTTGGGGCCACGCTACATCCCAGCAACCTGTGTGGACGAGTCGAGTCTGTATAGCTGCTTCATCCGTAGGCGCCGGTGCCCTTCTTACCCAGAAAAACTCCAAGGGCAAGATTGTTTGTAACCTGTGGTTTCTTTTCTAAGATTTTCTCACCTGCAGAAAGGAACTACTCTATTGGAGATCAAGAACTCCTTGCTATTAAGCTTGCCATGGAAGAGTGGCAACATCCGGTCAGCATCTATTCAGACCATAAAAATCTCCTTTATCTCCAGTCTGCTCAGTGATTGAATCCTCGCCAGGAAAGATGGTCTCTTTTCTTTTCCAGATTTAATTTCTTCATTCATTTCCACCCTGCGAAGAAGAATGTCAGAGCCGATGCTCTTTCCAGGTCCTCCAATGTTGTAGGATTGGACTCCACTCCAAGGCTTATTATTCCTCCAGAGCAATTGATCTCTGCAGCTCCTGCCGTTCTTCAGCAAGTTCCCCCTGGGAAATCCTTTGTACCTGTTAAACTGAGACGAAGAGTCTTTGAAAAGGGGCATTCTTCTTTGCTGGCTGGTCACCCTGGAATACGAAAGACACTTCAACCAATCTCCGGGCATTACTGGTGGCCAAAACTCCTTGGCAGAAACCTGCGAGGCTCTTACAGCCTTTGCCCATTCCAGAAACTCCCTGGTCTCACATAGCTATGGACTTTATTACCGATCTGCCTCCTTCCTGTAATAACACGGTCATCTGGGTGGTGGTTGATCAATTTTCTAAGATGGCTCATTTCATTCCGCTACCAGGTCTTCCATCTGCTCCACAGCTGGCGAAGCACTTTCTTCAACATGTTTTTCGTCTTCATGGCTTTCCGAATCACATCGTCTCGGATCGTGGTGTGCAGTTTGTTTTCAAGTTCTGGCATGCTCTCTGTTTCCGTCTTGACATCAATCTGGACTTTTTCTCTGCCTACCAACCTCAGTCCAACGGTCAGGTGGAGAGGTAAATCAAATCCTGGAGAGTTATCTCCGTCATTTCGTTTTAGCCTGACAGGATGATTGGGTCGACCTTCTACCTTGGGTAGAATTCTCCTACAATCATAAGGATTCTGAGTCTACGAGGACTTCTCCGTTCTTTGTTGTTTATGGTCATTATCTTCATTCTCCTCTTCCTTTTCCAGTCTCCTCTGACGTGCCAGCTGTTGAGAAACTTGTCTATGACTTCTCTTCCATTTTGGCAACTGACTCGGCATTCTCTACCTCAAGCCTCTTCCCGTATGAAAGCCCATGCAGATTAGAAAATAAGACCTCTCCCGTCCTTTTCTCCTGGTGATAAGGTGCGGTTGTCCACCAGACACATCCATTTCAGGATTCCCAGCAACAAGTTGGGTCCTTGCTTCCTGGGTCCATTTGAGGTGTTGCAAAAAATGTATCCGGTCTCCGGTCTAAACTTTGTCTGCCTTCTTTTCCTAATTCCTTTCATGTGTCCCTTCTCAAGCCAGTAGTGATCATCCGTTTTTCTCAAAAGAATGTTGTTCCCATGCCTGTCTCAGGTTCTTTGGATGTCTATGAAGTCAAGGGAATTCTTACCGCTGAAACCGCAAGAGGAAGACGATACTTTTTGGTTGACAGGAAAGGATTTGGTCCAGAGGAAAGATCTTGAGAGCCAGAAGAGAATATCCCGGACTGTGATTTACTCCAGAACTTTTTGTGCCAAAAAAAGAGGGGGAGACCAAAGGGGGGGGGGGTACTGTTACACTCTGCACTCCAGCCAGACACGCTGGCCGTGAGTGCTCCGCTCCTCTGTCCTCCACTGTGGCGGGGCTTGGATTCCCATCGTGGAATGGGAACGCATGCGAATCCCTGCCCGTCACTCACCTCTGATCTCTGTTGTCCCTTCGGCCCTCTCGCAGCACCAGCATGCATGCCCCCACCTCCTAGGGCGCATGCGTGCCGGAGCTCTAAGATTTAAAGGGCCAGTGTGCCCGTAATTATCATCTACACCTGCACCTATCCTATAAGTATCAGCACCTTCCACTAACCCCTGCCAGATCTTTGTTTGCTATTGGTTCCTTAGAAAAATAGTTTTTTCCTTGTCTTGCCATGTTCCAGACCCCTTTGTCCTGTGACCTGACCTTGCTCCTGTGCCGCCTGCCTTCTGGCCTCCTGCTACATTCCTGACCTCACACCTGTGCTGCCAGTCCTGACCTGCTATCCTGACCACAACTTGCCATATCCCTCCTGTGCCTCGTACCTCCTAAACCGCCTGTTTGGTTGAATTGTGCCAGGGGTAGTGACCTGGGTGTTGCCTGCCACAGCAAGACCATCCCGCTTTGCAAGCTCTGGTGAAAACCAGCGGCACCTTAGACTCTGCTTCCTGGCACGGCCCACGTCATCTACCACACAGGTCCAGTGGATCCACTACTACCATGTGTGTTACAGCCTACTGACATGAGTCTTACATTATGGAAACCTTTAACATGTGGTACTACGTGGACATTCAGAAAGAAACACACTACTGGGAGCTCAACAAGACCAAAATTTACAACTCCTACATGTAAATTTTGCCAGAATTGGATTTTGGGATAGCATAGGTAAGTATTTTTTTTAGGATTTTTACTATCTCATGGTATTCAGTGCTAAAAGTGGTGACAAATGTGACACTGTCATCATGAGTGGGAAAATCATGTTGTTTTTTAAATTTAATTTTAGAAGAGGCAATGAAAGTATTTCTGTCTCTGTTTAACACTTTAGATTTAGCTCTATTGATTAGCTGAGAAGAAGAGCAAGACTTTCACTCCCCAAGGCCGACTCCTTTTGAAAAAGCTCCTCTGAGGAGCAATTACGCTTGTCACATATAAATTCATCCACAGGGACAGCAGAAACTGAATGTCTATTCAGCCCTTAGCAAGGTATGGTCGGCACTGGGTTTATGGTAAGTTGAAGTTTGCACACGGTAGCCATTAGTAACCAACAGGATATCCAAAAAGGGAGTCTGGATTGGGTTCCAAGAGTAGGTGAAGCATAAATTGTATGGATTGTTGTTAATGTAATCTACAAATTGTACAGCTCTATTTTCATCAGATGACCAAATTATGAAAATGTCATCCACATATCTTCCAAAATAAACAATATCTTTTTGAGAGGGATTGATATCACAAAAGATGTAATGTAGTTCCCACCAGAAAACAAAAATGTTAGCTATGGACGGTGAGGACTTGGTGCCCATGGAGGCGCCCGTCCTTTGGATAAAAAAATCCCCTTCAAAGAAAAAAAAGGTGATAAAATAGATACCTGAAAGCCTCTAACACAAAAGATTGTAAATTTGTACTGTATGTGGAGAAATATGACATAATATCTGAAAACTGCGTGAACGGAAAGAGTGTAAAGTAAAGAGGAGTACAATACTTCAATGTCTAAAGTGAGCCAAGAAAAAAAGGAATCCCAGTTAATTTGAGACATAATATAAAAGAGGTGTAGTGAATCTTTAATGTAACTGGGACAGACCGGTACCAGAGGTTTTAGGATCAAATCCACCACTTGATTAAGGCGCTCGTTAAGGGAACCGATCCCCGCTACTATTGGCCTCATCGGAGGGGAGAATCAGCCCTTGTGTACCTTACGCAATGAGTGGAAAACAGGTGTGGTGGAGTTGGAAAGAAACAGACATGTACTCAAGTTGCTTTTGTGAAATTACACCTAGCTCAAGGCCTAAATTGAGTACCTCCCTTATATCCTCCCTAAATTGAGGTGTAGGATCTTTGGGTAAAGCACCGTAAGTGCCCTGGTCGCTTAAGATGTTTTTGTTAAGTAAGCTATACAAATCTGCATATAAAAACACCACCGCACCTCCCTTGCCCGCAGCTCTAACTACTAACTGGCGATTCTCCTTAATTTGTTTCAGGGCTAGTTTCTCCTGTTTGGACAGATTTTCATGGTGACCTGAGGAACAGGTATTTTTTAGAAGAACTAACTCTTTCATGACTAAATCCTTAAAGCTGTCCATAACAGGAGATCTAGATTGAATTGGATAATACTCCGGATTACTCACACGAAAATAAAGAGAACAATTAACAACATGTTGCATTTTTAGTGTTTCTATTTCTAGAATTCTAAGATTACATAGAGACACCTGTTCATGAAAAGAAGTACAATTATAGTCAGTAGCTTCATGAGACGGAGTACAATCTAGGTGACCAGTGGAAGACATGGAAGATTCCTTTAGGGGCATTCAATGCTGCTAGTGCAAAATGTCTCTTAAGGTTAAAAGTTCTCACAAATTGATTAACGTCCATTATTGTATCATAAACATTAAAGTGATATGTAGGAGAAAATCCCAAACCTTTAGACATCATGTGAATGTTTCTTGACACTTCCGTGATGCTAACTTAGGAGACAAATCTTTAATTATTTATAGCGTGGAACTAGTACATGTGGTGAGGATGTAATGCATGTGTTATAGGGCTAAAAAAGTGAAAATAAAAAAATTATGATTTAGAACAAAAACTAGAAAAAAAAATTATGAAATGCACTCCCCATTTATTTTTTTATATTGAGAGCTGTATTTTCTGGGCCCTGCCCGCTCCCGAAGACAAAAAAAATGTTAAAGGGGTATTCCAGGCAAAAACTTTTTTTTATATATCAACTGGCTCCGGAAAGTTAAACAGATTTGTAAGTTATTAGCTTCTGAAGTTTTCTGTCTAACTGCTCAATGATGATGTCGGGACGTGACATCATCATTGAGCAGTTAGATAGAAAACAACAACTCAACTTCAGAAGCTAATAACTATTGGAAGGATTAAGATTTTTTTAATAGAAGCAATTTACAAATCTGTTTAACTTTCCAGAGCCAGTTGATATATAAAAAAAAGTTTTGGCCTGGAATACCCCTTTAATGTAAATTTTTAAACAGGGATCAATTTATGTGGGCGGGCAGGGACCTAAAAATGTAGCCGACAATAATAAAAATGTAGAAAAGGGCCATTTAAATGTAAAAGTTATATATTTTTTAAAATATTTTTTAAATTTTTTTATTAGTAATGTATTTTAAGATTGTGTTTAATAAAGTGTGTGTGTATGTATGTGTGTGTCACTTTTTTTTCTCTCTGTTTTTGAAATTTTGAAGGTAGCACTACTACTCCCAGCATGGAACAGACTGTTCCATGATGGGAGCTGTAGTACCTGTACTTATAGACAGATCGCCCTGGGTGTCACTCCTGACACCTGATGCGATTGTCCTTTCTATTGCAGAGATGGAGCGGCTTTCTCCGGCACTTGCATCTCTGCACAATACTCCAGACAGCCAGTGATGTGAATAGAATTCACATCACTTATTCATATTTCCCGCAGAGAGCTGTGATTGGCCAGATGGTTACAGCCACTCACATTTCT
This sequence comes from Hyla sarda, assembly GCF_029499605.1. Classification (NCBI taxonomy): domain Eukaryota; kingdom Metazoa; phylum Chordata; class Amphibia; order Anura; family Hylidae; genus Hyla; species Hyla sarda. The sequence goes on along the minus strand of NC_079190.1, from coordinate 197,449,363 downwards.
CTGCGGGAAATATGAATAATAGGTATATATACGGCATATACTCATACTACTGTGGGACCAGAGAAGAGTGGCCGGCCGCCCGCCTGCCCGCATCTATACATTATACAGGGCGATCGCATCGAGTGTCAGAAGTGACACCCGCTGCGATCTGTCTATTAATGCAGGTACTACAGCTCCCAGCATGGAACAGAGTGTGCTCCATGTTGGGAGCAGTAGTACCTGCAGTTGAGGACAGATCACAGGTGTCACTCATGACACTCGATGCAATCATCCTATCTATTGCATAGATGCAAGCGCAGGAGAAAGCCGATCACATCTACACATTCTACAGGATGATCGCAGGGGTGTCGCTAATCAAAATGTGTTATTTTGAATCAAGTTGAAGTTGGGATTCGGTCCAAATCAAATTTTTCATGAAATTCGGAACAAATTCAACTTCAAATTCGATTTGCTCATCTCTATCACGGAACAACAGCTTTACTGAGTCAGACAGGTGTAACAGTCTATACAACCTGGTTAGGCCCAAGGAGGTGACCAGTGACTTCAGAGACCACAGGGCTTGCTGGGACTTATAGTGGACTTAGACAATTTGATGCAAGGCCATGCTGAGACAGATTGACTTGGACTGACATGGCTGACACTGGCAATACCCTGTTTGTAGTTTACCAGGTTTTGACTTGGACCTGGGGGGTAGTGGACTTGTGGATCCATGGCTGCGTGGTAGACTTTAGGCCTCCTCTGGACTCCAGACACACTTTTACAGGACTTGACCTTACTGCAACTCAGCTAAGCATAAAGAGAGAGCAGAGGCTCCACCCAGGGCTTATATGGGGGAGACTCTGAGGGGTCCCATAGGTCACCCTGTAGGTCACATGGTTACTGGTACCTTCCCTGGTTACAATCACATTACAACAGGTCTTAAAGGCATAGCACATTATATATGCAATTCACTATACAACACAGGCACTTAGAAATATACATAGGGTACAAGGGCAAGGGGGGTCACCAAATGGCGTCTGCCTGATAGGGCAGCAAGGGTACAGAGGTGCAACTCCTGTACTGGGCCACCACATACATAAGCCCTGGCGAGGTGGGGATCATGTGAAACTGTTACGAAATAGAGAAGTGTACTGGATAAACACACTGCGCACTACACAACCGTTTGGTTTAAATTGCAGAACAGATTACATTTTTCATTATTAAGTATGTTTTTTCATGTTTTTGGTGCCTTTTCATGCTATATTTAGGTATCTCTCTCTCTTTTTTTTAGCTTTTCTTTATATTCATTTTGTTCCCTACATCCATGGTACTATAGGTACTAGTTAGTTCAGGTTGCTTCATACAATTGTATTGTGTACGGGTCGACCTGACTGTGGTATGGTGATGGTTAATGTTAGAAGTCGCGCAGCGGTTAGACATGCTGGCTGCAGATGCACTCCTCCTCCGCTGCCCGTCTTACCTCCTGCTGCTTGTCGCATCCCACGATGTGATCGCAGCCTGGCCACTGCTTCTTTCCTCCCCCGTCATCTCCATACACTTCCTGCTTGCCGGCGAGTGCACCCCCACCTCCTAGGGCACGCGCGTGCCGGCTCAGGGATATTTAAAGTGACAGTACACATTTAATTGGTTTTTGCTTTCCCATGACCCTATAAGTACAAGCACTTCCGTTTGACCCTTGCCGGATCTTTGTGCCTTATCAGCCTAAGAGAAAGCATTCTGTTTGTGCCTTGCCTTGCCGTGTTCCAGACCCAGTTGCTACGTACTCTGACCTTGCTCCTGTGCCGCCTGCCCACTGACCTCTTGCTTCATGACCTGACATTGTTACTGTGCTGCTTGCCCTGACCTCCTGCCTGCCCTGACTACGAGTTGCCTTATCCATCCAGTTCCACGTTACATCTCGGCCTCCTGTGTGGACGAATCATATCAGGGGTAGCGACCTGGGTGTGGCCTGCCACTGCAAGTCCATCCCTTTTTGCGGTGGGCTCTGGTTAAAACCAGCAGCACCTTAGACTCCGCTCCCGGAACTATTTGATCACCTATGGGGAGCAAAGATTTTGACCAAGTTGGACTTGCAAGGGGTGTATAATCTCTGTAATGCCGCGGCAATTTTTCAAGAATTTGTCAATGACATTTTTCAAGCTCTCCATTATGCAAGTGTTGTGGTGTATCTGGACGACATCTTGATCTTCTAGCCCAACTTGGAAGTCCATCGCACTCAAGTGCATCAGGTGCCTTCGGAGCAACCGTCTCTATGCCAAGCTCAAGAAATGTCTCTTCAAGAAGTTGTCTCTGCTGTTCCTTGGCTATATTGTATCTAACCAAGGTTTTTGGATGGATCCTGATAAACTGTCTTCGGTCCTAACCTGGCCACAACCTTCTGGTCTGCAGGCTATTTAATGCTTTCTCTGCTTTGCCAATTACTATCGGCAGATCATTCCGCATTTCTCCACCCTGGTAGCTCCAATTGTGACTCTTACTAAGAAAGGAGCCAATCCCAAGTCTTGGCCACCTACAGCGGAGGAAGCCTTTTCTCGTGTGAAGGTGGCATTTGCCTCTGCACCTGTTCTGACGAGACCAGACCTGGACAAGCCGTTCAACTTCGAAGTGGACGCCTCTTCTGTAGGAGCCGGAGCAGTCTTGACTCAAAAGTCCCCTAAGGACAAGAGGGTGACTTGCGGCTTCTTCTCTAAAACATTTTCTCCTGCAGAGAGAAATTACACCATCGTTATTCGGGAACTCTTGGCCATTAACCCCTTAACCCCTTAAGGACTCTGGGTTTTTCAGTTTTTGCACTTTAGTTTTTTCCTCCTTACCTTTTAAAAATCATAACCCTTTCAATTTTCCACCTAAAAATCCATATTATGGCTTATTTTTTGCATCACCAATTCTACTTTGCACTGACATTAGTCATTTTACCCAAAAATTCACGGCGAAACGGGAAAAAATCATTGTGCGACAAAATCGAAGAAAAAACGCCATTTTGTAAATTTTGGGGGCTTCGGTTTCAACGCAATGCATATTTTGGGAAAAATGACACCTTATAATTATTCTGTAGGTCCATATGGTTAAAATGATACCCTACTTATATAGGTTTGATTTTGTCGTACTTCTGGAAAAAATCATAACTACATGCAGGAAAATTTATACGTTTAAAAATGTCATCTTCTGACCCCTATAACTTTTTTATTTTTCCATGTACAGGGCGGTATGAGGGCTCATTTTTTGCAACGTGATCTGAAGTTTTTATCAGTATGATTTTTGTTTTGATCGGATTTTTTGATCACTTTTTATTCATTTTTATATTTTTTATTTACACTGTTTTATTTTTTTATGGGAAAAGGGGGGTGATTCAAACTTTTATTAGGGAAGGGGTTAAATGACCTTTATTAACACTTTTTTTAACTTTCTTTTTGCAGTGTTATAGGTCCCATAGGGACCTATAACACTGCACACACTGATCTCCTATGCTGATCACTGGCGTGTATTAACACGCCTGTGATCAGTGTTATCGGCGCTTGACTGCTCCTGCCTGGATCTCAGGCACGGAGCAGTCATTCATCGATCGGACACCAAGGAGGCAAGTAAGGGCCCTCCTGGTGTCCTGTAAGCTGTTCGGGACGCCGCAATTTCACAGCGGTGGTCCCGAACAGCCGGGATACTTTCACTTTCACTTTAGAAGCGGCAGTCAGCTTTGACTGCCGCTTCTAAAGGGTTAATACCGCACATTGCCGCGATCGTCGATGTGCTGTATTAGCCGCGGGTCCTGGCCGTTGATGAGCTCCGGGACCGACGCGATGTGATGCGGGGTCACAGCGCGACCCCGCTTCATATCACGGGAGCCGGCGAAGGACGTAAATATACGTCCTGCGTCGTTAAGGGGTTAAGGACCAAGCCCATTTTCACCTTAAGGACCAGGCCAATTTAATTTTTGTGTTTTCGTTTTTCCCTCCTCGCCTTCTAAAATCCATAACTCTTTTATATTTCCATCTACAGACCCATATAAGGGCTTGTTGTTTGTGTGACCAATTGTACTTTGTAATGAAACCTCTCATTTTACCCCAAAAAATTTTTAGGGAGGAAATTTAAATGAAAACCAAAATTTTGCACATTTTGGAGGGTTTCGTTTTCACACTGTACAATTTACGGTAAAAATGATATGTGTTCTTTATTTTGTGGGTCAACACGATTAAAATGATACCCATGGCTAGATATTTTTATATTTTTTTACCGCTTAAAAAAAATCTAAAACTTTTTGTACAAAATCAGTAATCTAAAATCGCCCTATTTTGACCACCTATAACTTTTTCATTTTTCCGTATATAGAGCGGTATGAGGGCTCATTTTTTGCGCCGTCATCTTTACTTTTTTTATATATCACATTTGCATGTATACAACTTTTAGATAATTTTTTATTTTTTTTTTATAAAATGTGACAAAAAAGCAGCATTTTTCAAATTTTTCACTTTTATTTTGTACTTTTTATTCACATTTGTTCAACTTTTTTTTACACTTTTTATGTCCCCATAGGGACTATCTATAGCAATCCTTTGATTGATAATACTGTGCAGTGCTATGTATAGTACACAGCACTGCTCAGTATTTTCGGTGATCTTCTGCTCTGGTCTGCTCGATGTCAGACCAGAGCAGAAGACCCCGGGAGACGACCGGAGCAAGGTGAGGGGACCTCTGGCCGCCATGCTGGATGATGGGATCGCCACGGCAGCGCTGTGGGCGATCCGATCATCCATTCAAAGTACCTCAATACCGCAGATGCCGTGATCTGTATTGACCATGGCATCTGAGGGGTTAATGGCGGACATTTTAAACAATCCAGCTACAGGTTACAACCCCCTCCTTCTCTGTGCATCCTGTACTCTTTCTACGTCTCCCTCCTCAAGCCTTTAGGTTAATTACAGGTTACATACAATTTTAGGATAGTTAGAATTTTGTATTGTTTATGGTCATACAAATACATTATAACGTTTATTATAAACTAAACTTCTATACTGATTACCTAGAAAGAAATCTCTGTCCTTGAAAGCATTGGCTCTGCAGAGAGGCAATAGAGTTTCTGCATGGCTTGTCCTAGACAACGCTATACAATTAGTTTGTTGCTCAGCACTGTTGCACATGTGCAGCCTCAAAGGGTGAGAGATAATAGAACATGGCTAGGTCAGTGACAAGTGGATATGCACAGCATGAGAATGGGTGAAAGTGTTGGATTAAGGGCAATAGAAACCATGAGATTTTTTTTCTTCCCAGACTTTAATACAATCTTTCTTCTTATGAAAAGTACATTTTATTTTAGCTTATAAAAATATACAAGCTATGCACAATTATAAGGTAACATACAATCCCATATAATGTTTATAAAAATAGATTATAGTAGAGATTCCTAGTTATTCGTAAAATATTAAAGGCTATAAGGAGAAGGAAATGAAAATTGAGATTCATCTGTGGTGTCCCAATACTGTATTCTATACGGTACCTATTTATGTATGGGTCCCCATAGCCAGGGTCCCTAGGACGTAGGGATCCCTGTCATCCAGTCTACCCCTAGTCGCCTCTATTCTAGTGTAGAAATCACTAAGTTATTCAAAGGTTAATGTAAATATAATAACATGTGTAAATAGATGGTTGGTTACCTGTTTCCATAGCGCTGCAGGACCTGCGGGTCATGTGACTAGGTGAACTCTATGGTATTGAGCTTAAGGACCTTTGGAGGCCCTGTGACGTAAGCAATCCCATTACACAATGTAATGGTGAATGGCAGATGTTCGGACCAATCAGATTGGCCCCACCCCCTGCCCATATAAGGGAGCGGTGCCATGATTCAGCATACCAACCCCCAGCCTGGCGTCACGAACTGAAGGGTTAACATTAACCCCTTCTATACCTATATCATACCACCACTACCATACACTCCCCAAGGGCTACCACACATCTACAATCCACATTTAAATTGAAAAAAATAAACACTGTCTAACACAAAGTAATAGAATAAAGGCAACTACAGGGTGGGCCATTTATATGTATACAGCTTAATAAAATGGGAATGGTTGGTGATATTTACTTCCTGTTGTGGCACATTAGTATATGTGAGTGGGGAACTTTTCAAGATGGGTGGTGACCATGGCGGCCATTTTGAAGTTGGCCATTTTGAATCCAACTTTTGTTTTTTCAATAGGAAGAGGGTCATGTGACACAACAAACTTATTGGGAATTTCACAAGAAAAACAATTATGTGCTTGGTTTTAATGTAACTTTATTCTTTCATGAGTTATTTACAAGTTTCTGACCACTTATAAAATGTGTTCAATGTGCTGCCCATTTTGTTGGATTGTCAATGCAACCCTCTTCTCCCACTCTTCACACACTGATAGCAACACCGCAGGAGAAATGCTAGCACAGGCTTCCAGTATCCGTAGTTCAGGTGCTGCACATCTCGTATCTTCACAGCATAGAAAATTGCCTTCAGATGACCCCAAAGACAAAAGTCTAACGGGGGCAGATCGGGAAACCTTGGGGGCCATTCAACTGGCCCACGATGACCAATTCATTTTCCAGGAAACTATTCATCTAGGAATGCTCGGACTTGGCACGTTCCCTGAATTTTTCCAGCAAGATGGTGCACCACCAAATTATGGGTGTCAGGTCCGAGCATTAGATTTTATATTAGATTTATTTTATAGATTTTATTTCCATCATTTACACTTTCAAAATAACAGAAAACAAAAAAAATAACGTCTGCAAAAGTTTGGGCACCCTGCAGAGTTAATATCTTGTACTGCCCCCTTTGGCAAGTATCACAGCTTGTAAATGCTTTTTGTAGCCAGCCACAAGTCTTTCAATTCTTGTTTGAGGTATCTTTGCCCATTCTTCCTTATAAAAGTCTTCCAGTTCTTTGAGATTTCTGGGCTGTCTGTCACGCACTGCTCTTTTAAGGTTTATCCATAGATTTTCAATTATGTTGAGGTCAGGAGATTGTGAAGGCCATGGCAAAACCTTCAGTTTATGCCTCTTGATGTAATCCCCAGTGGATTTAGAGGTGTGTTTAAGATTATTATCCATTTGTAGAAGCCATCCTCTCTTTAACTTCAGCTTTTTCACAGATGGCATCAAGTTCGCATCCAAAATTTGCTGAAATTTTATTAAATCAATTTTTCCTTCTACTCATGAGATGTTCCCTGTGCCACTGGCTGCAATACAACCCCATAGCATGATTGATCCACCCCCATGCTCAACAGTTTGACAGAGGTTCTTTTCATTATATTCTGTTCCCCTTCTTCTCCAAACGTACCTTTGATCATTCTGGCGAAAAAGTTTAATTTTTACCTCATCGGTCCACAGAACTTGTTTCCAAAATGCATCAGGCTTATCTATATGTTCATTTGCAAAGTTCAAGCGCTGAATTTTGTGGTGAGGACGTAGAAGAGATTTTCTTCTGATGACTCTTCCATGAAGACCATATTTGTACAAGTATCTCTTTATAGGGGAATAGTGTACCACAACTCCAGTGTCTGCCAGATCTTTCTGGAGGGATTGCGCAGTCAAACGTGGCTTTTGAATTGTTTTTCTCACAATCCTGTGAGCTGTTCTGCCTGATATTTTTCTTGGTCTCCAATATCTTGCTTTAACTTTTACTGTTCCTGATGACTGCAATTTCTTAATTACATTCCGAACAGAGGGTATTGACATCTGAAAACGTTTTGCTATATTCTTATAGCCTTCTCCAGCTTTGTGAGCGTCAACTATTTTCAGTTTCAGATTTCTAGACAACTGCTTAGAAGAACCTAAGGTGCTGATTGTTGGGGCAAGGTCAGATGAGTCTGGGCATTTAAAACCTTTGAGATTGACATCACCTGGTCTTCCCAGATGATGATTGAGAACAATCCATGACACTGGCAGGTCTCAGCTTTGCAAAGGGGGCAGTGCATGCTATAAATTCTGCAGGGTGCCCAAACTTTTGCAGACGCCATTTTTTTGTTTTCTGTTATTTTGAAAGTGTAAATGATGGAAATAAAATCCTACTTTTGTTGACATATTATAAGAATGTCTAATCTGTAATTTGATGCCTTTTGGGAATTTGTCCATCTTTCCCTTGCTTCTTTATGCACATTAATACGAATGTTTACCTGGGGTGCCCAAACTTTTGATCCCCACTGTAGATATATAGGCATATAGCTGTCTGATAAATTTGTCTCCCACTCCAGGGGAGCGCTAGTGAAATATTTAACCACATATTCATTAAGTTGTCTATCCTGGATACTTCAGGTCTCCACTTCAATCAGGGATAGCCTTTGTGAATTTTGGGAATCACATAAAAACTGGCTATTTTAGGTGAATCAGGTTTCATATAATTGTATGCAACAGAAAATATATAATTGTATTTCATATAATTGTATTCTCCTGTATCAATATGCTCTTTAGTTTTAGCTTTATCCAGGATATACAACAGTTGCTCACTGTAAGATTGGATTGGGTCCTGTTTGAGCTGAAAATAGCAGTCCTTGTTATTCAAGATGTGTAAGCACATATCCTATATTCCTTCCCAGTCCTTGGATGGGGCAGAATACCCCGTTAAGACCAAATGTATGAAACGTTGGTCTTATAAAATTCCCCCATTTGACTTTATCTGGAACCAAAGAATCCAAGCTAGTATCAAAATAGATTTAAATAATTATGATTGGATAATTGGAACACTCTTCAAATTATGTCAGTAAAAGCAAGCTTGTCCATACAATAACTCACTAAAATGAGTCCATGGCTAAGGGATGGGATTCCTGCTCTCCCTCATTAATTTGCAGCCACTTTTAACAGAAAAAAACACCATGAAAATGACAACAAGTTTGTACTTTATATGTTGATGCTTTGTATCTTAAGGGTGCGTTCACACTCTATTAGCTAGCAGCGACTTTCCTGGGAAACCCGCTGCGAGTTACGCTACCATTGATTTAAATGGGTCTGCGGACAGTCCGCAAATCTGACACTATTGTGGACTGTCTATGGACCCATTCAAATCAATGGCAGCGTAACTCACAGCAGGTTTCCCGCAGCGCGATACCCGCTGCTAGTAATAGCGTGTGAACGCACCCATAATTTGTACAGAGCCCTGCTACAGCAACAAATTATTGGAAAAGTTTTTCTCCTGAACATTTACATACAGTACCCACACATATCAATCTTAAACACAGACTCTTCCACAAAGCATTTCTTTTGGAAGCCAAACACTTTGGATAAATACAACAAAGATTACTAATAACATCTGGGAATTGTTCCAAATTAAAATCTCTGTAATTAGTATAATAACATCACAGGAGATAGACTAATTTAATAGCAGTGTTTCTTTCCAAGTTAGCGTCTTTGTAATGCCCCAGCAATTATATTTTTTCATTTTGCTTGATATTTCTTCTAACATTCAAAAAGCATATTAGCCGAAAGGAGGAGCATTCTATTGTATCACTGAAGAATGTGTGTTTGTCATTACTTCATTCCCACTGAGCACAGAGTACAGATTATATATATATATATCCCATTCAAAAAAGATATTTGTTTGGCCCAGTTACTGTAATTTTCAGACTAAAAATCTAAGTGCTGCATTGTTTTTAATTCCTCCTTAATTGCAATGTAGTTTCATGTTGTCTTTTCAAAGTTCTTTTATGAGAAAATGTGCCCATATGGATTGAAACAAATCTTTAGTGATGGATAATAAGCATACATTACTGTACATAACCTCCATGTGTTAGAGGCTAAAATCACAGTTTAGAAATAAAAAAAAATGTGTCTAAAATACATTAAGGGTGATTTTATTTGTATTTTATGTATTTGCTTTTGTATGTAACATTTTAAAATAATAATAGAGTTTATAAAATATCAATTATTGGAGAGCATCTTTCACCACCAGGCTATGTTTCTCTCTTTGACCTGTAAACCTCCTGTATTTAAAGAGTACTTGTCTTGATCTTGTCACTGCCCCCATCATGATAAACCATGCCCTGCCTTTATTTATTTATTTTTTTGTTTTCTACCCTGATATTGCTCTGTATTTTCTGCTCAGTCTCAGGCAGATTCACAGACTGGGAACGGGGTGTTCCCCAGCAGGCATGACATCATCTGAAGGCATACAGGGGAGAACTTCCTCCCTCAGTCTGCTACACACAGCCCAGAGAAGTTCAATTTGAGATGAACTATGATTGGCTAAGGCTGCACACCCACCCCTCAGTACTCCAAAATGCATTTCCTGATTTTTGACTTCTGCCAGGCCAGCAGGAGTCCAAAGTCTGTAAAAGAGATAGGGGGAAATGTGCTCTGAACAAGTAGGGATACACAAAGTGGCAGCTTTTTTAAACACAAATTAAACATAGAAAACTTCAATTTTTTAAAAACAAAGTACATTAGAAATATTTTTTATTTATTTACCATAAGGAGTGTGATAGCAAAAATGTGTTTTAATAAAAGAGCCCATTTAAAGCATTTGGATGTCCTAGAGAGGGGCCCCCCTAGACTAACCCTTAAGGATTACCATTTATAAACCATTTTGGAGATTTACTATTCAGCAGTTCATGTAATTGTCCATTCCACCAAATTTCACCAGTCATGGTATAGAAGATTATCAGGTGGCGGCATCTATCAATGACAAAGTGACTTGTTTGCTGCTGACTTTGGGAGCCATTGTTTCTTTGATATGATAAGCACTTTAAGTAGAGTAGTTCTAAATTTGCTAAATCTTAACATACCCTCTATCCTAGAGAAGTCACATGCAAGAGCCATGACCATTGTGGAAAGTGATTGGCTACATTGCCCTGTGCTGAATGAAGAGGAATGTAAATGGGGCACTGGAGTGAGAACAAGCAGACTAGTGAGTATGTTTGTTTTCACTTTTCCACCTGTACCCCCACAGGATAATTTTTTCAAAGGGGCTGGAAAACAACTTCAAATATTTAGTCCACTGACTAACTTCAGGAGATAGAAGTAGTCTGTATTTCAACCGTTTTTTGGTCCCCACATTTCTTTTTCATATTTAAGCTTCATGACAAACTACTTTTTACTTATTCAGTAACGAACAAATAGGAACATGCTGTGATACATTTCACATAGTATTTTGTACATAGATTGTGCGCAAGGTCTTAATTGTAATAAATGGAACAATATCTCTGTGATATATTTCCAAACAAATCAGACCTATATTTTAAGTTTGCATGGTTTTCCTTATCAACAATTTATCTTTAGGTAAGCTATTTATGTTCTTTTTCTGGAAAAAAAAACTCTCTGAGGAGTGTTTATAGTGATGAGTTTAAGTTACTTTTTGCAGATATAAATGTCTTCGAATTCCCAATAGTATTTTGTGCCTTTTATCATTTTAAAATGTCTTAGAAAGCCTCATATTTAAATTAGCCATTAACGTTACAATACAATTGCATTCATTATGGGTTGAGCAAATAAATGCATTCATGTATATACAGCAAATAAATCATTACAACTGTATTTTAAAATGTCAAATACCCTATTAGAGAACAATTTTCTTCTTAAACTGCCATTGGAATATAGTTCCCTTAATTTTAATATATTCAAGTTTTCTGTATTTCTTATACTCAGCAGTTTTTAACCTTTTAAGCATTACATTTGATTTTATTAAAAGATTTCTCATCAATTGTATCTTGGCATGAGATGCAAGTAATGATATTTAATGGGTTTCAATGTTTATATGCTATTTGGGGAGTTTACCCCCAGTTTTGCTAATCTCATTGTAACCACTAACAGAATAGCTTTTTATTTATTAATACATTCACTAATATGATTTTTTTAATGTATTTTTCTGAAATAATTCTTTAAGTTATTTACTTGAATCAAAATATAACACATCAAATTATACACATGGCAAATAGTAGTGTTGGGCTTTGAAGCATAAAAATAAGAACTTTGAGGGGAGATTTCAAAAGCTGTCTAATAGTAATATTTTCTTTTGTCTTCATAAAGGGGTACTTCAGTGGAAACATTTTTTTTTTAAATCAACTGGTGCCAGAAAGTTAAACAGATTTGTAAATTACTTCTATTAAAAAATGTTTGTCCTTCCAGTACTCATTAGCAGCTGTATGCTACAGAGGAAATTCTTACATTTTTTTTTATTTATTTTTGTCTTGTCCACGGTGCTTTTTGCTGACACATGATGCGTGTATAAGGAACTGTCCAGAGCAGGAGAAAATCTCCATAACAAACCTATGCTGCTCTGGACAGTTCCTGACATGGACAGAGGTGTCAGCAGAGAGCACTGTGGACAAGACAAAAAAGAAATTCAAAAATAAAATAATTTCCTCTGTAGCATAGAGCTGCTAATAAGTACTGGAAGGATTAATATTTTTAAATTGAAGTAATTTACAAATCTGTTTAACTTTCTGGCACCAGTTCATTTGTTTAAAAAAATTCCACCAGAGTGCCCCTTTAAGTAAAAAAAAAAACATGCAGAAAATTTCTGTTGTAAACAGTTTTCAACATTTTTCCAATTCTTTCATAGTAAGTAAGCATTACTGGTATTTTATACAATGTGGAATTAAGTAGAAGTTAGACAATCTGCTAGATTCTAACATTTAGCGTTGTAGTGTAAACAGCACTCTTAATAAACTATATTATTAGATATTTTGTGTTGTGTTATATACATAACATACACCCCTTGAGACACATACATTCACATTTGATGACACCCACTTGGATAAAATTACACCAAATCTTAAAGTGCACCTATCACAAAAAATTATGTATGTGTCTAGCTTCGATATGTGGCTCACAAATCCCTCTGTTCTGATGCTTACTCATTCTGAAATCCACTACTCGGGAAAGGGCATGTTTGAGGTAAACCCACCCTCAATCCCCTCATGTGCTGGGTCTCTTCCTCCAATCCCTGCAGGGTGCTCTGTAACCCTCTCCTCACTGTTTCAGACAGGAGTCCAATAGACAGTTCAGGAGTGTGCACAGAGAAGAGCTAATCCTGTCCCTACTCCCTGTTTTTTGTCCCAGTCTGTTCTTCAGCTGGGACAAAGATAATGCAGCAGCTGGAAAGAATTATGTTCTGGATGGTGTGGGGACCCCCATTTTTTTAAGCCATGATTTTTATAAAAAGGAGACATCATTTTTTTATGAAGTATATTAGAAAGGTTAATGTTTTTCCAAGATATACAACATATAAAAAGTTTTTGATTCTGACAGTTTAAGTTATCAATGCCTCCCCAACTCAAGTTAGTGATAAAATATACATTTGGAATAAACTACCTATAAATATGACTGAAAGAGTGACATTAATCAAGATGATTAATCTCCCAATGGCCCATCACGTCATTAGATCTGCACCTGTCTGGATTAGGGATAATTTTTTTTAGGGGTGTAAAAAGATAAATTAACCATTTAAGGATGAGTGCCGTAAATGTACGGTGCTGCTAAAAAGTACTTAGCGCACAGGGCCGTACATTTACGGCACAGCTTTCCTGAATCACCTCGTCTCCGGACACTGTGATTGGAACGGAATGACTGCTGATATCTATTGTCGGCGATCGCCGTGATTAGCCGGTCTATTCTGACCAGCGAATCACGGCTTTTCCGGGCTGATTGGGTCTCTGGTGACCCGATAGCCTGGAAAATAGGGATGATCGGAGTTGTCAGGGACTGCTCCGATCATCCTAAAGTATAGGAGTGAGATGGCAGGATTGCCACCTCCTCCTATCCCCTCCGATTGGCCGATCGGCGATTGGAGAATCGCAGGGCAGGGGCGGGGGGGTCAAAGTTGAGATCCCCGGTCTGCCCACTCTGGGAGTCCGGGCAGAGCAGGGCAAATATGGCGATGGCGGTTACTGGGTGGGACCACCAGCACACAGCGGGGGACCGCCAGCACACAGCGGGGGACCTGCGGCGGGGAGGACCAGCGGCAACAGAATGCAGCAGTGAAAATCTGGTAAGTGATCTTCACTTCTGCATAGTTTCACAACTACAACTCCCAGCATGCCCAGATAGCCAAAGGCTGTCTGGGCATGCTGGGAGTTTTAGTTTTGCAACATCTGGAGGGCTACAGTTTGGAGACCACTCTATAGTGGTCTCCAAACTGTGCACTTCCAGATGTTGCAAAACTACAACTCCCAGCATGCCAAGATTGTCCAGGCATGCTGGAAGTTGTAGTTCAGCAGCATCTGAAGGGCCAGATGTTGCAAAACTACAACTCCCAGCATGCCCTTCGGCTCTCCAGGCATGCTGGGAGTTGTAGTTTTGCAACAACTGGAGGCACACTGGAATAGTGCAGTATCAGCTCCGTCCCTCTCCTCTGGTTCCGTGCTCGGACTGGTGGGTGGCGTTCCGATCCGCAGGTAAACAGCAAAATGAAAAGATGTCCAGCACCAGGAAGGCAGGTAAAATCTCTTCTTTATTGTGGCATCAATAAAAGTGGGATACACAGAACAAGTAGCCTACGCGTTTCGGGCTCTAGTGCCCTTAATCATGGCATAAAAACTTATAGTAACACCATTGTATTTATATACATAGATGGTAGATCACATAGGTGTTGCTAATTACACAAAGCTAAAAAATGCGGTATGGATTTCAACGGGAATGGGTTCGGGAGGTTATAAGACATGGATAGAAGGATTAGAACATTCAATATACAAACCTATTAAATACAAAGAAAAACTGTGGCTTCATATAAGGTAGAATATAAATTATGAATTATAACTAATATGTTAGAATAAGATCCTGTCTTAAACTCAAACCACTTGGTTCCCTACTCTCTAGAAGAAATATCCAAAAGGATTCCCTGTTTAGGAGTAATCTCCTCATGTCACCTCCCCGGATAGAACTTCGAATTTTCTCTATACCCTGCACTTGTAGAGTGCTAGTGTCACCGGCATGAATATCCCTAAAATGTTTTGAAATGGCAGATATGTTGTGGTTGAAATTCCTTGTATTCTTAGAGTCTGAAATATGTCTACAGATTCTAACTTTCAGACTATTTGAAGTGCAACCTACATATTGTTTGTAGCATGTTGTGCTCGGTGTCCTCGGTGCAATCCCGTCTTAATCTGTACCATTCCCCGTAGGGAATATTTTTCAGGACATGTTGTGGATGACAAGATGATGCCTGTAATATGGAGTTACCAGCATTTTCCTTTCTGTAGGGTGCCACCACAATTTTATTGTCATTGCTGATTGAAAAACACACATCCAGAAAGGAAATTTGCTGCCTGGAGAAGGCCGAAGTGAAAGAAAGATTTAAAGCATTGTTGTTAATGTATTTTACAAAATTTTCAATATCATTTTTAGTGCCCCTCCGAACAAATATCAATAAATCGACCCATCCATTTGATGTGAGGTTGGAATGGATTGCTGTCCGCAAATATAACATTTTCCTCCCATTGGCTCATGTATATATTTGCGAACGAAGGGGAGTATTTAGCTCCCATAGATGCTCCCCTGGTTTGAAGGAAAAATTGGAGATTACTCCTAAATAGGGAATCCTTTTGGATATTTCTTCTAGAGAGTAGGGAACCAAGTGGTTTGAATTTAAGACAGGATCTTATTCTAACATATTAGTTATAATTCATAATTTATATTCTACCGTATATGAAGCCACAGTTTTTCTTTGTATTTATTAGGTTTGTATATTGAATGTTCTAATCCTTCTTTCCATGTCTTATAACCTCCCGAACTCATTCCCATTGAAATCCATACCGCATTTTTTAGCTTTGTGTAATAAGCAACACCCATGTGATCTACCATCTATGTGTATAAATACAATGGTGTTACTATAAGTTTTTATGCCATGATTAAGGGCACTACAGCCCTAAATGCGTAGGCTACTTGTTCTGTGTATCCTACTTTTATTGATGCCACAATAAAGAAGAGATTTTACCTGCTTTCCTGGTGCTGGAAATCTTTTCATTTAACTGGAGGCACACTGATTGGGAAACACTGTCTGTTTCCTAATTCAGTGTTTCCCAACCTGTGTGCCTCCAGCTGTTGCAAAACTACAACGCTCAGCATGACAGACCATGCATGCTGGGAGTTGTAGTTTTGCAACAGCTGGAGGTACACTGGTGCAGAAACACTGTGGTAGTCTTTTACCTAACTTAGTGTTTCCCAACCAGTGTGCCTCCAGCTGTTGCATAACTACAACTCCCAGCATGCACGGTCTGTCAGTACATGCTGGGAGTAGTAGTTTTGCAACAGTTGAAGGTTAGCCCCCCCCCCCCCATGTGAATATACAGGGTACATTCACACGGGCAGAGGTTTCCCTTTCAGTTTCAGCTGCAGCAAATTTTCAGCTGAAGCTCAAACTCCCAGCGGGAAACATGATGTGAACCCCCGCCCCTATGAATGTACCCTAAAAATACTACACTACACTAACAAAAAATTTAGTGTAAAACACTACATATACACCCCCTTACACTGTCCCCCCCCACCCTCCAATAAAAATTAAAAACGTCTCACATGGCAGTGTTTCAAAACGGAGCCTCCAGCTGCTGCAAAATAGCTCCCAGTATTGCCAGACAGCCATTGACTTTTCAGGCATGCTGGGAGTTGTGCAACAGCTGGAGGCACCCTGTTTGGGGAACACTATTGTTTCTGTCCCTATGCAAATCCCTAATTTAGGCTTCAAATGCTCATGGCGTTCTCTCACTACGGTGCCCTGTCGTATTTCAAGGCAACAGTTTAGGGCCACATATGGGGTATTTCCATACTCGGGAGAAGTTGCACTAGAAATTTTGGGGGGCTTTTTCTCCTTTTACCCCTTATGAAAAGGTCAAGTTGGGGTCTACACCAGCATGTTAGTGTAAAAAAATAAAAAAATGTACACTAATATGCTGGTGTTGCCCCATACTTTTCATTTTTACAAGAGGTAAAAGGAAAAAAAGACCCCCACAACTGGTATCGTAATTTCTCCTGAGTACGGAAATACCCCATATCTGGACGTAAAACGCTCTGCGGACGCACAAAAAGGCTCAGGAGTGAGAGTGCACTATGTACATTTGAGGTCTAAATTGGTGATTTGCACAGGGGTGTCTGATAGTTACAGCGGTTCTGACATAAACACAAAAAAAATCACCCACATGTGACCCCATTTTGGAAACTACACCCCTCATGGAATGGAACAAGGGGTATAGTGAGCCTTAACACCCCAAAGGTGTTTGACACATTTTCGTTAAAGTTGG
The DNA here is from genome assembly GCF_029499605.1 of Hyla sarda. NCBI lineage: Eukaryota > Metazoa > Chordata > Amphibia > Anura > Hylidae > Hyla > Hyla sarda. Next base: position 197,432,180 of record NC_079190.1, on the reverse strand, counting down.
ATGTGAAAATGAAAGATATGATTTTTTTTCACTAAAATGCTGGTGTTACACCAAAGTTTTTATTTTCACAATGGGTAATAGTAGAAAAAGCCCCCCAAAATTTGTGACACCATTTCTTCTGAAAAAGAAAATACCCCATATGTGGATGTAAAGTGCTTTGTGGGCGAACTACAGGGCTCAAAAGAGAAGGAGTGCCATTGGGCTTTTTGAGAGTGAGTTTGGCTGGAATTGTATGCCATGTGCATTTACAAAGCCTCCATGGTGCCAGAACAATGGACCCCCCCCACATGTGACCCCATTTTGGAAACGACACCCTTCATGTAATGTAATAAGGGGTACAGTGAGCATTTACACCCCACAGGTGTCTGACAGATTTTTGGAACAGTGGTCCGTGAAAATGAAAAATGTAATTTTTCATTTGCACAGCCCACTGTTCAAAAAATCTGTCAAATGCCAGTGGGGTGTAAATGCTAACTGCAAGCCTTATTAAATTCTGTGAGGGGTGTAGTTTCCAAAATGGGGTCACATGTGGGGGGGTTCCACTGTTCTGGTAGCATGGGGGCTTTGTAAACGCACAAGGCCCCCGACTTCTATTCCAACCCAATTCTCTTTCCAAAAGCCCAATGGTGCTCCTTCTCTTCTGAGCATTGTATTTAGCCCACAGATCACTTTACATACACATATGGGGTATTTCCATACTCAGAAGAAATTGTGTTACACATTTTGGTGGCTTTTTCTCCTATTACCCCTTGTAAAAATGAAAAATTTGGGATAACACCAGCATTTTAGTGAAAAAAATAAAATTTTTCATTCTCATGTCCAACTTTAGCGAAAATTCATAAATCACCTGTGGGGTGTTACAGCTCACTGTACCCCTTGTTACGTTCCTTGAGGGGTGTAGTTTTCAAAATAGTATGCCATGTGTTTGTTTTTTTTTTTTTTGCTGTTATGGCACCATGGGGGCTTCTTAAATGTGACATGCCCCGCAAAAACCATTTCAGCAAAATTTGCTCTCCAAAATCCCATTGTCGCTCCTTCCCTTCTGAGCCCTCTAGTGCATCCAAAGAACACTTTACATCCACATATGAGGTATTTTCTTACTCAAAAGAAATGGGGTTACACATTTTGGGGGACATTTTTACCTATTACCCCTTGTAAAATGATGAAAAATGGGTTTACAAGAACATGTTAGTGTAAAAAAAAAAGATTTTGAATTTTCTCCTCCACTTTGCTGCTATGCCTGTGAAACACCTAAAGGGTTAACAAACTTTCTGTATGTCATTATGAATACGCTAAGGGGTGCAGTTTTCAAAATGGGTCCATTATAGGGTATTTTCTAACATAAAGACCCTCAAATTCCCTTTGCAACTGAAATGGTCCCCAAAAAAATGAGATTTTGAAATTTTCATGAAAAATTTGAAAATTTCTGCTAAACTAAAAGTAAAAACATGTCAACTTTATGATGCAAACACAAACTAGACATATTGTATATGTGAATCAACATATCATTTATTTGGAATGTCCACTCAAATTTTTCCTGAAATTTGGGATTATTTCACCAAGAAATGATGCAAGTATCGACAAAAATTTTCCTGTAACATAAAGTACAATATGTCAGGAAAAAAAAATCTCAGAATCAAATTAATAAGTTAAAGCATCCTAGAGTTATTAATGCTTAAAGTGACAGTGGTCAAATTTGCAAAAAACGTCTACGTCCTTAAGGTCAAAATGGGCTGCATTCTTAAGGGGTTAATGCATTAATATAGGGAAGGAAGCACATGCATATGAAGCAGGAATTTCTCAGTCCCTCAGTAGAGAAGAGGGGAATGGCAATCCCTAATTTTCAGTGGTATTATTTTGCTGAACAATTAGATTATATGAGAGTTTTTTTTTTTTTTTTTTTTTTTTTTTAAGATTGGGAGAAAGGGGAGCACATGAATTAGTGGAAGAGTAGAACAAGTGAAATAGGAAGGAGTTAGGCTGGGGTGGTAGATATTAAGTTTTCTTTTTATTTATTTTTTGCTCATAGCTTCTCTTGTCCTGTTTTATGTATGAGAATGTGACTGAAAAAAAAGAAAAAAAATATGTTATCAATGCCTCATTCTTACCCAGACTATTAAAGGGGTTATCCATCGTAAGGGGATTTTAATACGTACCTGGCACACAGTAATGGACATGCTTAGGAAGGATCTGCACTTGTTTTAGGGCTAAATGGCTATGTTATGAGATTACCATAACACTGTGGCTAGCTTTTTGTGAACTGGTATTTCCTGTTTGAATTTCCTTCTTTGCCCACAAATTCCATAATTAAATTCTCCTTCCTTCCACACATCAGCCACCCCACCTATTGAAACATAAATGAGCTGCATTCATTCAAAAGACCTGTGTTTTTTAATCAGGGTGCCTACAACTGTTGCAAAAATACAACTATTTGCAGATTGATCTCTCTCCCACCAAGCGATCGCTCAACTCATTGAAGCAGATAGGCTCCCTGTCATCAGCTGATTGGTGATGTCAGGTTTCAGACGCATTGCAACCTGGGAAAAATCTAAGACAGCAGTCATTTTGTATACTGTTAAAAATAAATATTGGGGTTAAAATCACAGAAGAATTTCAAGACCACCATCATACAAAGGTACAGACACTATATGGAATACACTAACTTTAAAGCCCCTGTAGCATAGTCAAATAACAAAAATTCCTGGAATACCCCTTTAAACGCCTCAATGCATTTAAACGGAAAGACAAGCCATATAATATTGTACCAATTCCCCTTGCATCGACATTTCAGAATAACATTAACTAGGGATGAGCTAATCGAATCTGACAAATCTAAATTTGTTACAAATTTTAGGAAAAATTTGATTCACAACTAATGCGAATATCGCGATGATTCGATCGTGCGAATCACCTTATCAAACTCCATATAGTATGGTCCAGGCTCCAGGGCATCTAAAATTGTCAGATCCTGATGATCCTAATGACCCTGATTCACATGCAGCATGCAGCCTGTCAGCAGCCAGTCACCCCTGTAATGTCACAGCCCTATATAATCAGCATCAGCATTCTATTGCAGAGAGAGGGACAGAGAGCAGTGTGTTGCACAGAAAAGCTTTTTTACAGCAGCGATTCACCTGAAGCCCAAATCCAGCCTAGAAGCACTGGAAGGGGTGAGATTGAGAAAGAATTTTTAGAGTGCAATTTTGGGTGTAGTACACAGCGATTGTGTTCCGCAGCACTGGTGTGTACAACAACTGAAAAGCTAATAGTAGCCAGCCAGTTAGGGTGAGCAGAGCACTAAATGTGCATTGTCCTTGGTGTAACCTGTGCATCTAAGTGATGTACCATTTTGTTCCTGTTAAAGTCTGAAGGACCTAGTTACTGTGAAAGGCTAAACAAAAGTGCATACCTGCTGGTGTTGTAGACACATAGTGGAGCGTATTGTGGAGCATAGTGGAGCGTATTGTCCTCCCCTCATAAATGCATACCACATACGTACATCTAAGTGGTGTATCATTTTGTTCCTGTTAAAGTCTTAAGGGCCTAGATACCTTGAAAGGCCAGCCAAAAGTACACACCTGCTGGTGTTGTAAACAAATATTGTTTTAAGCATGGTGGAGCGCATTTTATTCCCCTCATAAGTGCATACATACATCTAAGGGGTGTACAAGTTTGTTCCTGCTAAAGTTTTAAGGGCCTAGATAAGGGATCTCATACTCCCGGCCCGCGGGCCATTTGCAGCCTACTGAACGAAATTTTCAGTGAACGAAATCCCCCGCACCAGGGATCTGGAGTTTGTATCGCCCAACCTGCTACATGGGACCCGGTGCACATATGACGGGGAAACCAGTCTTGCCCCATCACTAAACTGCTACTGACATTTGCCTGTGGGGACTTCCTGGCAGAGGTGTGCGCAGTGATTGACATCATCGCAAGTTCCCCGCAGGGACGCCGACGTCCTGCGCAGCGCATGCGATGACGTCAATTTTAGCGCACACCTCCGCCAGGAAGTCCCTGCAGGCAAATATAAGTAGCACTGTCCATGTGGGGAATCTGTGCTATGGCTACCTAATGTGGGGAATCTGTGCTAAGGCTACCTAATGTGGGGAATCTGTGCTAAGGCTACCTAATGTGGGGAATCTGTGCTAAGGCTACCTAATGTGGGGAAACTGGGCTGCACTACCTAATGTGGGGAAACTGTGATGCTACGGCTACTTAATGTGGGGAATCTATGCTAAGGATACCTAATGTGGGGAATCTGTGCTAAGGCTACCTAATGTGGGGAATCTGTGCCAAGGCTACCTAATGTATGAAATCTGTGCTAAGGCAACCTAATGTGGGGAAACTGTGCTAAGGCAACCTAATGTGGGGAATCTGTGCTAAGGTTACCTAATGTGGGGAATCTGTGCCAAGGCTACCTAATGTGGGAAATCTGTGCTAAGGCTACCTAATGTGCGGAAACTATGCTACCTAATGTGGGTAAACTGTTACCTTCCTAATGTGGGGAAACTGCTGCCTACCTAATGCTTCCTCCCCAGCAGTAGCGCCCCCATCATCCGTCAGCTCATGCTATTACTAGTGAACAGCACGAATATTCGTAATGCAAATTTTTATCGTGAATATCGGCAATTTGCGAATATGTAAACCACAGTGCTATATATTAGTAATGACGAATATTTGTTTTTTTTTGTTCTTTTTTTAACCTGAAAATGTTTATGCAAATTTTTATGCGAATATGAGAATTTTGCAAACATAGGAAGAATAATCGTCAATATATTCGCGAAATATCGCAAATTCAAATATGGCCCCTGCTGCTCATCACTAGCTATTACCACAGGGGGATAGGGGGAATGGGGGAGGGGGGTGTTGCTGTGGATGATGGGGGTTTACTGCTGGTTGGGGGTGTTGCTGGTGGATGATGAGGGGCGCATGATGGGGGCATTATATGTGGCTTGCATGAGGCCCATCCTCACCCAGCAGCTACCTACAGTGGCCCCTAGATAATTTGAGTTTGAGACCCCTGGCCTAGATACTGTGAAAGGCCAGCCAAAAGTACACACTAATTGGTGTTGTAGACAAATCATGTTTTAAGCATAGTTGAGCACATTGTACTCCCCTCATAAGTACATACCACATAAGTACATCTAAGTGGTGTACCATTTTATTCCTGTTAAAGTCTTAAGGGCCTAGATACTGTGAAAGGCCAGCCAAAAGTACACACCTGCTGGTGTTATAGACAAATACTGTTTTAAGCGTAGTGGAGCGTATTGTACTCCACTCATATACGCACTATGTCAGGCAGAGAAGTGCCAGGACATGCACAGAGGAGTGGCAGAGGCCTAAATTCATAAGGCAGAGGTCGCAGCAGATTTGGGGCAAGTGGCAGCAGTGGTCAAAGTGAGAGGCCTGAGTTTCCGGTATCAGTTAGCGGTCGTGTCTCGACCAGCTGCGGATGTCTCCTCCACTGCCGCCATTGATTGGTTAACACGGTTATCCACTTCATCACAAGTGACATCTGACTCCCAAGTTTCAACAGTCGGTGAGTTCCTCAGACACAACAATCAGTTGGCATGGCCTGGGAGCAGTCCCTGTCCTCCCATTGCCTTTGTCCAATGCTGTTCCCTCCCCCACAGTGGTATATTATGCTGTGGGTTCAGCTCTACTATTTAGTGAGGACGATCTGCTAGAGGACAATCAGCAGCTACTGCCTAGCCAAGAAGTGGAGGAGACATCCGCAGCTTCCTCCGCTAGGCGGGCTAGTAGTGATGAGGTGAGTGGCGTGGGAGGTGGTGTTGCGAGTGTTCAGGTTACTGAAGCAGACACTGTTAAGGAACCTGAGGGGTGTTACGCCGAGCGCTCCGGGTCCCCGCTCCTCCCCGGAGCGCTCGCTACACTCTCCCCACTGCAGCGCTCCGGTCAGATCCACTGACCCGGGGCGCTGCGATTCCGCTTCCAGCCGGGATGCGATCCGCGATGCGGGTAGCGCCCGCTCGCGATGCGCACCCCGGCTCCCGTACCTGACTCGCTCTCCCTCGGTCCTGTCCCGGCGCGCGCGGCCCCGCTCCCTAGGGCGCGCGCGCGCCGGGTCTTTGCGATTTAAAGGGCCACTGCGCCGCTGATTGGCGCAGTGATTCCAATCAGTGTGTTCACCTGTGCACTTCCCTATATCACCTCACTTCCCCTGCACTCCCTTGCCGGATCTTGTTGCCATCGTGCCAGTGAAAGCGTTTCCTTGTGTGTTCCTAGCCTGTGTTCCAGACCTCCTGCCGTTGCCCCTGACTACGATCCTTGCTGCCTGCCCCGACCTTCTGCTACGTCCGACCTTGCTTCTGTCTACTCCCTTGTACCGCGCCTATCTTCAGCAGTCAGAGAGGTTGAGCCGTTGCTAGTGGATACGACCTGGTCACTACCGCCGCAGCAAGTCCATCCCGCTTTGCGGCGGGCTCTGGTGAAAACCAGTAGTGACTTAGAACCGATCCACTAGCACGGTCCACGCCAATCCCTCTCTGGCACAGAGGATCCACTACCTGCCAGCCGGCATCGTGACAGTAGATCCGGCCATGGATCCCGCTGAAGTTCCTCTGCCAGTTGTCGCTGACCTCACCACGGTGGTCGCCCAGCAGTCACAACAGATAGCGCAACAAGGCCAACAGCTGTATCAACTGACCGTTATGCTACAGCAGTTACTACCACAGCTTCAGCAATCATCTCCTCCGCCAGCTCCTGCACCTCCTCCGCAGCGAGTGGCCGCCTCTGGTCTACGCCTATCCTTGCCGGATAAATTTGATGGGGACTCTAAGTTTTGCCGTGGCTTTCTTTCCCAATGTTCCCTGCACCTGGAGATGATGTCGGACCAGTTTCCCACTGAAAGGTCTAAGGTGGCTTTCGTAGTCAGCCTTCTGTCTGGAAAAGCTCTGTCATGGGCCACACCGCTCTGGGACCGCAATGACCCCGTCACTGCCTCTGTACACTCCTTCTTCTCGGAAATCCGAAGTGTCTTTGAGGAACCTGCCCGAGCCTCTTCTGCTGAGACTGCCCTGTTGAACCTGGTCCAGGGTAATTCTTCCGTTGGCGAGTATGCCGTACAATTCCGTACTCTTGCTTCAGAATTATCCTGGAATAATGAGGCCCTCTGCGCGACCTTTAAAAAAGGCCTATCCAGCAACATTAAAGATGTTCTGGCCGCACGAGAAATCCCTGCTAATCTACATGAACTCATTCACCTAGCCACTCGCATTGACATGCGTTTTTCCGAAAGGCATCAGGAGCTCCGCCAAGATATGGACTCTGTTCGCACGAGGCGTTTCTTCTCCTCGGCTCCTCTCTCCTCTGGTCCCCTGCAATCCGTTCCTGTGCCTCCCGCCGTGGAGGCTATGCAGGTCGACCGGTCTCGCCTGACACCTCAAGAGAGGACACGACGCCGCATGGAGAATCTCTGCCTGTACTGTGCTAGTACCGAACACTTCCTGAGGGATTGTCCTATCCGTCCTCCCCGCCTGGAAAAACGTACGCTGACTCCGCACAAAGGTGAGACAGTCCTTGATGTCTACTCTGCTTCTCCACGTCTTACTGTGCCTGTGCGGATGTCTGCCTCTGCCTTCTCCTTCTCTACTATGGCCTTCTTGGACTCTGGATCTGCAGGAAATTTTATTTTGGCCTCTCTCGTCAACAGGTTCAACATCCCTGTGACCAGTCTCGCCAGACCCCTTTACATCAATTGTGTAAACAATGAAAGATTGGACTGTACCATACGTTTCCGCACGGAGCCCCTTCTAATGAGCATCGGATCTCATCACGAGAGGATTGAACTTTTGGTCCTCCCCAATTGCACTTCTGAAATTCTCCTTGGACTTCCCTGGCTTCAACTTCATTCCCCAACCCTGGATTGGTCCACTGGGGAGATCAAGAGTTGGGGGCCCTCTTGTTCCAAGGACTGTCTAAAACCGGTTCCCAGTAACCCTTGCCGTGACTCTGTGGTTCCTCCAGTAACCGGTCTCCCTAAGGCCTATATGGACTTTGCGGATGTTTTCTGCAAAAAACAAGCTGAGACTCTACCTCCTCACAGGCCTTATGATTGTCCTATTGACCTCCTCCCGGGCACTACTCCACCCCGGGGCAGAATTTATCCTCTGTCCGCCCCAGAGACTCTTGCCATGTCTGAATACGTCCAGGAAAATTTAAAAAAGGGCTTTATCCGTAAATCCTCCTCTCCTGCCGGAGCCGGATTTTTCTTTGTGTCCAAAAAAGATGGCTCCCTACGTCCTTGCATTGACTACCGCGGTCTTAATAAAATCACGGTTAAGAACCGCTACCCCCTACCCCTCATCTCTGAACTCTTTGATCGCCTCCAAGGTGCCCACATCTTTACTAAACTGGACTTAAGAGGTGCTTATAATCTCATCCGCATCAGAGAGGGGGATAAATGTAAAACGGCATTTAACACCAGAGATGGACACTTTGAGTATCTGGTCATGCCCTTTGGCCTGTGCAACGCCCCTGCCGTCTTCCAAGACTTTGTTAATGAAATTTTTCGTGATCTTTTATACTCCTGTGTTGTTGTATATCTGGACGATATCCTAATTTTTTCTGCCAATCTAGAAGAACACCGCCAGCATGTCCGTATGGTTCTTCAGAGACTTCGTGACAATCAACTCTATGCCAAAATTGAGAAATGTCTGTTTGAATGCCAATCTCTTCCTTTTCTAGGATACTTGGTCTCTGGCCAGGGACTACAAATGGATCCAGACAAACTCTCTGCCGTTTTAGATTGGCCACGCCCCTCCGGACTCCGTGCTATCCAACGCTTTTTGGGGTTCGCCAATTATTACAGGCAATTTATTCCACATTTTTCTACCGTTGTGGCTCCTATCGTGGCTTTAACCAAAAAAAATGCCGATCCCAAGTCTTGGCCTCCTCAAGCGGAAGACGCCTTTAAACGACTCAAGTCTGCATTTTCTTCGGCTCCAGTGCTCTCCAGACCTGACCCTTCCAAACCCTTCCTATTGGAGGTTGATGCCTCCTCAGTGGGAGCTGGAGCTGTTCTTCTACAAAAAAATTCTTCCGGGCATGCTGTCACTTGTGGTTTTTTTTCTAGGACCTTCTCTCCGGCGGAGAGGAACTACTCCATCGGGGATCGAGAGCTTCTAGCCATCAAATTAGCACTTGAGGAATGGAGGCATCTGCTGGAGGGATCAAGATTTCCAGTTATTATTTACACCGATCACAAGAACCTCTCCTACCTCCAGTCTGCCCAACGGCTGAATCCTCGCCAGGCCCGGTGGTCTCTGTTCTTTGCCCGATTTAATTTTGAAATTCACTTTCGGCCTGCCGATAAGAACATTAGGGCCGATGCTCTCTCTCGTTCCTCGGATGCCTCGGAAGTTGAACTCTCTCCGCAACACATCATTCCTCCTGACTGCCTGATTTCCACTTCTCCAGCCTCCATCAGGCAAACTCCTCCAGGAAAGACCTTTGTTTCTCCACGCCAACGCCTCGGAATCCTCAAATGGGGTCACTCCTCCCATCTCGCAGGTCATGTGGGCATCAAGAAATCTGTGCAACTCATCTCCCGCTTCTATTGGTGGCCGACTCTGGAGACGGATGTTGTGGACTTTGTACGAGCCTGCACTATCTGTGCCCGGGATAAGACTCCTCGCCAGAAGCCCGCTGGTTTTCTTCATCCCCTGCCTGTCCCCGAACAGCCTTGGTCTCTGATTGGTATGGATTTTATTACTGATTTACCCCCTTCCCGTGGCAACACTGTTATTTGGGTGGTCGTTGATCGATTCTCCAAAATGGCACATTTCATCCCTCTTCCTGGTCTTCCTTCAGCGCCTCAGTTGGCTAAACAATTTTTTGTACACATTTTTCGTCTTCACGGGTTGCCCACACAGATAGTCTCGGATAGAGGCGTCCAATTCGTGTCTAAATTCTGGAGGGCTCTCTGTAAACAACTCAAGATTAAATTAAATTTTTCTTCTGCATATCATCCCCAATCCAATGGACAAGTAGAAAGAATTAACCAGGTCTTGGGTGATTATTTACGACATTTTGTTTCCTCCCGCCAGGATGACTGGGCAGATCTCCTTCCATGGGCCGAATTCTCGTATAACTTCCGAGTCTCTGAATCTTCCTCCAAATCCCCATTTTTCGTGGTGTACGGCCGTCACCCTCTTCCCCCCCTCCCTACCCCCTTGCCCTCTGGTCTGCCCGCTGTGGATGAAATTTCTCGTGACCTTTCCATCATATGGAGAGAGACCCAAAATTCTCTCTTACAGGCTTTATCACGCATGAAGAAGTTCGCGGATAAGAAAAGAAGAGCTCCTCCCATTTTTTCCCCTGGAGACAAGGTATGGCTCTCCGCTAAATATGTCCGCTTCCGTGTCCCTAGCTACAAGTTGGGACCACGCTATCTTGGTCCTTTCAAAATTTTGTGTCAGATTAATCCTGTCTCTTACAAACTTCTTCTTCCTCCTTCTCTTCGTATTCCTAATGCCTTTCACGTTTCTCTTCTTAAACCACTCATCATCAACCGTTTCTCTCCCAAATCTGTTCCTCCCACTCCTGTTTCCGGCTCCTCGGACATCTTCTCCGTCAAAGAGATTCTAGCATCTAAAAAGGTCAGAGGGAAAACCTTTTTTTTAGTGGATTGGGAGGGTTGTGGTCCAGAAGAGAGATCCTGGGAACCTGAGGACAACATCCTAGACAAAAGTCTGCTCCTCAGGTTCTCAGGCTCTAAGAAGAGGGGGAGACCCAAGGGGGGGGGTACTGTTACGCCGAGCGCTCCGGGTCCCCGCTCCTCCCCGGAGCGCTCGCTACACTCTCCCCACTGCAGCGCTCCGGTCAGATCCACTGACCCGGGGCGCTGCGATTCCGCTTCCAGCCGGGATGCGATCCGCGATGCGGGTAGCGCCCGCTCGCGATGCGCACCCCGGCTCCCGTACCTGACTCGCTCTCCCTCGGTCCTGTCCCGGCGCGTGCGGCCCCGCTCCCTAGGGCGCGCGCGCGCCGGGTCTTTGCGATTTAAAGGGCCACTGCGCCGCTGATTGGCGCAGTGATTCCAATCAGTGTGTTCACCTGTGCACTTCCCTATATCACCTCACTTCCCCTGCACTCCCTTGCCGGATCTTGTTGCCATCGTACCAGTGAAAGCGTTTCCTTGTGTGTTCCTAGCCTGTGTTCCAGACCTCCTGCCGTTGCCCCTGACTACGATCCTTGCTGCCTGCCCCGACCTTCTGCTACGTCCGACCTTGCTTCTGTCTACTCCCTTGTACCGCGCCTATCTTCAGCAGTCAGAGAGGTTGAGCCGTTGCTAGTGGATACGACCTGGTCACTACCGCCGCAGCAAGTCCATCCCGCTTTGCGGCGGGCTCTGGTGAAAACCAGTAGTGACTTAGAACCGATCCACTAGCACGGTCCACGCCAATCCCTCTCTGGCACAGAGGATCCACTACCTGCCAGCCGGCATCGTGACAAGGGGGACATCAGTGACGTGCACATACAACTCAATGATGATGAAGCGAATTGCACTTGGGAGCCAAGTGCAGAAGGGGCTTAATCATCATCAGGAGAAGAGGGTTGCAGGTTGCCCGTGAGTCAGCAGCTGAGCCAGCAAGGTGGTAGCATGGTTGGAAGTCAGCATGGTGGCTTCGTGGCAGCCTACCTTCCTGGGAGGTAGTGGAACAGGGGTTCCTGGAGTTGGCTGCAGTAGCAGTCAATCAGTGCGGACTGTTGGTGGGAAAATCAGCTACTCGGCGGTGTTGCAGTTTTTCATCAAGCATCCAGGGGAGGTTAACATGGCCACATTCAAGATGTGTCAGCAGAAGGTGAAGCATGGCCAGGGTCCCAATGTTGGATCCACGACTTTGCGTCAACATGTGCAGCGTCACCATAAAGCGGCCTGGGAGAACCGTGGCTCCTATGTGGTGGTCCAGCCTGCTGCATCACCCAGTCGCACTCCACTCCCTGTTTCAGCCAGCCAAGGCTTCACCACCTCAGCTGAAGGGAGTTGTGTGTCATACCCATCTTCTGTCACTCCAGATGCTCCTGCTCCTCCTACTTTGATTCAGTCATTCCACCAGCAATCCATCGGCAAAGCCATGTCCAGGAGACAACAGTCTGCACCCACTAATCCAATGGTGCAGAAACTGAATGTGCTTCTGTCTAAGTTGCTTGTGCTGCAGTTCCTCCCTTTGCAAGTGGTGGACTCTGCACCTTTCAGAGAACTGATGGCTTGTGCCTAGCCGAGGTGGAGAGTCCCAAGCCGTCATTTCTTTGTGATAAAGGCAGTACCAGCACTGCACAATTTTGTGGAACAGAAGGTAGGCCAGTTCTTGAGATTGTCGGTGTGTACCAAAGTGCACGGCAGTGCTGATGTGTGGAGCTGTAACCACTGTCAGGGACAATACATGTCCTTTACGGCCCACTGGGTGAATGTGGTTCCTGCACAGCCACAACAGCAGCTTGGACAGGTCAAGCTGCTTCCACCTTCACACTCTCAGGCCATTGGTCCTGTGACAGTGTGCGACTCTTCCTCCTCATCCTCCACCGTGTCCTGAGCCTCCACTTCACGGACAAGTCTCAGTGCCCCTCAAGCATACCATGTGTGCAGGGCACGGCGGTGTCATGCTGTTCTTCACATGGTTTGCCTTGGTGAACAGAGTCACACAGGGGAGGACTGCTAAAAGTCATTCATCAAGAAATCAAATCATGGCTTACTCCACGAAAACTGGAAATGGGAACCATGGTGACCGGCAACGGGAAGAACATCTTGTCTGTGCTGCTACAAGGAAGCCTGAGCCATGCACCATGTATGGCACACGTGTTCAATCTGGTTGTCAGGATGTTCCTGTAATGTTCCCCCATTCTGCAAGACATCCTAACAATTGGAAGGAAACTTTGCATGCACTTCAGCCACTTGTACACCGCAAAGCTCACCCTCCTTGAGCTGCAGCGTCAGAATGGTAACCCCCAACATAGTCTGATTTGCGACGTTTCCACACATTGGAATTCCACCCTCCATATTTTGGACTGACTATACGAACAGAGAAAAGCCATCACCGATTTCTTGATGATCCAAGAGGATAGGGGGACTCCCCTGTGTAACTTCAATGTGAGCCAGTGGCAGCTCATACGTGATACCTGCCGTTTGCTCAGGCCCTTTGAGGAAGCCACCTTATTAGTCAGTCGCTAGAATTACAGGATGAACAACATCATTCCATTGCTTCATTTACCACAACACATGTTGGAAACGATGGCTGGTCAGGGCACTTGAGACGTGGCACCTACATCTCATGGCCACATGAGCCCCGTGGGGGCTGAACTGGAGGAGGAGGAGGGGGGAGGGACACAGATGAGCACAGTTTAGGTTTCGCAAGATGCGCAGTTTTTCTAGTCATCTGACAGGAGAGGAGGAGCATGAGCAGCCAGAGGAGCTAGAGGGCTAGGTATTTTTTTTTAAATCAAACAAAAGGAAAGGTGTGCAAAAACAACATGTGCCACTTACACCATCAAGTATTGATGCAAAGACCTCTAAAAGGTGGAAGGGGACAACATATGGTCTATTGTAACTGGTGGGAGTAAAAACTTCCCCTGTAAGGCCCTACTCTCACATTATTATTTACTTTTTGGCAAGTGTTGCTCGGCCCCAAACAGAAACCTTTCCCTATTTCCACCTAAAAACACTACCATTTCACAGGGTTTTTAGGTGGAAATAGGGAGAGTTTTCTGTGTAGGGCCACCCTTTTAGGACGAGTAACACTTGCCAAGAAAGGAATTAATAGGGTGAGAGTAGGGCCTTACAGGAGAATTTTTTCCCCTACCTACTACAATAGACAATACGTTGTTCCCTTCCACATTTTCAAAGAAAGTGTTACTCGTCTTAAAAAGGGCAGCCCACAAACAGGAACCTCTTCCTATTTCCTCCTAAAAACCCTGATAAATGGCAGTGTTTGTAGGTGGAAATAGGGAGACGTTCCTGTGTGGGGCCGCCCTTTTTTAGGGCGAGTAACACTTGAGAAGGGAATTAATAATGCAAGTGTAGGGCCTAACAGGGGAAGTTTTTACCCCCACCAGTTACAGAGGTCTTTGCATCACATGAATACTTGGTGGTGTAGGTGGCACATGTTGTTTTTTGCACACTTTTCCTTTTATTTGATTTAAAAAAAAATTTGGTCAGATATATTTCATCCTAACAATATTATTAAAAGTTACGTTTTACGTAATGCATATCCTCAATACTTACTTGTGCACACTAACACTTTTACAAAAGACACATTTTTCTTCTGCCTACCTGCCTCAGCTACAATTCTGATCCTGCCACCCGCCTGATGCCACACTTCTGATGCCAAGTTCTCCTTTTTTCACCCACCTTCGTCACCGGGTACTGGTATTGCCACCCATTGCCCCACTATGTCTCCGGGTCACTTTCAGGACTCCTGATGCTGCTGATGCCACCTCCAGGCTGTCTCATTCTGCCACCATATGTTCTCCTCATGCTGATGTCAGATCCAGGCTGTCTCATTCTGCCACCATATGTTCTCCTCATGCTGCTGCAAGCTCCAGGCTGTCTCATACTGAAACCATATCTTCTCATCATGCTGATGTCACCTCCAGTCTGTCTCATACTAACACCATATGCTCCCCTCATGCTGATGCCAGCTCCAGGCTGTCTTATTCTGCCACCATATGTTTTCCTCATGCTGCTGCAAGCTCCAGGCTTTCTCAAGTGACTCAGAAGATGGTGTAGGAAGGAGGGGTTTTGGTTCATGGAAAACTGGGCTGACTTTGCTGTCGGATACCGGCTCTACCGTAGGGACGGGCTGCACCTCAATTTGGAGGGTGCAGCTGTGCTTGGGGAGAAGATGGCTAGAAGTGTGGAGGAGTGTCTAAACTAGGGACTGGGGGGAGGGAACCTACCACATAGAGGGGGAAGATAGTGTAGATAGAGATGGGGGACTTATTAATATACCTGGGGGTGCATCGGAGGGAGGGCTTAGAATAGTTAATAGGGATAGGCTTCATAGGAAGAAAAAACATACACCTTTGAATTGCATGTTGACTAATGCCAGAAGTCTGTTCAATAAAACGAAGGAACTGGAGTGGTTGATGTCTGAGGAAAATTATGACATAGTGGGTATAACAGAGACTTGGTTGGACGATAGCTGTGACTGGGCGGTCAACAAACAGGGTTATAGTCTATTCAGGAAGGATCGGACAAAATGGCAAGGGGGAGGAGTTTGTCTTTATGTAAAGTCCAGTCTGAAGGCCACATTGCGGGAGGATATATGGGGGGGAAACGTTAATGTGGATTTATTATGGGTAGAGATATATGGAGATGAAAATAGAAAATTCTGATACGGGTTTGCTATAAGCTACCAAACATAAAGGAAGAGACAGAATAATCAATTACTGAGGTAAATAAATATGGCAGCAAATCAGAATGAGGTGATAATAATGGGGGATTTTAACTATCCTGATATAAACTGGGAGACTGAGACCTGTGAATCTCATAAAGGAAACAGGTTTCTGACTATAGCTAAGACAATTATCTGTCCCAAATGGTGCAGGGCCTGACCATGGGGCCCCCCTACAAGACGTAATATTAACCAACAGACCTAGAATAACTCATGTGCAAGTAGAAGGACACCTAGGAAATAATGATCATAATATAATGCATTATAGCTTGTTCTTTAATAAGGGACTCTCTCGAGGGACCACAAAAACAATGAACTTAAGGAAGGCAAAGTTTGATGAACTCAGAGAAGCCCTTAACAATATAAATTGGGATCATGTCCTCAAAAACAAGAATACAGACACTAAATGTGAGACTCTTAAAAATATCTTAAATTCTTACAGTAAGATGTATATACTTTATGGGAATAAAAGGGTCAGAAATAAAAGAAAACCAATATGGATGAAAAAAATGGTAAGGGGGCAATAAATGACAACAATAAAGCATTTAAACTACTAAAACAGGATGGCAGTGAAGAAGCATTAAAAAGCTGTAGAGAAAAATGTAAAATATGTAAAAAAAAAAACCAGATAAAACAAAAATAGAGACAGAAAGACTCATTGCCAAAGAGAGTAAAACTAATCCCAAAATGTTCTTTAACTATATAAATTGCAAAAAGGTTAAAAATGAAAGTGTTGGCCCTTTAAAAAAAATTATGAGGAGGAAATCATAAACGGGGATCAGGAAAAAGCAAATATATTAAACAAATTCTTCTCCACTGTATTCACCGAGGAAAATGAAATGTCAGGTGAAATACAGCGAGATAAAGTAAATTCCCCTGTACAAGTCACCTCTCTAACCCAGGAAGAAGTACAGTGCTGCCTTCAAAAAATCTAAATAGACAAATCACCAGGTCCATATAGCATTCACCCCCGTGTTCTTAAGGAATTAAGTAATGTAATAGACAGACCCCTTTTTTAAATATTCAGGGACTCTATAGTAACAGGGACTGTACCCCAGGACTGACGCATGGCAAATGCAATGCCAGCATTTAAAAAGGGGTCAAAAGGTGACCCTGGGAATTATAGGCCTAGTTTAACCTATAGGTTAGTTTAACCTCCGTTGTATGTAAATTGTTTGAGGGTTTTCTAAGAGATGCTATTTTGGAATATCTTGATAAAAATAAATGTATGACTCCATATCAGCATGGCTTTATGAGGGATCGGTCCTGTCTAACTAACCTGATCAGCTTTTATGAGGAGGTGAGCTCCAGACTGGACCAGGGGCAATGTTGTATATCTGGATTTTTCCAAACCTTTTGTTACGGTGCCATTACTACTATTTACTATTAGTTAATAGTAAATTTAGCTGTAGTTACCAGTGTCGGGCAGCTGCTGCCAAGGCAAATAAAATCATGGGGTGCATCAATAGGGGCATAGATGCTTATGACAAGGAAATTATTCTACTGCTGTACAAATCACTAGTCAGACCACACATGGAATACTGTGTACAGTACTGGGCACCAGTGTACAAGAAAGATATAATGGAGCTGGAGAGTGTTCAAAGATGGGCAACCAGAGTAATACGGAGTATGGGAGGACTACAATACCAAGAAAGATTATCAGTATCACCGCCACACTGTGTCATTCAGCCACTATATGGTCTCCTCATAGTGATGCCACCTCCATGCTGTGATGCCCCCTCCATGCTGTGTCATTCACCTTCATGCGGTGTTGTTCACACAAAAACACACAGGCTAGCAGAAGAAATCTTGTCCACAGCACCGGGATCCATAAAAAAGTGAATTTTATTCCATAACAGGTCTCAATACAATAGCGACGTTTCAGTCAGCTCAACCTGACCTTTCTCAAGCTGGAGAAAGGTCAGGTTGAGCTGAATGAAACGCAGGCGGCGTGGTCACCCCAAAGTGAATAAGATTGTAAGCCAGCAGCATGAAAAAACTGACTTTTACTAAAATGAATCAGGCATGGATCAGTGAGAAATGTATACCCCCTGTGCCAGATGCCACTGATTAGGCAGTACTACAACCACCCCTTCTGGATGCTAGTCATATCAGTCGGCCATCTTATGATGTAGGCTATTGACATCTGTCTGTCGTCTCACGCTGTATGCTAGTAACATTGGTCTGCCATCTCATGCTAGTGACATCAGTCTGTCATCTCATGCTGTATGCTAGTGACGTCAGTCCGCCATCTCATGCTGTATGCTAGTGACATCAGTCCATCATCTTATGCTGTACGCTAGTGACATCAGTCCGCCATCTCATGCTGTACGCTAGTGACATCAGTCCATCATCTCATGCTGTATGCTAGTGACATCAGTCCGCCATCTAATGCTGTATGCTAGTGACATCAGTCCGCCATCTCATGCTGTATGCTAGTGACATCAGTCTGCCATCTCATGCTGTATGCTAGTGACATCAGTCCGCCATCTCATGCTGTATGCTAGTGACATCAGTCTGCCATCTCATGCTGTATGCTAGAGACATCAGTCCGCCATCCCATGCTGTACGCTAGTGACAACAGTCCGCCATCTCATGCTGTACGCTAGTGACATCAGTCCGCCATCTCATGCTGTATGCTAGTGACATCAGTCTGCCATCTCATGCTGTATGCTAGTGACATCAGTTCGCCATCTCATGCTGTATGCTAGTGACATCAGTCCATCATCTTATGCTGTACGCTAGTGACATCAGTCCACCATCTCATGCTGTACGCTAGTGACATCAGTCCGCCATCTTCTGCTGTACACTAGTGATATCAGTCCACCATCGCTCTGTACGCTAGTGACATCAGTCCGCAATCTCATGCTGTACACTAGTGACATCAGTCCGTCATTTTATGCTGTACAATGCTGTCACTATTCTGTTACAGTGTGTTAACATGCTATGACAGTTTAACTATAGGGAAATTACAATCGTTCTAGTGAGACACTTTGTTTAGGACACACAACTGATCCTGTATTGCCAACTGGTTAAGGGCACCATTATCTGAAAACTGTCAAGCATGCACTGCAACTCCGGAAGTTGTTGTTTATTTCTTTGCTACAATTTGATAAAGTGCTCTTCTGTCTTTCACATCAAGATTTAACTTTCGACCACAGCTATTTCTATCTTCAGATGTTTTGTCAGTGTTTGCATACTGAGATGTGATATCAAGTACCAAGACCTCAACACACTCAACAACTAAGCATCACAGATCAACTCATCCCTCGTGTCCCTACCAGGTGCACACCAACAATTATTCCCCTTTACAACTCTGTCAGGTCTGACATTTCATGCCCCTAAAACAAATTGTCAAGATGCCGGATGGCAGGAGGTGGATCCTCTGTGCCAGAGAGGAATTGGCGTGGACCGTGCTAGTGGACCGGTTCTAAGTCACTACTGGTTTTCACCAGAGCCCGCCGCAAAGCGGGATGGTCTTGCTGCGGCGGTAGTGACCAGGTCGTATCCACTAGCAACGGCTCAACCTCTCTGACTGCTGAAGATAGGCGCGGTACAAGGGAGTAGACAGAAGCAAGGTCGGACGTAGCAGAAGGTCGGGGCAGGCAGCAAGGATCGTAGTCAGGGGCAACGGCAGGAGGTCTGGAACACAGGCTAGGAACAAACAAGGGAACGCTTTCACTAGGCACAAGGGCAACAAGATCCGGCAGGGGAGTGCAGGGGCAGAGGTCAGATATAGTCTGGGAGCAGGTGGAAGCCAATTAAGCTAATTGGACCAGGCACCAATCATTGGTGCACTGGCCCTTTAAATCGCAGAGACCCGGCGTGCGCGCGCCCTAGGGAGCGGGGCCGCGCGCGCCGGAACAGGACCGACGGAGAGCGAGTCAGGTACGGGAGCCGGGGTGCGCATCGCGAGCGGGCGCCACCCGCATCGCGAATCGCATCCCGGCTGGAGGCAGTATCGCAGCGCACCCGGTCAGTGGATCTGACCGGGGCGCTGCAGTAACGAGGATGAGGCGAGCGCTCCTGGAAGGAACGGGGACCCGGAGCGCTCGGCGTAACACAAATAAACACATTTTTAGAACAGCACAAATAATAAAAGGGCATTACCAGTGATGGCAGGCATTATAGTTATTTTCCCAACCCCTGTATTTAACCCCTTAATGATGCAGGACGTATATTTACGTCCTGCGCCGGCTCACGTGACATGGAGCAATAGCGACGTTTCAGTCAGCTCAACCTGACCTTTCTCAAGCTTGAGAAAGGTCAGGTTGAGCTGACTGAAACGTACCTATTGTATTGAGACCTGTTATGGAATAAAATTCACTTTTTTTTGGATCCCGGTGCTGTGGACAAGATTTCTTCTGCTAGCCTGTAGTGTTAATAGAGGTCTGTAGCATTTCATATAGTTCCACAAACACAGTCAGTATGCATTGTGCAGTCATCTCTCTCCAGACCCCATGGACTTCTGGCTAACCAGATAAGACAATTCACAAGAACTTACCCAGTTTGCCATGAGTGTTTTGTCTTGTCCACCCTCTAGTGGCTTTGGTGAGAGTGTTCAGCACAGAAGGCGGAGTGGCCACCCCAAAGTGAACAAGATTGTAAGCCAGCAGCATGAAAAAACTGACTTTTACTAAAATTAATCAGGCATGGATCAGTAAGAAATTTAAACCCCCTGTGCCAGATGCCACTGATTAGGCAGTACTACAACCACCCCTTCTGGATGCTAGTCATATCAGTCAGCCATCTTATGATGTAGGCTATTGACATCTGTCTGTCGTCTCATGCTGTACGCTAGTAACATTGGTCTGCCATTTCATGCTGTACGCTAGTGACATCAGTCAGCCATCTCATGCTGTATGCTAGTGACATCAGTCTGCCATCTCATGCTGTATGCTAGTGACCTCAGTCCGCCATCTCATGCTGTACGCTAGTGACATCAGTCTGTCATCTCATGCTGTATGCTAGTGACATCAGTCTGCCATCTCATGCTGTATGCTAGTGACATCAGTCCGCCATCTCATGCTGTATGCTAGTGACATCAGTTCGCCATCTCATGCTGTATGCTAGTGACATCAGCCCGCCATCTCATGCTGTACGCTAGTGACATCAGTCCATCATCTTATGCTGTACGCTAGTGACATCAGTCCGCCATCTCATGCTGTATGCTAGTGACATCAGTCCATCATCTTATGCTGTACGCTAGTGACATCAGTCCGCCATCTCATGCTGTACGCTAGTGACATCAGTCCATCATCTTATGCTGTATGCTAGTGACATCAGTCCGCCATCTCATGCTGTATGCTAGTGACATCAGTCCATCATCTCATGCTGTACGCTAGTGACATCAGTCTGCCATCTCATGCTGTATGCTAGTGACATCAGTCTGTCATCTCATGCTGTACGCTAGTGACATCAGTCTGCCATCTCATGCTGTATGCTAGTGACATCAGTCTGCCATCTCATGCTGTATGCTAGTGACATCAGTCTGCCATCTCATGCTGTATGCTAGTGACATCAGTCTGCCATCTCATGCTGTATGCTAGTGACATCAGTCTGCCATCTCATGCTGTATGCTAGTGACATCAGTTCGCCATCTCATGCTGTATTCTAGTGACATCAGTCTGCCATCTCATGCTGTATGCTAGTGACATCAGTCCGCCATCTCATGCTGTATGCTAGTGACATCAGTCCATCATCTCATGCTGTACGCTAGTGACATCAGTCCGCCATCTCATGCTGTATGCTAGTGACATCAGTCCGCCATCTTCTGCTGTACACTAGTGATACGGGTCCGTCATTTTATGCTGTACAATGCTGTCACTGTTCTGTTACAGTGTGTTAACATGCTATGACAGTTTAACTATAGGGAAATTACAATCGTTCTAATGAGACGCTTTGTTTAGGATACACAACTGATCCTGTATTGGCAACTGGTTAAGGGCACCATTATCTGAAAATTGTCAAATATGCACTGCAACTGCGAAAGTTGTTGTTTATTTCTTTGCTACAATTTGATAAAGTGCTCTTCTGTCTTTCACATCAAGATTTAACTTTTGACCACAGCTACTTCTGTCTTCAGATGTTTTGTCAGTGTTTGCATACTGAGATGTGATATCAAGTACCAAGACCTCAACACACTCAACAACTAAGCATCACAGATCAACTCATCCCTCGTGTCCCTACCAGGTGCACACCAACAATTATTCCCCTTTACAACTCTGTCAGGTCTGACATTTCATGTCCCTAAAACAAATAAACACATTTTTAGAACAGCACAAATAATAAAAGGGCATTACCAGTGATGGCAGGCATTATAGTTATTTTCCAAACCCCTGTATTTAACCCCTTAACGATCCTTTACGTCCTTCGCCGGCTACAGCGATACAAAGCATCGCGACCCCGCATCACATCGCGTTGGTCCTGGCGCTCATCAACGGCCGGGACCCGCGGCTAATACCACACATCGCCGATGGCAATGTGCGGTATTAACCCTTTAGAAGCGGCGGTCAAAGCTGACCGCCGCTTCTAAAGTGAAAGTCAAACTATCCCGGCTAGTCAGTCGGGCTGTTCGGGACCGCCGCAGTATTATGAACAGCTGACAGGACACCGGGAGGGCCCTTACCGGCCTCGTCGGTGTCCGATCGACGAATGACTGCTCCGTGCCTGAGATCCAGGCAGGAGCAGTCAAGCGCCGATAACACTGATCACAGGCATGTTAATACACGCCAGTGATCTGTGTGAGAGATCAGTGTGTCCAGTGTTATAGGTCCCTATGGGACCTATAGCACTGCAAAAAAAAAATTTAAAAAAAAAGTGTTAATAAAGGTCATTTAACCCCTTCCCTAATAAAAGTTTGAATCACCCCCCTTTTCCCATAAAAAAAAAAATAAAACAGTGTAAATAAAAATAAAAATAAACATATGTGGTATTGCCACGTGCGTAAATGTCCGAACTACAAAAATATATCATTAATTAACCGCACGGTCAATGGCGTACACGTAAAAAAATTCAAAAGTAAAAAAAAAAACTATTTTGGTCTCTTTTTATACCATTAAAAAATGAATAAAAAGTGATCAAAAAGTTCGATTAAAACAAAAATCATGCAGATAAAAACTTCAGATCACGGCGCAAAAAATGAGTCCTCATACCGCCCTGCACGTGGAAAAGTAAAAAAGTTATATGGGTCAGAAAATGACATTTTTAAACGTATACATTTTCCTGCATGTAGTTATGATTTTTTCCAGAAGTACGACAAAATCAAACCTATATAAGTAGGGTATCAATTTAACCATATGGACCTACAGAATAATGATAAGGTGTCATTTTTACCAAAATATGCACTGCGTAGAAACGGAAGCCCCCAAAAGTTACAAAATTGTGTTTTTTCTTCGATTTTTTTGCACAATGATTTTTTTTCGTTTCGCCGTGAATTTTTGGGTAAAATGACTAATGTCACTGCAAAGTAGAATTGGTGACACAAAAAATAAGCCATAATATGGATTCTTAGGTGGAAAATTGAAAGGGTTATGATTTTTAAAAGGTAAGGAGGAAAAAACGAAAGTGCAAAAACTGAAAAACCCTGAGTCCTTAAGGGGTTAACATAGAATAAATCTAGAATGTAACTTTTGTCAAGTTAATTGATAATTCATATCCTATTGAATTCAACAGGGAGTATTCAACATAAAATTATGTGATAATCAGAATTCTTCTTATCTAAATTCATACCATGACGTAACAGATTAGAAACAAATAAAAAGGGGCCCGGTGGAAGCATTAAAGAGGTACTTCAGTGGAAAACATTTTTTTTTCTCTCATATCAACTGGCTCCAGAAAGTTAAACAGATTTTGAAATTACTTATATTAAAAAAAATCTTAATCCCTCCAGTACTAATCAGCTGCTGTATGCTACTACTGTCTGACGACAGTGCTCTCTGCTGCCACCTCTGTCTGGCATATATATTTTTGTTTATTCTTGCTGTGTTCCACAAGTCAATTCTTCTGTTGCTGTATATATATATATATATATATATATATATATATATATATATCACCAATGAAGTAAGAAAAACGCTGCAACTCACCACCTTCAAGATTGTCTTTATTGCCGTCTTATCTTCCAAAAAAAGAATGGGACATGCGGTCAATCGACATCAGGGCTGTGCTCAGGGGAGAAGGAGATGGTGTGAAGCGGCGGGGAGGTCACTAGACGACCAGCTAGTTTCGCATCAAATGATGCTTCTTACGGTCTAGTGATCTTACAGGTGTGCGGTGATTAAATAGGAAACTCCCGCAGTCAGGCGGGGTGTATTCTCTTGTTACCAACCGACTAGTGTGAATACATACTTATAGTACTAACCTTTCACCTTACTAACATAAAAATAGACCTTAAAATCAACACTACTTGTATTACTGTTGCAGGTAGGGGGATAGATTGTTTCTTTCATTGAGACCCATAGCACTCATGGCATTCAGATAGCTTATCCCTCTTATTTTTTTCTTTAGTAGAATTAGGTCTCAATCTATTCCCTGACCTTCAACAGTAACTCTTTCGATGCCTGCAAACTTAAATTGGGATCTGATTCTAAGATATACCAATGTTTTTTTATCACTCTGTTTATTATGTGATTGACTGGGGAATTATGAAAACTAAACACAAATTGCTTATCTTTTTGTTTTGATAATTGCGGTTGATGTATTTGGACTTCTTTTTTGGTTTTCTCCTGTACTTTTTTAAAAGCTCTGTCTATGACTTCCATAGGATAATCTCGTTCTTTTAATCGACCTTTTAATTCCTCCACTTGGGACAGATACATACTGTCCTCTGTGTTAATCCTCCTCAAGTGGAGGAATTGGCTGTAGGGGATAATGAAGCCAGAAGCACGACAAGTATATTCGCGACTAAAAGGATTTTGATGAAAACTCTGTGTTCACATGGGGAAAACAGAAAACACAACAACGCCCACGATATAAAAATAATTATAGAAAAACCAATAGCAATGTCAAAAAACAAAAAAACGACTATTTAACTACTGAAACAGAAACAAGCTCGTCCGATGAACCGCAGGCTGAGAGACGCGAAAACGCACAGAAAAGTGAGCAGGTCTACCCTTTAGGAGGAGAACAAGGAGGAGTAGGAGGAAGAAATACGGCGATCGGTCGCACCAAACCGAAAAAGCAAAAGAATTTCACCTGGATGAATTGAGATCAAACACTAACGTCATTAATCTGACCGATACAAATTTATCAGATACCTGCCTAGCAGCACTATTGAAAGGCCTGAATTTCGGACTTACTGAGAACTTGCGTTACCATCATTTTGAAATAGAGCTATACAAAGCACTCCGAAAAGTCAATATTCACATACTGATATGATAAACGTATTTAAGTATATAAATGGTCCATACAAAAAATATGGAGAAAAACTGTTCCAGGTTAAACCCCCCCAAAGGACGAGGGGGCACTCCCATCGTCTGGAGAAGAAAAGGTTTAGTCTAAAGGGGCGACACGCCTTCTTTACGTGAGGACTGTGAATTTATGGAACGGTCTACCTCAGGAACCGGTCACAGCAGGAACAATTAACAGCTTTAAAACAGGGTTAGATACATTCCTGGAACAAAATAACATTAATGCTTATGCAGAATTATAAAACTACATCCCTTTCCCTTATCCCCTTACACCCTTCACTTCAATTCCCTGGTTGGACTTGATTGATGTATGTCTTTTTTCAACCATACTAACTATGTAACTATGTAACTTTGCAAATATTAAAAATAGCACAGCAAATGAAAAAGAGGGAGAGATCCCATGTGAAATTGATAATTTTCATTTCCCAGCAGTGCCAGAATTCACACAGCATGAGCGAGAAGGGGGAGTTAGGAGAAACTATGGGAATGGGGCTGTAGACCTGTTCCAAAGGGCAGTTCTCAAAGATATGATACCCTCAAAAAGAACCTAATCTTACAAAAGAGGAGAAAAAAGCAATCGATTGGTTGGCAGATGAGCCAACTTTAATCGTATCCAAAGCTGACAAAGGCAGCTCAATTGTCGTATGGGGGAAGGAACAGTTTGACCAGAAGGTGACACGCCAGCTTGCAGATAACACAGTCTATACAAAACTCACTGAGAATCCCACCGGTAAGGTGATGAGTAAATTAAGGGCATTCTTCAACAAGTACGTAAGAATGGGACAAATAAGTGAAAAAACAGCTGAGCGCCTCACCCCCAGATCACCCCGACCCTCTAAATGGTACATAGTACCAAAAGTGCATAAATCGCAGACCCATCCCCCGGGACGCCCCAATTATCTCCGATTCCAGCATTTCTTAAAAACACAGATGAGTTGCTAGGGGCAACCAGAGGCTTTCCACGGGAGAGCACATACAGTATGGCTTCCATTGACGTCGAGAGCCTATATACCTGCACGATGCGGGTATATGGGCTCTCAGAGGTTTTCTCCAAAATTCAGATAAATCACAGGATTTTCTGAACTTCGTAGCGGAAGGTATGGAGTTGATACTCAAACAGAACACGTTTTAACAGGCAGGCAAGTGGTATGTGCAAGACTGGGGTACCGCGATGGGTACCCCGGTCTCTTGCACATACGCCAACATCTACTTAGCTATGTTAGAAAGTAAATACATCAATTCAACCAGGAACCCGTATATTAGGAACATTAAATTATAACTTAGGTATGTCGACGACGTGTTCGTTATTTGGGATGGATCTTCAGAATTATTTGCACAATTTGTACAATACCTGAATACTACTAACGATCTTAATATGTTCTTCACCCACCAATTTGGAGGACAGGAACTTGACTTCCTTGATGTCCATATGTGGGTGGAGGGCAATGAGATCAAGTCTACAGGGTACCGCAAAGAAATAACCCAAAACTCTCTGTTACATTACAAAAGTTCCCATCCTAAACATGTGCAGCACAGTATCCCCTACAGCCAATTCCTCCCCTTAAGGAGGATTAACACAGAGGACAGTATGTATCTGTCCCAAGTGGAGGAATTAAAAGGTCGATTAAAAGAACGAGATTATCCTAAGGAAGTCATAGACAGAGCTTTTAAAAAAGTACAGGAGAAAACCAAAAAAGAAGTCCAAATACATCAACCGCAAGTATCAAAACAAAAAGATAAGCGATTTGTGTTTAGTTT
The DNA here is from genome assembly GCF_029499605.1 of Hyla sarda. Classification (NCBI taxonomy): domain Eukaryota; kingdom Metazoa; phylum Chordata; class Amphibia; order Anura; family Hylidae; genus Hyla; species Hyla sarda. The sequence goes on along the minus strand of NC_079190.1, from coordinate 197,405,599 downwards.
TCATAATTCCCCGGTCAGTCACATAATAAACAGAGTGATAAAAAACCACTGGTATATCTTAGAATCAGATCCCAATATAGCTACTATTGCCAAAAATCGCCCAATCATAACTTACAAGAAAAATATGACTTTAGGTAGATACATAAATAAGAGTAAAAATTGAAAAACTAAAATAAAAGATACTTGGTTAAGTAATACGGCGCCTAAAGGCAATTTTGCCTGCAGGAGCTGTGGTGTCTGTCAATACAATTTGCAGAAGGCTGAATTCACACTAGGAGGTAAAACCATCCAAGTAACACAAATGATCACATGCCGCAGTACACACGTAGTCTATGCACTCGTCTGTACTTGCGGCATGTATTATATCGGAAAAACTAAAAGATGTCTGAATAAAAGAATCAAAGAACCTCCATACAGTTTAAAGATAGGAAAAGGTTCGCAAAAATGTATGAGTCCTATGAAAGAAGTCCATGCGAATGATCCATCCCAATTAAAGTTTGCAGGCATCGAAGAGTTACTGTTGCAGGTCAGGGAATAGATCAAGACCTAATTCTACTAAAGAAAGAAATAAGAGGGATAAGCTATTTGAATGCCATGAGTGCTATGGGTCTCAATGAAAGAAACGATCTATCCCCCTACCTGCAACAGTAATACAAGTAGTGTTGATTTTAAGGTGTATTTTTATGTTAGTAAGGTGAAAGGTTAGTACTATAAGTATGTATTCACACTAGTCGGTTGGTAACAAGAGGATACACCCCGCCTGACTGCGGGAATTTCCTATTTAATCACCTAACACCTGTAAGATCACTAGACCAGAAGAAGCATCATTTGATGCAAAACTAGCTGGTCATCTAGTGACCTCCCCGCCGCTTCACACAATCTCCCTCTCCCCTGAGCACAGCCCTGATGTAGATTGACCACATGCACCATTCTTTTGTTGGAAGATAAGATGGCAATAAAGACAAGCTTGAAGGTGGTGAGTTGCAGCGTTTTTCTTACTTCATTGGTGATACAAGTTATTTGCTGTTCCACGCTTGCACCGCACCTAGCTAAGGGACTGTTTCATACACCTGCCTCGCAGTTAAGCCCAATAGGATACGCAGTGCTTAGCTCTGTTTTCCACATTATCATATATATATATATATATATATATATATATATATATATATTGGTGTGTAATCATCATTATTATTATTCCATACAATTGTTTCTGATTGCATTGATGAGGAATGTAGGAGGTATACTGTTCCACTGGATTTCCCCATATGACATGACTCATATAGTATATACTCTTACGAGAACTGAATTAGCCTATTTGATAACTTTCTCTGTTAAGTCTTGACATAAGTGCAAAATATCATTTGCTAAACGGGAAGAGTGAGAAGACTTTTCCTGCTGTGCACAGTTGTATCTTTAAGTAATAAACCAGTGGCGGTCGGAAGTAAGAGGATAGAGTTCAAAGAGCAATTAAGATGAGTGCAATTCCTCAGCATGGCTGAACTACATATTGCTTACCTATATAATCTATAAATCAAGACTCGGAAATATTATTCTTTTCAACATTTATATGATGATTATGCTCTTACACTAGGGTTTTACTGTATAAAAGAATGACACGCACTGTACAGGATTGAGTGGAAAATTATGTAAATTGCCAATTTCTCTGGGAAGTGTAACAAAGGCCCTCAGCAAGTCTATACTAAGTATACATTTACAGCACTAAAGCCAGGAGTTGCTTACCTGATGATATTATAATGAGTTTCAATAAGGCAACTCTTTTCACTAAACCAGCAAAAGAAGGATTTAATACCAATGCTACTGTGATCACTACATAAACATAGTAAATAGATGTAGGGCCATACATTCAAATTAAAGAGCTATTTTCCTTTGTTACCTTCAGGTTTCATGGAGACGCTGTTTCAACATAGCCAGCAGGTGATGCTGCCATAGATATGCAATATCCAGCATTTGCTCCTGCCACTAAAGCAGCTTATAATATAATTTACCACATGAATGCACGTGCATACCCTCTCAAGCCAATTTAATTGCTATTTCTTCCAATTACCAATATAGCTTTGAACAATAAGAAATAAAAATCAATGTGAACATTGCATGAACATATGCATTTCATACAAACTTTGGACTGTGTGAGATGTTTAACTGTGTAAAAAGTGTCATTTTGACACAGACAGAGACATTGTAAAAATGTAGTAATAGTAATAATAAAGATAAATATATCAATATTTATAATAATAATAATAATTAGAATAAGGTATAAAAAATGCTTCTGTATTTTTACATATTGGCCCTGATTTACCAAAAGTGGATTGTAGGTCTCTTTGTGGGTTTTAATTCCCTACAATTTTTTTCCATGGGATTCACAAAGGTTTCCCTACATTTTGCTTTTTTTTTTACACATGCTCTGATCTGTTGGGTTTTATTCAGCTCAAATACACCACATTTTCTGTGGAAAACTAAAGAAATGTGTTGGATTTTTGTGAAAATGTTGAGGGCATGCCCCTTTTCAGTAGCCACGACCCCTTCCCCGATGACCACACCTCTTTTTGGGTTTCTCAGTAAAATGGAGAGTTGGTCGGGTTTTTTTCAATTCATGTCAAGTTTACAACAGAAAATCAGAGCCATTGTGTGCACAGACTTTACATATACTTACAGCACATAGACTAATAGAAAATGTCAAATGTTAAAAATATTGACACAATTTCTGCAAAATTGTGGATGCATTTTTAGAAATGCTATAGGCCTGAAATGGCTCATGAAGTGTAATGAGTTAAGTGGGGATGCATGCACCTCCATGGGCCATTAAGTAAGCAGCATATTGCCATAAAGTAAGTAGCATATTGCCATAAAGTACTGTAAGTAGCATATTGCTGCTTACTGTAGAGGAGCAGGGAAAAGCAGGGTAAAAATGATGAAAATACCTGCTCTCTTTGTAGTTACCAGGGGGATCTATCCTAGGGCCCTACTGAAACTAAGTACTGAGCAGGTAGCATATGCAGTATGCCTTCTGCTCAGTGAACAGTTATTTTGTTGGTGCATAGTTCAGAACAGTGTGTTTAAAGAGTACCTGTCATGATCTTTATATATTTTTTAATCCTCCCAATTCCCTCTCCCCATAATGATAAACCACCCTCTATGTTTATTTTTATTATTTTTTAGTTTTCTAACTTGATATTGTTCTGTATCTTAAGCTCAGTCTTAGTGGGCTCCACAGACTGGGAAGCTTGGAAGAGGTGTTCCCCAGCAGGTGTGACATCATCTAAAACCCTGCTGTGGGGAACTTCCTCCCTTACTCTGCTACATACAGCCCAGAGCAGTTGAGTGGGAGATGGGCTGTGATTGGCTAAGACCACACACACACGCCCCTAAGATGAAATATTTAGCTCTATACACTTTATGCAATGTGCTGAGTTGAGGTCCCAGTGGCATTTCCTGACTTTTGCCTCTGCCAGGCTATTGTAGAAGACAATCTGGACCCGAAGGAGGACCCCTGGTGGCCAAATCTTTAGGGGTTAATTTAACGTTACAAAGTTACCACATTTTATTAAAGAATATATTAGAAAGTTAATTCAAATAGGCTAATCTATAAAATATTAATTTTAACAACTACTGAAAGGTGCCATTTAAGGGTTAAGTGGCTACACACAAAATTGCCACATACCTCCTTGGAAAAACAGTATGCAGAGATGCAAAGCCCATTGTTGCTTACTCTGAATGACAGGAGTCCCTGCTCCTTAACTTGTGAAGTAGTGTAAAAATACATACTTATACCTTTCTGTGGCAAGGCCTAAAGTGGCATTTCCTCTGTGGTGATAGTAGGGACCACTGATCACTAGAGCAAATCAAAGGAAAACCCTGCAGCACTATGGTTATCACTAAACCACCAACCACCAATCCTAACCACAGACAGGAGGGATGAGTAGTTTTACAACAAACAATATTTCACTTAGAGGGTAAGTAGCCAGCCATACAACATATGCCTGGCTACTTGGCAAATTACAAATAAAAAAAATAAAAACATTATTGGAATTAATCAAATTTTTTTAAATACATTTCAAAATGTTCTATCTAGCTGCCATTACTATTGTACAAAATCTGCTATCCTCTGCCAAGGGATGGTAACAGTATTGTGTTTGGGGGCATTAGTTTTGTCAATGGATACCCCTGAGCCAGACAAAAAAGTGTTGCAAGTAGTTTTACTGCCCACAGCAGGGAGCTCACTCTAGTGACTGGCAGCGGTGCATCCACATCATGAAATATATAGTTAGTATGGTTGAAAAAAGACATACGTCCATCAAGTTCAACCAGGGAATATGATGCGTATGCACTATATGGGACCCTAACCTTACACTGTATTTACAAATCCATGACAATTATTACATAATCATTGACATGAGAATATGTGTGAAAGGGAACAGAAAAATAACGGCGCTCTCTAAGTGCAGTAGTTTCCCAATTAATAAAGCGAAAAAGTATATAAGTATAAAATATAGAAATATATAAAAAGAACACAGGTGAGATTGCTCACTCACCTTTCAGTGTTGCGCAGCAGGCACAACACTGTGAAGTACATGTATGAGTATATATACTCAAAAAAGGTCCTTGCAGCAGCCTTGCGTCCTGGTCCCGATCATCAGTGATGGCGGTCGTGCAGATTCAAGTAATGGAGAGGTATGCACCTTTCCTTGGTGGGGATCGAACAGCGGCGCTAGCAGGAGGCTGTCTGTCAATTATGCACAGGAGCAGCGGTGATAAAACCAAGCAGTTTTATTGGTTTGCATAAAACAAAATAAAAGACAGGTACAGATGCAGAGACAACGTGTTTCGCAAGGATCCACTTGCTTCGTCAGGTCTCGATAATCATTGACATGTATAGTATCAAACACATTCTAGGTTAATGATGGCAATGAATAAATATTGTTTGATATGTAATCAAGATGTTTGTCTAATTTGTGAACTTCTGCTTCTTGTGCTGCACACTGGTATTTCTGTGGTCACAACCATATACCCCATGTAACGCAAAGGTTTCCCAAATATATTCAGCTCTCAGGATTTTGGTAAGTTGGCCTTTTTTTATTTTTATTTTAGAACCAATTGCATGAGCTATAAATAAAACACTAATCTATGTAACAAATGTAGATCATGTGCACAACACATGACTAACTACTCATATGACTCATTTGATACATAAGTTAGTTTGATTTTTTATTTCTACCTTTTTTGGTAAACATGCAGAACTCAGAGCAGAACGGTTTTGATGTTAACATTGTACCTTGGGATTGCTGTTTAAAAGGTTGTCAAATATATATACAGTCATGGCGGTAAATGTTGGCACCCCTGAAATTTTTCTAGAAAATGAAGTAATTCTCACAGAAAAGGATTGCAGTAACACATGTTTTGCTATACACATGTTTATTCCCTTTGTCTGCATTGGAACTAAACCAAAACATTTAGGAAAAAAAAAAATTAGACATAATGTCACATCAAACTCCAAAAATGGTCTGGAGAAAATTATTGCCACCCTTAACTTAATATTTGGTTGCACACCCTTTAGAAAAAATAACTGAAATCAGTTGCTTCCTATGACCATCAATAAACTTCTTACACCTCTCAGCCAGAATATTGGACCACTCTTCCTTTGCAAACTGCCCCAGGTCTCTTTTATTGGAAGGCGCCTTTTCCCAACAGCAATTTTAAGATCTCTCCACAGGTGTTCAATGGGATTTAGATCTGGACTCATTGCTGACCACTTCAGAACTCTCCAGCACTTTGTTGCCATCCATTTCTGGGTGCTTTTTGACGTATGTTTGGGGTTATTGTCCTGCCAGAAGACCCAAGATCTTGGATGCAAACCCAGCTTTCTGACACTGGGCTGTACAGAGTGACCCAAAATCCGTTGGTAATCCTCAGATTTCATGATGCCTTGCACACATGCCAGAGGCAGCAAAAGAACCCCCAAAACATCATTGAACCTCCACCATTTTTCACTATAGGTATTGTGTTCTTTTCTTTGTAGGCCTCATTCTGTTTTCGGTAAACAGTAGAATGATGTGCTTTACCAAAAAGCTCTATCTTGGTCTTATCTGTCCACAAGATGTTTACCCAGAAGGATTTTGGCCTACTCAAGTTCATTTTGGCAAAATGTAGTCTTGCTTTTTCATGTCTCTGTCAGCAGTGGGGTCCTCCTGGGTCTCCTGCCATAACGTTTCATTTCATTTAAATGTTGACGGATAGTTCCCGCTGACACTGATGCTCCCTGAGCCTGCAGGACAGCTTGAATATCTATGGAACTTGTTTGGGACTGCTTATCCTGCGTTGACACCTTTCATAATTTTTTCTCTTCCATCCCCGCCCAGGAAGATTAGCTACAGTGCCATGGGTTGCAAACTTCTTTACAATGTAGTGTACTGTGGACAAAGGTAAATCTAGATCTCTGGAGATGGACTTGTAACCTTGAGATTGTTGATATTTTTCCACAATTTTGGTTCTCAAGTCCTCAAACAGTTCCCTTCTCCTCTTTCTATTGTCCATGCTTAGTGTGACACATACAGGCACCCAATGTAAAGACTAAGTGAACTTCTCTCCTTTTTATCTGCTTTCAGGTGTGATTTTTATATTGCTCACACCTGTTACTTGCCCAGGGTGAGTTTAAAGGAGCATCACATGCTTGGAACAATCTTATTTTGCCACAATTTTGAAAGGGTATCAATAATTTTGTCCAGCCCATTTTTGTAGTTTGGGGTGACATTATGTCCAATTTGCTTTTCTTCCTCCCTTTTTTGGTTTAGTTCCAATACACAAAAGGAATAAACATGTGTATAGCAAAACATGTGTTACTGCAATCCTTTTCTGTGAGAATTATTTTATTTTCTAGAAAAGTTTCAATGGTGCCAACATTTACGGCCATGACTGTATGTATATAACCTTTCAATGATTTAGTCTATATGATAAGCCATCAATTGCCAGGTTATTTAAAGAGTTTTGCTGCTCTAACTTTAATGATTTTGCTGTGCATTCTCTGCCACTTTAGTTCACTATCTTTGCCACCTTGCATGACATCTATAGTGACACTGCATCGAGTGGCAAACATTTTCTGCAGCTCCCAAGTGGCTGCCATATGATGTCAGTGCATATCAAAGAACAAGAAAAGCAGTGGAAGAAGCCAACACACAGTGTCAAGGGAGAGAATTGTAAAGTTAAAGGGGTACTGGTTCCAGAAAGTTAAACATATTTGTATATTTCTTCTATTAAAAAATATTAATCCTGTTAGTACTTATCAGTTGCTGTATGCTCCAGAGGAAGTTGAGTTGTTCTTTTCTGTCTGACAACAGTGCTCTCTGGTGACACCTCTGTCCATGTAAGGAACTGTCCTGAGTAAGAGCAAATCTCCATAGCAAACCTCTCCTGCTCTGGACAGTTCCTAACATAGAGGTGTCAGCAGAGAGCTTCACACCTTCCTCTGGATCATACAGCAGCTGATAAGTACTGGAAGGATAAAGATTTTTTAACAGAAGTAATTTACAAATCTGTTTAACTTTCTGGCACCAGTAGATTTGAAAAAATTCTAATAAATGTTCTCCACCCGAGTATCGGCGGCAGGACCCGGCTGTCAATCACAGCCGGAGTCCCGCCACAGCTGCCGAGGCCGCGTTTCCAGCAGCATTAACCCCATAGATGCTGTGATCAATCCTGATCCTGCATCTATGGTGCTGACAGGAGGAGCACAGTGGCGGTGCCGCGATACGATCGCAGGTCGCCGTTGGTTGCTATGGCAGCAGGAGGTCAGATCATGGCCTCCTGTCTGCCTGCTACGGAAGCCTGTGAGATCCAGCCACAGGCTGGATCACCCAGCTATACTGTGGTCAGCTGATCGGGTCATATTGTGCTGCAGTACAAATGTATTGCAGCATAATATAACCTGTAAAAAGTGTTAAAAATAAAATAAAAAGTTCTTCAATAAAAGTATGAAGTGTAAAAGAAAAAGAAAAAGAAAAAATGCCCCTTTCCCAATAAAAGCCCTGTATTGTCACCAAAAAGGATCAAAAACACAAATCATCTACATAATAGTGTATAATGCGGAGAAAACAAAAAATAAACCTATAGTGACTTTTAAAAAGAACCGGACGATACAAGACATGGTTAAGAGAAACAGGCTAAATAATTTTCAAGAGAAGAAACGGGAGAACTGGCTAACGAAAAATGTCCCACATGGAAATAAAAAATGTGGCTCATGTACTTTCTGCAAGTATAATATTAATTCTACTGGAGGTATCTTGGGAGGAACCAGCTTCTTTGTTAAAGAATTAATTACATGCCGCAGCTCCTTTGTTGTATACTTCATAATGTGTGAATGCATGATGTTTTATATTGGAAAGACGGAACGCCAAATGAAAGTGCGGTTCCGCGAACATCTATATTCTGTGAGGAAAGGAGGAGGATCCCCCCGTTTTGTTGAACACATGCAAGAAGTGCACATGGGAGACTGTGAGAATTTGAAGTTTGGCGGCTTGATGCGTATTGATAATGGTCCGAGAAAAGTAGATAGGAGGCGGGCTTTATTGTGAGCTGAGGCGCATTTGATCTTAAAGTTGGATGCGCAGGGCCCAATGGGGCTTAATGATAGACTGGATCTATCACCATTTTTTATAATTTAATGATAGATTATCAAAGTTAGTGTTTTAAAGTAAATTTTGGTAATAGCGATTTATTATTATTTTCATTATTTCCTTACCTTTATGTTTGTGGCTGACGTCATCTTGGTCACATGATCACAGTAGATTCACTATTTTAGGTTGCACAGTGTGATGACGTAAACAAGGCCGGCTGAAGCGCATAGTGATTGCGTGAAACCACCGGCAGTCGCCTTTTCTGAGCGCTCCACATCTTAGATGCCCGGTCGTTGGTTGGAGGCACTGGACGAGTGAGGCCGGAGTTGCGGTACCCTTGCGGTGAGTGCAGGTGATAATTTGTTCTTTATATATGATATATATAATAGGTATTGCCACATCCGTATTGACATGTACTATAAAACTATAATGTAAATTATCCAGTACGGTGAACGCAGTAAAAAAAAACTGCTAACTTTGCCACTTTTGGTACAAATAGCAGAATAAAAAAGAAGATCAAAAGGTAGCACGTATCGCATAAATGATACCAATGAAAAGTACAGCTCATCCCACAAAAAATAAGCCCTTACTCAATGGCGTCAGACGAAAAATAAAAAAGTTAGGCTGTTGGAAAATGAATGGCACAAATAGAATTTTGCAAGGAAAAGGAAAAAGAACATAGAAAGCTATATAAAATGGGTATCACCATAATTGTACTGACCCACAGAATAAATATAACATCACTTTTACCACACAGTGTACACCATAAACTTTTTTTTTTTAAATGCCAGAAATTTTCCAGTTTTTCACAATATTTTGGAGTTTTTCACAAAAAATCTCAGAATCGCTCTGCTCAGAAAAAAAAACGTTCTAAAGTTATTACCATTTAAAGAGACACATGTCAAATAAAACAAAAAAAGAGCCTGGTCATTCAGGTAAAAAAAATGGGTTTGTCCTTAAGGGGACATTTTTTTTTTTTGCTATATATTTTTGTGGGCAAATTGGACGTACATTGTGATATTAAAATACAAGTCTATGTGCCACAAGATAATAGAAAACTACATTTAATTGCACCAAAAATGGACATTTGCCTAAAAAAATCATTTTCCTGCTGTTGCAATTTAACATGTATACAAAATATTAACAACGGTCAGTACAGAAAGTGTGATATTAAAATGTCATCAATAGTATGAAAGGGGCAGAGTTGAATGTACAAAACAAAAGGTCTTCCAGTCTTCAGCCTTTTAATATCATTTACTTAACTAGAGCTTTTAAAATGTCTATAATTATTGTAGCTAAAAAAAAAAATGGTGTAGTCTTTGAACTATGGGTGCTTTCATTTATTGAACTGGTTCTTAGACACATTTGCTCTATAGCTGTAAAGAATTGGAATGAATTGAACTGTTCAAATGGGTTTGTATTTCTTCCAAATGACATTTATTAAACTTAATGTTATAGATGTAATACACAATGTACAAAACACAAGTGACCATACGGACATTGGGGGGGATTTGTCAAAACCTGTACAGAGGAAAAGTTGCCCAGTTGCCCATAGCAACCAATCAGATTGCTTCTTTCATTTTTAACAAGGTCTCTGCAAAATGAAAGAAGCAATCTGATTGGTTGCTATGGGCAACTGGGCAACTTTTCCTCTGCACAGGTTTTGATAAATCTCCCCCATTATGTTTTTATCAATGCAGGTTTATTATGCTATTCAGATGTACCTAAAACACATCCAGTAGTTGGATGTAGAAATGTATGTTTTGGGAGGGTATTTGTAGAAACAGCTGCACATTTTGCACTGTTTAAAAAGACATGTTCAGTAATTTCAATGAAGAGAGAGAGAGAAATAACAGCAACATGTGGATGAAGGGAAGAGCGGTGAGCTATACATTGCATGATCTAGAGTAGAGCACCACAGAAACTACTTAAAGGGGTACACCAGTGAAAACCACATTTTTCTAAATCAACTGGTGCAAGATAGTTAAACAGATTTGTAAATTACTTCTGTATAAAAATCTTAATCCTTCCAGTACTTATCAGCTGCTGTATACTACAGAGTAACTTGTATTTCTATCTGGAGTTCTTTTCTGTCTGACCACAGTGCACTCTGCTGACATGTCTGTCCATGTCAGGAACTGTCCAGAGTACAAGCAAATTCCCATAGCAAAAATCTCCTGCTCTGGACAGTTCTTAACATGAACAGAGGTGTCAGCAGAGAGCACTGTGGTCAGATGGAAAATAACTATACAACTTCCTCTGTAGTATACAGCAGCTGATAAGTACTGGAAGGATTAAGATTTTTAAATAGAAGTGATTTACAAATCTGTATAACTTTCTGGAGCAAGTTGATTAAAAAAAAAATGGTTTTCCGACAGAGTACCCCTTTAAAAGAACAGAGATTCTCAAAGGAGTACCTGCTCCTACAGTAAGCAATGATGGTCTATGCACCACCGCCTGTTACCTCATTACACTCACTGAGATAGTTGCTTTGCACTTATCCCAGTAAGGGTGCGGTATCAGGTGTTGAATCTACTGTATATCGAATCGATGTCTGAATCATAACAAATTTAGTTTTGCTTATCTGTTCTGGTAAAGTTGATGAGTTTTAAATTTCTTTTCCATTTTCAAAGTCTGTTAGATATTGGTTACATCGGGTAAGAACAAGCACCTAAAATGTACATTTACTGTACTTAAAAGGGTACCCCAGCTCATTGGATTACACAAAGTTACCACGCTTTCACTTTATATATCAAATCCTAATTTTTTCTCTAAATCTGTTAGTCAATACAAACCTTCATTGTTCTACAGGATGAAAAACTGGTCATGTAATAATTACAGCTAGTGCTGAGCCTTTCACAGTTTAAGGGTACGTTCACACGTACAGGATCTGCTGCATATTTTTGCTGCATATTTTCTGCAGCTGATTTCGCTGCCCATTCAAGTTAATCAAAATCAGCTGCACAAAATCTACAGCAAAAATCTGCAGCAGATCTTGTACATGTGAAGGTATTCTAAGGGTACGTTCACACGAGCGGATCTACAGCGTATTTTTCGCTGCGGATCCGCTGCTGAAGGACCGCTGCATGGTGCCTTTACATGTGCCTGCTCGGAGCGACACTATGCTGCTACGAGCAGACACACTGAAGCAATGTGCAAGTCGCTGCTCATGTGTACATGCACACATCATGGCCTCTCCCCCTGTTCCACGAGCTGGGCCGAGAGCTGCCACGATGTGCGAGTATACTGCGCATGTGCGTATTGCCTCTTCGAGTAGGAACATGTAAAGGCCCCATGCAGAGGTCTTTCAGCAGCGGATTTGCAGCATAAAATACGCTGTGGATCCGCTTGTGTGAACGCACCATAAGGGTTCGTCCGCACATGCAGATTCTCCTGCAGATATTTTGCAGCTGATTTTGTTACTCATTGACTTCAATGGACAGCAATGTTATTGTGAACGTACCCTACGGCTGGATTTACACAGTGTAAACAAACAGAAAAATGGAATGCCAGTAAAATAGGTATTAAAAGCAGGGAGAGCTGTCATAGAGAGGTAAAATAGCACAAATGATAACTCCACAATGTGTGCATTTATAGCTGCATTTCCTTTGATTTTAAAATAGCACATTATGGGATAACAATACTGTTGTTTTTAATACCTACTGTACTACCATATTTTGTTTTCATTTTACAATGTGTGAAACCAGCTAAAACTTCATAAAAAGTTAAGTAACTTTACAAACTGCGGGGAAATTCATTAAATCTAGGAGCAGTGAAGCTCCCAGCTATCATTTAATCTATGAGAGGCCTTTTTAATAATGAAAGAAGCAATCTTTTTGCAACTTTTGGGGGTAAAGTGTTTACACAGTGCACTTTTGTCAGAGTCATCAGCATTGCACATGGTGTCTAAAGGGTTAATCGTAGGCAATCATTAGCGGTGAGTATCTGGCTATTGATAATATCCGACTTTTTATGCAGCTTTACGTTACTTAATGCTCCAGCGTGTACAGGTACTCCATGGTGCATTAAGGCCTTTGTAGCAAGGGTGTACCTGTATGCCCGAGGTCTCTAATGGGTTAAAGTGATAATTCATAATCTATGGGACGCCTGACATATCTGAGCGATGTACTTTGGTATCTCTGGCGCTTCCCTAGACAATCAATGGAGAACATGCTATCTACTGCTCTATTTAGCAGTTGAGATCACTGAGGTCCCAGAGGTCGGACCCACTCCAAGCAATCAGGCACGTATCCATGGATACTCCTTTCATGACTAAGATGGGACTATACTGTTGCAGTATAGAATACTGAAGCCAGACATCAAGGGGTTATCCACCATAAGGTGATTTTAGTATGTACCTGACAGGGATGGACATGCTTAGGAAGGATCTGCGCTTGTATTTGGGTTAAATGGCTATGTTGTGAGATTACCATAATACTGTGGCTTTATTTTTGTGAACCTCAGTATTTCCTGTTAAAGTTTTCGTTTTTACTTCAAATCCCAGAATTCCACTCCTTCCTCCCACACATCAGCCACCCCACCCATTGAACAACAAACAAGCTAGATTTAATGAAAAAGGTCAGTGCTTTCTAATCAGGGTCTAAGAACAAAAGGAAAAGCGCTCCTAGTGTGACAACGTAACATATACGGTGTGAGATTCAAAAGCAAATATGCTCACCGAGTGGAGTTGTACTGTGACCAAGTACAACTATGGTGTAAGCGTGGAATAAACCCTTGATGGGCGAAGCTCGGCAGACGATCCTGGCAACACAGGTGAAGCACTCAGACGGATCCCTCCAAGATACAGCACAGGATAGAGCAGGCGCACACAACTCCAAAGGTAACATTTTTTAATTTACCCGGCATGCAACGCATTTCACTGGATAACCAGCTTCAGCAGGCCTGATGAAGCTGGTTATCCAGCGAAACGCGTTGCATGCCGGGTAAATTAAAAAATGTTACCTTTGGAGTTGTGTGCGCCTGCTCTATCCTGTGCTGTTCCTTGGAGGGATCCGTCTGAGTGCTTCTAATCAGGGTGTCTCCAGCTGTTCCACCCATTGAAGCAGACAGGCTCCCTGTCATCACCTGACTAGTGATGTCAGGTCTCGGCCGCACTGCATCCCGGGAAATACTTGAGACAGGAGTCATTTTGTGTGCTGTTAAAAATGAATATCCAGAGCAAAGATCACATAAGAATATGAGGCGAGCCGTTAGAGACAGGTACAGACACTGTATTATGAACTACACTACCTTTACAGCCTCTGTGGCATAATCAAAACATTCCTGGAATACCCCTTTAAGCTTTCACAATGCTGTGGTATTTCTGGTAACATAAATAAATTAAAACCTGTAAATCAACATTACAATGTCTCTTAACATCTTGAAGTATAGCTGAACTGTAGGTGATTGTATGATATAGTAAAAAATAATTTACCAAAACTGCTTAGTAGTTTCCAAGGTTTAGTGAATAATCTACAAATTTTTATCAAAAAGCCTAAATTCAGAACGTTGCGAATTATCCGAGTAGTAGATCACACACAAAAACACTGGTCCTTTCCCAGAAACTCACACGGGGTCACTTTTATAAAGCCCCTCCTTTCCTCATTCATTGCAAATGTCAACATTTTTCCCAATTGTAAAGAAATCAAAAGGAGACTGAGCTGAGTTATGTTAGTACCTAAGATTCTATGGAAAGTTCCAAAAATTAATGAATAGCTTCTGTGAACTGCCCACAATTGAATTCTCTTGGTTAAATTGTTTCCATGACATCATCCATGATTCTATAATGCCAGGCAATTGAATTATAGCTGCTATGGCTTAGTTACAGCTAATATGCCTTCAAGCTTCACTGGTCTTCCTGATGTATATTAAGTTTATATTTTCTGTATTATTCATTCAATGTTAAAAGATTTTTATTGTTTTTTTTTCTCTTTACGTATTTAGGTAGGAATTAAAAAAAATCAATACTGTCTCACAGCATCAGAAATTAAAGTGATTGTAGATATTGTCAAATGTTTTTTCCCATTACTTGTTAAATCCCCTTCTGCTTCAGTACCAAAGCTTCACTGGTCCCCTCTGGTCCTTGTCTATTTTCCATAAGCTATGATGATACGTGCCATACGTGCATGTGACGTTTAATACCAACCATTGGTCTCAGCAGTAATGCAGTGTGTATGGCCACTGAGGCCAGTAATGACTGTGGCGTTCATGTGGATATAAGAAATACACTTTCACGGGAACAGGGAACAGCGTTTCAAGAGTTAATAATTCTCTCTTTGTCAGGTCTTTGTTGAAACGTGTTGTCCCTGAAATAAAGAACCTGTTTATTATATTTTCCAGTGTCACCATGTCACGATGCCGGCTGGCAGGTAGTGGATCCTCTGTGCCAGAGAGGGATTGGCGTGGACCGTGCTAGTGGACCGGTTCTAAGCCACTACTGGTTTTCACCAGAGCCCGCCGCAAAGCGGGATGGTCTTGCTGCGGCGGTAGTGACCAGGTCGTATCCACTAGCAACGGCTCACCTCTCTGGCTGCTGAAGATAGGCGCGGTACAAGGGAGTAGGCAGAAGCAAGGTCGGACGTAGCAGAAGGTCGGGGCAGGCAGCAAGGATCGTAGTCAGGGGCAACGGCAGAAGGTCTGGAAATACAGGCTAGGAACACACAAGGAACGCTTTCACTGGCACAATGGCAACAAGATCCGGCAAGGGAGTGCAGGGGAAGTGAGGTGATATAGGAAAGTGCACAGGTGAACACACTAATTGGAACCACTGCGCCAATCAGCGGCGCAGTGGCCCTTTAAATCGCAGAGACCCGGCGCGCGCGCGCCCTAGGGAGCGGGGCCGCGCGCGCCGGGACAGAACAGACGGAGAGCGAGTCAGGTAGGGGAGCCGGGGTGCGCATCGCGAGCGGGCGCTACCCGCATCGCGAATCGCATCCCGGCTGGCAGCGGAATCGCAGCGCCCCGGGTCAGAGGACGTGACCGGAGCGCTGCAGCGGGGAGAGTGAAGCGAGCGCTCCGGGGAGGAGCGGGGACCCGGAGCGCTCGGCGTAACAGTACCCCCCCCCTTGGGTCTCCCCCTCTTCTTAGAGCCTGAGAACCTGAGGAGCAGACTTTTGTCCAGGATGTTGTCCTCAGGTTCCCAGGATCTCTCTTCAGGACCACAACCCTCCCAGTCCACTAAAAAAAAATTTTTTCCTCTGACCTTTTTGGCAGCTAAAATTTCTTTGACCGAGAAGATGTCCGAGGAACCGGAAACAGGAGTGGGAGGAACAGATTTGGGAGAAAAACGGTTGAGGATGAGTGGTTTGAGAAGAGAGACGTGAAAGGCATTAGGGATACGAAGAGAAGGAGGAAGAAGAAGTTTATAAGAGACAGGATTAATTTGACACAAAATTTTGAAAGGACCAAGGTAGCGTGGTCCCAACTTGTAGCTAGGGACACGGAAGCGGACATATTTAGCGGAGAGCCATACCTTGTCTCCAGGGGAAAAAACGGGAGGAGCTCTTCTTTTCTTATCTGCGAACTTCTTCATGCGTGATGAAGCCTGTAAGAGAGAATTTTGGGTCTCTCTCCATATGATGGAAAGGTCACGAGAAATTTCATCCACAGCGGGCAGACCAGAGGGCAAGGGAGTAGGGAGGGGGGGAAGAGGGTGACGGCCGTACACCACGAAAAATGGGGATTTGGAGGAAGACTCAGAGACCCTGAAGTTATACGAGAATTCGGCCCATGGGAGGAGATCTGCCCAGTCATCCTGGCGGGAGGAAACAAAATGTCGCAAATAATCACCCAAGATTTGGTTAATTCTTTCTACTTGTCCATTGGACTGGGGATGATATGCAGAAGAAAAATTTAATTTAATCTTGAGTTGTTTACAGAGAGCCCTCCAGAATTTAGACACGAATTGGACGCCTCTATCCGAGACAATCTGCGTAGGCAACCCGTGAAGACGAAAAATGTGTACAAAAAATTGTTTAGCCAACTGAGGCGCAGAAGGAAGACCAGGAAGAGGGATGAAATGTGCCATTTTGGAGAATCGATCAACGACCACCCAAATAACAGTGTTGCCACGGGAAGGGGGTAAATCAGTAATGAAATCCATACCAATCAGAGACCAAGGCTGTTCGGGGACAGGCAGAGGATGAAGAAAACCAGCGGGCTTCTGGCGAGGAGTCTTATCCCGGGCACAGATAGTGCAGGCTCGCACAAAGTCCACAACATCCGTCTCCAGAGTCGGCCACCAATAGAAGCGGGAGATGAGTTGCACAGATTTCTTGATACCCGCATGACCTGCGAGATGGGAGGAGTGACCCCATTTGAGGATTCCGAGGCGTTGGCGAGGAGAAACAAAGGTCTTTCCTGGAGGAGTCTGCCTGATGGAGGCAGGAGAAGTGGAGATCAGGCAGTCAGGTGGAATGATGTGTTGCGGAGAGAGTTCAACTTCTGAGGCATCCGAGGAACGAGAGAGAGCATCGGCCCTAATGTTCTTATCGGCAGGACGAAAGTGAATCTCAAAATTAAATCGGGCAAAGAACAGAGACCACCGGGCCTGGCGAGGATTCAGCCGTTGGGCAGACTGGAGGTAGGAGAGGTTCTTGTGGTCGGTGTAGATAATAACAGGAGAACTTGATCCCTCCAGCAGATGCCTCCATTCCTCAAGTGCTAATTTAATGGCTAGAAGCTCTCGATCCCCGATGGAGTAGTTCCTCTCCGCTGGAGAGAAGGTCCTAGAGAAAAAACCACAAGTGACAGCATGCCCGGAAGAATTTTTTTGTAGAAGAACAGCTCCAGCTCCCACTGAGGAGGCATCAACCTCCAATAGGAAGGGTTTGGAAGGGTCAGGTCTGGAGAGGACGGGAGCCGAAGAAAAGGCAGACTTGAGTCGTTTAAAGGCGTCTTCTGCTTGAGGAGGCCAGGACTTGGGATCAGCATTTTTTTTGGTTAAAGCCACGATAGGAGCCACAATGGTAGAAAAATGTGGAATAAATTGCCTGTAATAATTGGCGAACCCCAAAAAGCGTTGGATAGCACGGAGTCCGGAGGGGCGTGGCCAATCTAAGACGGCAGAGAGTTTGTCTGGATCCATCTGTAGTCCCTGGCCAGAGACCAAATATCCTAGAAAAGGAAGAGATTGGCATTCAAACAGACATTTCTCAATTTTGGCATAGAGTTGGTTGTCACGAAGTCTCTGAAGAACCATACGGACATGCTGGCGGTGTTCTTCTAGATTGGCAGAAAAAATTAGGATATCGTCCAGATATACAACAACACAGGAGTATAACAGATCACGAAAAATTTCATTGACAAAGTCTTGGAAGACGGCAGGGGCGTTGCACAGGCCAAAGGGCATGACCAGATACTCAAAGTGTCCATCTCTGGTGTTAAATGCCGTTTTCCACTCGTCCCCCTCTCTGATGCGGATGAGGTTATAGGCGCCTCTTAAGTCCAATTTAGTAAAGATGTGGGCACCTTGGAGGCGATCAAAGAGTTCAGAGATGAGGGGTAAAGGGTAGCGGTTCTTAACCGTGATTTTATTAAGACCGCGGTAGTCAATGCAAGGACGTAGGGTGCCATCTTTTTTGGACACAAAGAAAAATCCGGCTCCGGCAGGAGAGGAGGATTTACGGATAAAGCCCTTTTTTAGATTCTCCTGGACGTATTCGGACATGGCAAGAGTCTCTGGGGCAGAGAGAGGATAAATTCTGCCCCGGGGTGGAGTAGTGCCCGGGAGGAGGTCGATAGGGCAATCATAAGGCCTGTGAGGAGGCAGAGTCTCAGCTTGTTTTTTGCAGAAAACATCCGCGAAGTCCATATAGGCCTTAGGGAGACCGGTTACTGGAGGAACCACAGAGTTACGGCAAGGGTTACTGGGAACCGGTTTTAGACAGTTCTTGGAACAAGAGGACCCCCAACTCTTGATCTCCCCAGTGGACCAATCCAGGGTTGGGGAATGAAGTTGAAGCCAGGGAAGTCCAAGGAGAATTTCCGAGGTGCAATTGGGGAGGACCAAAAGTTCAATCCTCTCATGATGAGATCCGATGCTCATAAGAAGGGGCTCCGTGCGGAAACGTATGGTACAGTCCAATCTTTCATTATTTACACAATTGATGTAGAGGGGTCTGGCGAGACTGGTCACCGGGATGTTGAACCTGTTGACGAGAGAGGCCAAAATAAAATTTCCTGCAGATCCAGAGTCCAAGAAGGCCACTGTAGAGAAGGAGAAGGCAGAGGCAGACATCCGCACAGGCACAGTAAGACGTGGAGAAGCAGAGTAGACATCAAGGACTGTCTCACCCTTGTGCGGAGTCCGTGAACGTCTTTCCAGGCGGGGAGGACGGATAGGACAATCTCTCAGGAAGTGTTCGGTACTAGCACAGTACAGGCAGAGGTTCTCCATACGGCGTCGTGTCCTCTCTTGAGGTGTCAGGCGAGACCGGTCGACCTGCATAGCCTCCACGGCGGGAGGCACAGGAACAGATTGCAGGGGACCAGAGGAGAGAGGGGCCGAGGAGAAGAAACGCCTCGTGCGAACAGAGTCCATATCTTGGCGGAGTTCCTGACGCCTTTCGGAAAAACGCATGTCAATGCGAGTGGCTAGGTGAATAAGTTCATGTAGATTAGCAGGAATTTCTCGTGCGGCCAGAACATCTTTAATGTTGCTGGATAGGCCTTTTTTGAAGGTCGCGCAGAGGGCCTCATTATTCCAGGACAATTCTGAAGCAAGAGTACGGAATTGTACGGCATACTCGCCAACGGAAGAATTACCCTGGACCAGGTTCAACAGGGCAGTCTCAGCAGAAGAGGCTCGGGCAGGTTCCTCAAAGACATTTCGGATTTCCGAGAAGAAGGAGTGTACAGAGGCAGTGACGGGGTCATTGCGGTCCCAGAGCGGTGTGGCCCATGACAGGGCTTTTCCGGACAGAAGGCTGACTACGAAAGCCACCTTAGACCTTTCAGTGGGAAACAGGTCCGACATCATCTCCAGATGCAGGGAACATTGGGAAAGAAAGCCACGGCAAAACTTAGAGTCCCCATCAAATTTATCCGGCAAGGATAAGCGTATCCCAGGAGCGGCCACTCGCTGCGGAGGAGGTGCAGGAGCTGGCGGAGGAGATGACTGCTGAAGCTGTGGTAGTAACTGTTGTAGCATAACGGTCAGTTGAGACAGCTGTTGGCCTTGTTGCGCTATCTGTTGTGACTGCTGGGCGACCACCGTGGTGAGGTCAGCGACAACTGGCAGAGGAACTTCAGCGGGATCCATGGCCGGATCTACTGTCACGATGCCGGCTGGCAGGTAGTGGATCCTCTGTGCCAGAGAGGGATTGGCGTGGACCGTGCTAGTGGACCGGTTCTAAGCCACTACTGGTTTTCACCAGAGCCCGCCGCAAAGCGGGATGGTCTTGCTGCGGCGGTAGTGACCAGGTCGTATCCACTAGCAACGGCTCACCTCTCTGGCTGCTGAAGATAGGCGCGGTACAAGGGAGTAGGCAGAAGCAAGGTCGGACGTAGCAGAAGGTCGGGGCAGGCAGCAAGGATCGTAGTCAGGGGCAACGGCAGAAGGTCTGGAAACACAGGCTAGGAACACACAAGGAACGCTTTCACTGGCACAATGGCAACAAGATCCGGCAAGGGAGTGCAGGGGAAGTGAGGTGATATAGGAAAGTGCACAGGTGAACACACTAATTGGAACCACTGCGCCAATCAGCGGCGCAGTGGCCCTTTAAATCGCAGAGACCCGGCGCGCGCGCGCCCTAGGGAGCGGGGCCGCGCGCGCCGGGACAGAACAGACGGAGAGCGAGTCAGGTAGGGGAGCCGGGGTGCGCATCGCGAGCGGGCGCTACCCGCATCGCGAATCGCATCCCGGCTGGCAGCGGAATCGCAGCGCCCCGGGTCAGAGGACGTGACCGGAGCGCTGCAGCGGGGAGAGTGAAGCGAGCGCTCCGGGGAGGAGCGGGGACCCGGAGCGCTCGGCGTAACACACCAATTATCTTGAGTTGGTGTGCGCCCCAGAAAAATCCAATTTTTCTACTCTGTTCCCTTGAACCTAGATTCCTTGCAAAACGAGGATCTTTCTGCCAGATTGGTCCGGGTTGGAGGCAGCCGCCATGGAATTTATTAGATGCTATTAGAGGTATTAAGCTCCTAGCCCATCACTAAAAGGTAAGCAGATATACTTATTTGCTTACATATGCTCCGGTTCCCCTTGGATGATGGCATCAGACAGCGCCCTCGGTTGTGTTCATTTTTCCCGTTCATGTGGACGTATGGCACATCATGGCTTCAGGAAAACAAAACGTAGACCTGTGTGGACCACCAGATAACCAGTTTAGCAAGGGAGTTACCATTTATTAGGTTTGTTATTTTGTAACTCTTTATCATTGTCTTCATAATCTTTTTTTATGTAATCAAAATCCCCAAAAAGCACACTTTATAATAATAAAAGTCATGCAAATATCTGTATAAGATTTCCATACAACAGAACATTGTACTACATTCTGGTCAGTATTTTATGCAAGCATGTGAGGTTATCAATTAAGGGGCTTTGTCATTTGCAAAAACATTTCACATACTATAAATAACATATGTGTATTTGTAATTTGCATTTGTTAAAAAATTTGTTTTGTTGAAAAAAAATATTCCATACTTCTTACCACTAGGGTCTCTCTATTGTCCAGAACACTGTCTTTTCCTTGCAGCTATTGATATGTCATGTCTGGGACAAAAAAATAGGAATTGTGGGCAGGAAAAGCAGGGCTCTGTGCATTCTGCCAGCCTGTCAATCAGCCTTCTGTGTGAGCCAGAAGCGGGACACAGAGCCCCACTGCACAGAGCAGCAAGTAGTCAGCTCTGTGGAGTAAGGGAAAGAAGTTTCCACGTGAGATGTGAGGGCAAGTAAGCAACACCCCTTCCTTCTCAGTAAACTGCCTGCAGTGTGCGCAACATAAACAAGGAAATTAGGAGCTATAAAAGGATTAAAATCAGGATTTAAGCATGCAGACAAGATCTAAACCAGTTTAAGAGTAAGCCTGATGTATTTAATTTTTTCTGTATCATGTAATAGGTACACTTTAATGTCCCTATTATTCACCATATGATGTGGTTTCAATTATACACCTGTTACAGCATATAGACCAATGGGCCATTTACATACTACAATTAAAGACTTTATAGTTAAGAAAAAAATATTTTATTCTTTAAAAACAGTTGACTTTTCTACTACCTATTTTAAGACACATTATCCTTGAAGAAAAAAGACAAAACAGATAATCAGCAGAACAAGCCAATCTGCTTTACCGGAGTTCAGCATTTGTCAGCTATTAATGGTGTGGCACTGTTCACAGTGATCTCTGCCACACTAACCATCTTTTATAAAGCATCTTTATCTTGGCCTGTCATTCTGCCAAACCAGAAAATGACACAGTTCAATGGCATTTTGCTAAATGGTTTTTGAACGATTATTACCCATTTTTACTCAAAATACAGCTTTGATGTGCCTTAAAACAATGTAACTGTCCCTTCCAATAAACTTTTCTAAAAATGTAACAGTCCACTTCAATACCACTTATATTCATGTCCTTAACCCCTTAACGACAATGGACGTAAATGTACGTCATGGTGACGTGGTACTTCGCGCACCATGACGTACATTTACGCGCCGACATGATCGCGAGCACCGGAGCGGTGCTCGCTTCATGCCCGGCAGGTCCTGGCTGATATCAGCAGCCAGGGACCCACCGGTAATGGCAGACATCCGCGATTGCGCGGATGTCCGCCATTAACCCCTCCGATGCCATGATCAATACAGATCACGGCATCTGCGGCAGTGCGGTAGTTTGAATGGATGATCGGATCGCCCGCAGCGCTGCCGCGGGGATCCGATCATCCAGCATGGCGGCCGGAGGTCCCCTCACCTTGCTCCAGCCATCTCCCGGGGTCTTATGCTCTGGTCTGAGATCGAGCAGACCAGAGCAGAAGATCACCGATAATACTGAGCAGTGCTGTGTCCTATAGATAGCACTGCACAGTATTAGCAATCAACTGATTGCAATGAATAGTCCCCTATGGGGACATAAAAGGTGTAAAAAAAAAGTTAAAAAATGTAAAATAAAAAAGTAAAAAAATGTGAAAAATCCCCTCCCCCAATAAAAAGTAAAACGTCCATTTTTCCCCATTTTACCCCCCAAAAAGCGTAAAAAGAGAATTAATACACATATTTGGTATCGCCGCATGCGTAAAAGTATGAACTATTAAAATATATTGTTAATTATCCCCTACAGTGAACCGAGTAAATAAAAAAAAAATTTAAAAAGTCCAAAATTGCTGCTTTTTTGTCACATTTTATTCAAAATTTTTTTATAAAAATGAATAAAAAGTAAAACCTAAGCAAAAGTGGTACTGATAAAAACTAAAGATCATGGTGCAAAAAATGAGCCCTCATATCGCCCCATATACGGAAAAATGAGAAAGTTATAGGTGGTCAAAATAGGGCAATTTCAAACATACTAATTTTGTTAAAATGGTTTGAGATTTTTTTTAAGCGGTACAATTACAGAAAAGCATATAACATGGGTATCATTTTTATTGTATTGACCCACAGAATAAAGAAAACATGTAATTTTTACCGGAAAGTGTACAGCGGGAAAACAAAACCTTCCAAAATTTGCTAAATTGCGGTTTTCTTTTCAATTTTTCCACATAAATAATATTTGTTTAGTTGCACCGTATATTTTATGGTAAAATAAGTGATGTCATTACAAAGTACAATTGGTGATGCAAAAAACAAGCCCTCATATGGGTCTGTGGATGGAAGTATAAGAGAGTTATGATTTTTAGAAGGCAAGGAGGAAAAAACGAAAATGCAAAAATAAAATTGGTCTGGTCCTTAAGGCCAAAATGGGCTTGGTCCTTAAGGGGTTAAAACATGTCAGAAGATGTCACTTGTGGGGTTTTAGCCATGATACCCCTATGGATTGATAAGGTGTCTGAACCATTGAACTCATCAACCAATTGTTGCATTTGAACATCTAAATAAGGTTGAGCTAACCATAAGCGTGCACTTTAAATCCTCCCAAATAATTGATGTACTGGCAAAAGAGAGAGTATGAGATGTTAAAATGATCTGTCATTTATTTTGTAAGCACTGTGCAAATTCTGGACTCTAAGCATTAAAAATGTGGTGTTACCGTCTGGTGACAGAAATCGGTTCAGCAAAACAGGTCCAGATGAATGCATAATTCATTCAGTGAAATTTAGTAAAGGGCTAATGAAAAAATTATCTGCTGGCCTAAACTGATAAAACGGATGCCTTATGTTTTAAGTGAGCGTTAAAGGTCTTCACTGTTTAATAGAGTCACCTAGTTTCATTTGCATTAAAAGGACTTCTCATTCAATTTACTCGTTCATAGTAGGTAACGTTGTACAGAACAGTGCTAAAGGCCACCATTATATGTAAGGAAAATTAAGATGATGTTCTTGGTTGCTTTACAGTTCTTCTAGTTCAACTACTCCAATAAATGAACATGTACAACAAGCCGAAGGGCTTTTTATTACAAATTTAATTCATTTCTCTAGACAACTGTGAAATTTGCCATTGACATTAGTCATTACCCCAAGGCGAACTAAAAGATGATCTCAGTTAATAAATGATCCTTAACAAGGAATGCTCCTATCTTCTATAATATTGGCACAGGCACGTTTTATTAATGTAGCACTAGCTTCCTGTCACCGAACCAGAATTCACTGTTTTTTTTTGTGTGTGGCTGTCTCTTCTTCCTGTTTCCAATATTAATAATTATGCAACAGCATAATTAGCAACACAAAGAGATGTCCTATTCAGCAGGCAGCGAGAATTTCTCTCACAGTAACCTTAAGGGAGATACAGAAGGGAAGCAAAATATCCAGCCAAATAGCCAGTGCAGGTTGATTTCACAGTGTGTATAAGGCAAATTATGTGTGAAAAATCTGACCTCAAGTCGAAATATTGTTCATAAGGTCAAATCTTCGGGTTACACAAGTGTCAAAATCCCAGGATTGTCCTAGCTATAACAGACATTGATTACAAAAATAGTGAAAAAATGCACAATGACACGGGGAAATCCCAGCACAGATGTGACTATTAAACACAACTATTTCTGCTCAGTTGCACATTGCCGTTGAGAAAGCAAGGGATTAAAAGAAAAACATACAGTACTTTACTGTTTGACTGTAAATACAGTCATTGGCATTGAAGACAGAAGTAGGTTAAGTGCATTTGCTTTCTAAGATAAGGCGGAAAGATAGGTTGTAATAAATATTTGAAAAATATTACGTTTCCTCTGCTTGCTGTGTGTTGTTCCTTCTGGTTACATGAATGTTTATCCACTAGCCATAATAACAAACCACCATTCTGTCCTGGAAAGAAAAGAAAAAAAATTGTATTTGTAAAAAGTAGAGGCATTATATAGTGTGTTAAAATGCAATATTCCCATTTTCTCGTCAGACTTCCAATTTATTGAAGTAACAGAGCAGAAAATACACTGACAGCTGTTACATTTTATTGCAAATTAGTATATACATTTTATATCCTGTGAGCAAATGCATGATACATTGTATTCTAGTAATTGCCACTCACTTTCCAAATGGAAACGAAATGATCTTAGTGCAATTACACTCTGGAGAGTAAAATGTAACAAGCTACAGTCTTCCAACCCAGTACTTTAACAGAGCAAAGAGTTTTCCTAGATTTTACCTTCTTCTCAAAAGGTCAAATTGAATCTGAAAATCCACAATAGAACATGTTCAATCTTTTGTGTCACTGCACATGCCTATGGCATGCCTGCAGACTCACAACATTTTAACTATTTAAAGGTATCTTCTTACAGACTAACACACCTAATTTTATCATCTCTATAGTCTATTTACATTTTTGTGTCATGTAAATAGTATGCATATTTAGAACGGTGACTAGGCATTTTGTCATCCGGATATATGATTCACTGTGCAACTAAAACTTAAAATGTAATATAATATATATATATATATATATATATATATATATATATATATATATATACTGCTATATTGCAAACATTTATAGTACTGCTATAAACACACAAATACAGTGTACACAAATATAGTGTTGCTGTGTTATACATACACATACTGCTTACACACATGTATACACACATTACACATGCACTGCATATGCATATGCATAACAAACATACACAAACTCTAGACAACTATATATATATATATATATATATATATATATATATATATATATATTATAAATACACGCACACACACACACACATATATCCTACTGTAGAGTAGGGAGGACATGGCCCGGCTGTACTGCTTGAGAGTATGTTTTTGGAGGGTTCCTACCAAGGAACATACCAACCTACCTACCTAGCTACTAGTGTTGAGCGAGTATATTCGTATTTTGAATTTTTAGTGCGAATATCGCAAATTTGCGAATTTGCAAATATGTTTGCTATATATTCAAAATTACGAATATTCGTTCTTTTTGCTCATATGGGCATATTCGCATATGCGCATATTAGCATATTCCTTCTTTTCACTTGTGGGCCAATTAGAATGATGCAAATACACTTCTCGGAGGTTATCAACAACATCCCTAGCAACCAATATTAAAGTTTCCCACCCCCTCACTGTTTTCTTCCTCGAATACGCGAATATGCAAATATAACGAATACACAAAATTCTTGAATATAGGACGAATATGCGTCTATATATTCACAAAATATTGCAAATTCGAATATGGCCAATACTGTTCATCACTACAAGTTACCTATCTGCCTACTTGGCTACATCACTACTTGGCTACCTATCTACTGACATACCTACCTAAGGATGTATTTACCTATCGGAGGTGGTTACTTACCTAAGGACATACCTGTTTACGAAGGGGGACTAACAAATCAGTAACTGCAATCATTTATATGATATACTTATTCTGTGTACGGCTGGTATCTACCTCTATAATGGGCATTTTATAGGAGGAAATGCTGTTCTGTTTACAGTGGTTTTATTCAGTTACATTATGGTACATTAGTTGGCCACTGTTCGGTGTATAGTGTGTTTCTGATGCACCAGTATTATTTGGCTCTGATAGTATTTGTATATTGGTATTATTAGTATTGTTACTCTGTGTATATTATTTTTTACTCAGTATCATGGTATTATCGTGTTATTATGGTGTTATAATATGCTCCATATATGTGTGGTGGTATGATTTGTTCCATGTTGATGGAATTATTGGTCTAGGTATACAAGATTTGGTCAGTGGTAGTGTATTATAGTAAAATAATACTTCTCTTGTATGCTGGTAATATTTGGTAACTGTATGACTACTTTTCTGCACTCAAGTATCTTCATCGCTCCCATAGAGAATGCATGGAGTGCGTTCCAACCCGGTTCTCTATACAGCAGAAACATTCAGGACCCCGTTATAGAGATTATAGAAGAAGGGGGCATCCCAGAGGTTAGACCTCCCACGATCGGACACCTAGGGAATGTTTTTAAATGCTGAAGTACCCTTTTAGAAAAACGGACATAAATGTAAGTCTTGATGCATTGGGACGTAAGTTTACCCCCTGTACATGACGTGATCCCCGGAACGGCTGGTGGTGATAGTGCTGCCAGATAATCCCGTCGCCATGTCTATGTGCAGATGCAACTACCCTTAAGTATACATCCGAGGTCAGAATGGGTTGCAGTCAGTTAGACCAATCGCTGTGTTGTGCGTCACTGAGCCAATTAGACTCACCTGAGTCATTTGGATCTACGGGCTCTGCATACTGATTAATGCAGCTGGGTGCCTGTTCGTAACTGCCGCCGCACCTCTTATCTGGTGTATGGATCACATGACTGCCTGTACATGTCAGTAGCCCTGTGTTTGTATACACAGTCTGCCCGTGTGATGCGCATGCGCCATAGGTATAGAATGGGACTTAGGCGCATTGCATCACACGAGAGCGCCATCCGCTTGCACAGCATAGATGAGGTGGAAGTAATAATAAAGGCGATATTTGACCTATAAGTAAATCTGACAATACATCAACTCTGGATGTATTTTAAAAGTTAACATGGTGAATGTGTAACAAATCATTCCGGGTGTATGACTTTCGTCTGTGTAAAGGTACAGTGCATGGAAAAAGAAAGCCGATCTGCATGGCATAAAAACAGGGGAATATTGATATGAAAACAATAGCAGACATGGGAAATTAAGTACAACTCGGGAGTAACATCCCAACCCGGTCCGGGTTTCCAATGGAACACCGAGAAAGGGGATCCCAAGACACAGTGTGATTAAAAATGACAGCTGAAATCTCCAATATTTAATTGATTATTCTCAACATTGGGAAAAACAGGAACAACCTCAATTTAAGGTAGCTGGTGTACTTAGTGAAAAAAAGATTTTTGTTATCAAATTCTAACAGAGAATTAAAGCAGAAGAACTTGGACCTGTGAGGACACTGATGGAGGAAAGCACACTACCCTCACTTATTTTATAGTCTCTGACCTCTAACGGTCAAAAATATAATTAAACATAGCATAATTGCATGCTGATGACTAGGCCTAGAGCCAGGATACTACAAGGACCATATTATACAACAGGGGACTTGATTATGTCCCTGTGATTGGTCCCTGCCTTAAAAATGGTGAGTAATGGTTCTGAGTACTTAAATAAAGCATGCGAAGGAGAGAACCTCATTCATGCCTAGGGGAGTGGGGGATTTAAAATGGTAAATCTCTTTCCGGAGTAATATGTCAAAATCCCCACCCCCCCGTATTGTTTTGCCAATATAATCCATAGGGCAACTGCATTGACACAAGTATATTACTCCTTTTGTGCGACATTTGCCAAAGTTCCTGATATCATAACTCTCACCAGTGGATGAACTGGTCACAGATTTTTTCCTCACCATAAAGGGACAGGCACAGCAACCGCTACAAGCAAAATTGCTGCAGATCCGTCGCCGTAGCCACGACCCGGTTGGAGTGGGTCGGGAGTAATGGCTATGTACTAAGCGATCTTGAAGACTCCGACTCTTACAATATGTAATGAGGGGTCAGGAAGATATAACCCTGTCCAGAAGTGGATCTGTCTGTAGGGTTGACCAATGTCTCCGCAAGATCTTGTAGATAGAGGCTGAGTGGTCATCATAAGTGGCAATAATGCGAGTGGCCAACTCGCTTTGTTTGTGTGTTTGAGGTACCGAAAGGTCGCTACGAGATTGATTTTGTGCATGTTTAAAAGCCGGAGTCAGGACAGTATCTGAAAGCGGCCACGTTAATTTCTTGGCCTCTCAATAGAATTCATGGTCCATGGAACAATTCCTGCGGACCCTGAGATATTGGCCTTTGGAAATGCCTTTGCGTGAAGCTTGTAGAAGAAAAGAAGACCAATGCAGTAGACTATTAGTGGCAGTGGACTTACGATATAAAATGTGAACAGGAGACCGCTGTCTTTCTTCCGAACTGTCACACCCAAGAATGGCTCCATTTCATATGTGAATCTCAAACCTAGATCATTAGAATTCAAAAACCCCATGAAGGAGAAAAAAATCATCTTTTGAGCCTGACCATAATTCAAAGATGTCGTCTATATATCTTGCCCTCATCATGTGGGAAGTCCAGAGATTGTCTTCTGGTCGGAAGACCACGGTGTCTTCCCACCAGCCCAGGAGGAGGTTCGCGTATATGGGGCACATGGGCTCCCCATGGCAGTCGTCCCCCCCCCCCCCCCCCCCGAGCTGGTGGTATAGAGCTGGTGGTATATCTTCCCGTCAAATGTAAAGATGTTATGGGTCAGGATGTATCTGACTAAATTGACAACAAAATTGTAATGGGCCACTAAAAAAGTCCCTCTAGATAATAAATAGAACACTATGGCAGTGAGGCACTTGTCATGTAGGATAGAGCTGTATAAAGCATCTACATCAATACTAACCAGTAGTACTGATTGATCCACCTGGGTGTTTTCAATCCATTTCAGGAAGTCCATGGTATCTCTGACATATGATGGCAAAGCTGTGATAATGTTTCTAAGAATCCTGTCTGCATAGACACCTATGGCTTCAGTCAGAGAGCCATTCCCGGAAACTATTGGATGCCCTTTTAGGGGCTTAACCCCTTTGTGTATATTAGGAAGACAATAAAAAGTCGGTAATTGAGGAAACCTGGGATATAGATAACCAAATTCTTTTTCATCAATGCACCCGTTACTCTTAGCTCCTTCCAGTAAGGTCCTCAATTCCACAAGATAACGGTCAGATGGATGAGAAGCAAGAACAGTATAGTTGTCCCTAGAGGATAAAAATGTCAAGGCACATTTTCCTGTACCTACTATGGTCCATTATGATAAGGTTGCCCCCTTTATCTTCTGCCTTTATAATGATTTATTGGGTCTTTTCTAGTTCTAATAGGCCCTTCATTTCTGTAAATGCCATGTTAGATCTACAACCCCTTTCCTTGAATTGTAAATCCTCTATTTCTCTGGTCTGTAAAAAGATGTCAATACTTGTTAGGTCTGGCATGGGTGGAAATGCGGTGCTTTTAGAGTGCTAAGTGGTAAAGGGGCCGGAGCCAGGGGACCTACAGCCTGACTCATATAATTCACCCAGTAACTGTACATCAGGTAATTCTTCCTCACTTATGTAATCTGAAGAATCGGTGCCATTTAAATTTTCGACAGAAGATGTTAAGATCCGTGATCCAATTAAATGTATCCAACCTGGTGGTAAGAACAAAGGAGAGACCTCTCTGTAACATTTTTAACTGTTCCTCAGATAGCTGAAAGTCAGAAAGATTAATAATTTACAAATCATCCTGTATATCAGGAGAACATTTGGCTTTTGGAAAGCAAATTTTGCTGAAATGGTTTTTGGGGGGCATGTCACATTTAGGAAGCCCCTATGGTGCCAGAAGAGCAAAAAAAAAAAAAAAAAAAACACATGGCATAAAATTTTGGAAACTAAACCCCTCAAGGAACATAAAAAGGGGTACAGTGAGCCTTAACACCCCACAGGTGTTTGACGACTTTTCATTAAACTTGGATGTGTAAATGATAAAAAAAAATGTTTCACTAAAATGCTGGTTTTTCCCCAAATTTTACATTTTTAGAAGGGGTAATAGGAGAAAATGCCCCCCAAAATGTATGGAAATACCCCATGTGTGGACGTCAAATGCTCTGCTGGTGCACTACAATGCTCAGAAGAGAAGGAGTCCCATTTGGCTTTTGGAAAGCAAATTTTACTGAAATGGCTTTGGGGGGGGCATGTTGAGCTTTTGGAGAGATAATTTGTTTGGAATGGAAGTCGGGGGCCGTGTGCATTTACAAAGCCCCCATGGTGCCAGAACAGTATACGGGGGGGGGGTTACTGTTCTGGCACCATGGGGGCATTGTAAATGAACATGGGCCCCCGGTCCACAGCCTCCTATTCCAAAGATCTGTCAAATGCCAGTGGGTGTAAATGCTCACTGCTCCCCTTATTTAATTCTGTGAAAGGTGTAGTTTCCAAAATGGGGTCACATGTGTGTGTGTGGGGGGGGGGGGCACCCCCCCACATGTGACCCCCTCTTGGAAACTATACCTTTCACAAAATTTAATAAGCGGTGCAATGAGCAACTACACCCCACTGGTGTTTGACAGATCTTTGGAATAGTAGGCTGTGCAAATGAAAATTTTTATTTTTCCTTTTCACGGACAACTGTTCCAAAAATCTCTCAGACACCTGTGGGGCGTAAATGCTCACTGTACTCCTTATTACATTATGTGAGGGGTTTAGTTTCCAAAATGGGGTCATATGTGATTCATTGTCCTGGCACCATGGGGGCTTTGTAAACACACGTGACCTTCAATTCCGGACAAATGTTCTCTCCAAAAGCCCAATGGCGCTCCTTCTCTTTTGAGCATTGTAGTGTGCCCGCAGAGCACTTTACATCCACATGTGGGGTATGCTCTTACTCAGAAGAAAATGGGTTACACAATTTGGGGGGCTTTTTTCCAATTTTCCCTTGTGAAAAATGTAGGGTAACACCAGCATATTAGTGAAAAAAAATTTTTTTTTCATTATCCCATCCAACTTTAACGAAAATTTGTAAAACGCCTGTGGGGAGTTAAGGCTCACTATACCCCTTGTTACATTCCGTAAGGGGTTTACTTGTCACCAACATAGCAAGATAAAATAGCAGGAAACTACAGACTGAAACATTGGTATAAAGGATGATATACTATAATGTAGTGCATACACCACATCAATCAGAGTAATCATAGAATAGAGATAAGTACAACCTCAATAAGGATACTCATGATAGTGGACAAACAAAACATACATCAGAAATGTATTACCAATGCAGAGCCATGCTCCACCTGCACTTACCCCAACGCACGTTTCGTGCCAATGCGCTTCGTCAGCATGACAGACCGTGCATGCTGGGAGTTATAGTTATGCAACAGCTGGAGGCACACTGGTTTGGAAACGCTCAGTTAGGTAACAGACTACCACAGTGTTTCTGCACTAGTGTACCTCCAGCTGTTGCAAAACTACAACTCTCAGCATGCATGGTCTGTAAGTGCATGCTGGGAGTTGTAGTTTTGCAACAGCTGGAGGCACACGGGTTGGGAAACACTGAGTTAGGAAACAGACAGTGTTTCCCAACCAGTGTGCCACCAGTTGCAAAACTACAACTCCCAGCATGCCTGGACTGCCGAAAAGAAGGTGTAGTGGTCTCCAAACTGTGTACTTCCAGATGTTGCAAAACTTTAACTCCAAGCAGGCCCAGACTTCCCAGGCATGATCGGGGCTGTCTCTGACAACCCCAATCACCCCTATTTTCCAGGAGATTGGGTCACCAGAAAAGCCATTCACGGGTCAGAATTGATCGGCAAATCACGGCGATTGCCGACAAGGGGAGTCTCAGGAGTATCAGCAGTCATCCCGTTCTGATCACCGCATCCTGAGACACGGTGATCCAGGAAAGGTGCGGCGTAAATGTACGGCGCTGTGCGCTAAGTACCTCTTAGCAGTGCCGTACATTTATGGCGCATGTCCGTAAGTGGTTAATTTAACTCTACCATATTTTTAGTTGACATATAAGTAACATGTTTCATCAAAATATCTCCAGCCATTTGAAAGTTCTGCTGGAACATATAACAACATGCTGCATCTCAGCACCACCTCTTTGGCACTTGAGCTTGGAAGGAAAACTTAAATATAACTTTGCAAACAGCAATTAGCTAAGGGCTCAGTGTATTTTATTTTATCTCCTTATCAGCTATCTACTCATCTCTGCAGCCCTGAGCATGCGATAGCACTGACAGATTCCTCTAAATATCACAGGACCACCAAATATGAAAGCACCTCCACACACATTGGTTTCTCAACAAGGTAACAGCATTAATTGAATAAATTGGTTATTCTTAAGCAAGATTTCCATTAATGTTGCATCTTCCTAAATATCCACTTACTTCTCTTTCAACCATCTTATTCCAATTTCTGACAGGTCCAGGACCTACAGTGATTTCTTTTTCATACTGCAATCTCTTGATTGGTTGTAAAGAGTAATGCTTACATCCATTTGCCTTTAGTTTCTACATTTAAAATTAATAAGGTTGATTTAAATAGAGAGTCATTAGAAATATTCGGTTTTGTGTTTTTTGTATGTGGACATCTTTATGAATAGATACTTAAAGGGGGGTTATCCAGGAATCGAAAAACTGACCTAATTTCACTTTGGGTGTCTTCACTTTGGGTGTGGTGTTACAACTTGACTCCATGTTTAATGTGTAAAAAAAAAAAAAAGTGATCATCCCTCCTTGCTTCCAGCTTGTGGTCCAAAGAAGGCTCCAAAATTATTTACTGTGTGAATCGGTGTGGAGCGCGAATATTTTGCATATGCGAATATGCAAATGTTCGTGAATATCGTCACTTCCAGAGGACACTGAGCCCTCCCTTCTTTTAGCTTTTGATAGGGTAGGTTAGTTTAGCATATAGGTAGGGTATAGTGTTAGTTAGTTGAAAGATATAATTGCGCATGCGCACTATACAAATTTCAGTGCGATTTTCACATGGAAAAAAAGTGATCAATGATAGGATGAATATTCGTCCATATATGAGCGAAATATCGCAAATTTGAATATGGCCCCTGCCGCTCATCACAAAAGAAATGATCTCTGTTTTTCGATTCCTGGATAACCCCTTTAACCCTTTAAGGACCGAGGGTTTTTCCGTTTTTGCATTTTCGTTTTTTCCTCCTTGCCTTTAAAAAATCACAACTCTTTCAATTTTTCACCTAAAAATCCATATGATGGCTTATTTTTTGCGCCACCAATTCTAGTTTGTAATGACGTCAGTCATTTTACCCAAACATCTACAGTGAAACGGAAAAAAAAATCATTGTGAGACAAAATTGAAAAAAAAGCTGTTTTGTAACTTTTGGAGGCTTCCTTTTCTACGTTGTACATTTTTCAGTAAAAATGACCCCTTATCTTTATTCTGTAGGTCCATACGATTAAAATTATACCCTACTTATATAGGTTTGATTTTGTCGTACTTCTGGAAAAAATCATAACTACATACTGGAAAATTAATACGTTTAAAATTGTCATCTTCTGACCGCTATAACTTTTTTTATTTTTGCGCATATGGGGCAGTATGAGGGCTCATTTTTTGCACCGTGATCTGAAGTTTTGCACCGTGGTACCATTTTTGCATTGATAGGACTTATTGATAGGACTTTTTATTCATTGTTTTGAGATATAAAAAGTGACCAAAAATGCACTATTTTGGACTTAGGAATTTTTTTGCGCGTACGCCATTGACCATGCGGTTTAATTAACAATATATTTTTATAATTCGGACATTTCCGCACGTGGTGATACCATATATGTTTATTTTTATTTAAACTGTGTTTTTTTTTTATGGGACAAGGGGGGGTGATTCAAACTTTTAATAGGGAAGGGGTTAAATGATCTTTATTCACTTTTTTTTTTTTACTTTTTTTTTTGCAATGTTATAGCTCCCATAGGGACCTATAACACTGCACACACTGATCTATTACATTGATCACTGGTTTCTCATAGGAAACCAGTAATCAATGATTCTGCCGCTTGACCGCTCATGCCTGGATCTCAGGCACTGAGCAGTCATTCGGCGATCGGACAGCGAGGAGGCAGGTAGGGACCCTCCTGCTGTCCTGTAAGCTGTTTGGGATGCCGCGATTTCGCTGCGGCTATCCCGAATAGCCAACTGAGCTAACCGGCATACTTTCACTTTCGACGCAGCGTTCAAAGTTTGAACGCCGCGTCTAAAGGGTTAATAGCGCGTGGCACCGTGATCAATGCCGCACGCTATTAGCCACAGGACCCGGCCGTTGTTAGACGCCATGGCCCCGGGTTATAGATCTGGAGCGGACACATGACGTTCCAGTACGTCATTTGTCCTTAAGGAGATAAAGCTGTTGTTTCATTTTGATCTTCAGAAAACATTTCTTGTTTTCCATTCTTGTTTACAGTGTTAAAACCTTGATAAAAGAAGGTACATGGGCACAGTCAGAACAACAAAAGTAAGGGATTAGAGTGTCACCTTTTTTTTTGTTGTTCTTAAGGTATTCTGAAAACATTTTTTGTTATCTGGGAAAATCCAAAAGATAGGGGATCAGGTGTCTGATCGCAGGGGGCATAAGTCATTTAGGGGCACCTCACGTAGCAGGGACCACACCCCGTCAACCACTTGTGTGTCAGGGAAAAGTACGTAGGGGATAAGTGAACTAGGGGGGGCCGGAGATATTGTCGGGAGGAGAGATGGAGTGGGGCGGAAACTTCTGTTAAACGCTTTTTAAACCCCCAGGGTACCCTGCAGAAGGGGGTTAGAAATTTTGGAGGGAAAGGATCCAGCAGGGAGCCACGGGCCATTTCCAGTGGTACATTTGGGGCAGTAAGTTGTCGTAGCTCGAGCGAGTTACCTTGAAGCAAACTAGAAGAGGACAACATCTCTGCCAATCTCTGTGAATGAACCACTTTGTACCACTGTTCCACATCAGGGAGGCCTAAACCTCCCTGATGTATTTTCCTGATAAGAACACTGTATGGCAACTGAGGTTTCCTTCCTGACCAAAGAAAGGAAGTGAACAGCTTTTTCCAATGTAGAAGGTAGGAGGAGGAGAGTGCTATGGGAACCTTGCATAACGTGTAGAGGATAGATGGCATAATGTACATATGTAGGAGGCTCTTCCTGCCCATCCACAAGAGGAATGGAAGCTTATATGAATCGAGTTGTTTCCTCACTTTAAGGAGAGGGGGAGTATAATTCAATTCAAATAGGTGAGAGAAAGAGGAAGGGAGGGCAATACCCAAATATGGAATACTGCGTGTCGGCCATTTATAAGGGGATCCCAACTTGAGCGCCCCTACCCTCCGAGGGGAGAGGGTCACATTCAGTATCTAAGATTTAGAAAAGTTGACTTTAAAGTTGGACAAGGTCCCGTACTGATCTATCAGAGCCTGGATAGCAGGGAGAGCCTCCTCTGGGTTAGTAATGAGAAGAAAAAGGTCATCAGCAAATGCAGCTGTAGTGTGAGTGTGACCATCCACCGTCAGCCCCTGGACCTTCAGGTGTTGTCTCAGTGCCTGCAAGAGTGTTTCCATGACAATAATGTACAGGGAAGGTGACAAGGAACATCCTTGCCTCATTCCGTTCCTAATAAGGAAAGAGAGAGATAGAGTACCATTAACTCTGATGCGTGTACTGGGGATTGAATAAAGAGAGAATTTAGCATCAACGAACAATTTAGGGAAGCCCAATTTAGTGAGGGTGAGACCAAGATATTCCCAGGAGACCCTATCAAAAGCCTTCTCGGCATCAGTGCCGAGAACGACCAGTGGGATATGGGTAGAGGAAGCATGATATATAGCATGCATGACCCTATATGCATTATGTTTCCCTTCCCTGCCCTTGATAAAACATGTTTGATCAGCGTGTATGAGCCTGGGTAACAAGGAGCTCATACGTCTCGCCAACAATTTAGCCCATAATTTTACATCTAAGTTCAGCAATGAAATGGGCCTGTAGCTGGAGCATAAGGTGAGGTCCTTCCTTTCTTTAGGGAGTATGGTTATATAAGCCTCTAGAGACTGGAGGCTACCCTGCAACAAGGCGTTGCACCACTGGGACAGTCTGGGGAGCAATACATCTTTAAATTTCTTATAGTACACCAAACTAATGCCATCCGGGCCCGGGCTCTTACCTAGAGGGATCGATTGTACAACTGTGCTAAGTTTCTCCACTGTACAGGGTGCTAACAGAGCCTCCCCCTCTTTCCCCGTTAGGGACGGGAGATTCAGAGAAAATTATGAATTGCTTGGTATCACATAGTTCTTATGGAGAATATCCTTCAATTTTTCTCTGACAGAAGAAAGTTCCTGAACGACAGCGGGGGTGGGGGGGATGGTGAGGCTGGGTGATCTCTCTCTAAAGAGGTCAACCGCTGCAATAGGGAGGAAACCTCCTTGCTCTATCTTTTTTGACCTTGGAACCCAAGGCGATCAATAATCCCCTCATATAGGCTTTATGAGCCTCCCATACTATCGGCCAGGCTACCTCTGGAGTCAGGTTGATTTCAAAGTAGGACTGTAATTGGAGGGTCAGGGTAGAGCTATGAGTGTCGTCCGTCAACAAGGTGCCGTTCAGTCGCCAGGTCCAGTCATGGCGTGGTAGTTGGCGAGTGAGAATGTGATATGAACTGGGGAATGGTCTGATAGGGTTCTCGGTCCAATTACTGAGGATTGAACTGACGTCAATATGCGTTTGTGACCAAAAATATAATCTAGGCGGTGAGCTGTCACGTGGGGGGTTGAGAAAAATGAGTATTGATGATCACCAGGGTTCAAGAGTCTCCAGGTGACCACCAACCCCATCTCCCTAAGTTTGTTTGCCAGTGTGTGGAGTGCCAGTGAAGGTACCGTTGATCGGCTGGACGACACATCCAGACTCGGATCAAGTGCAACATTAATGACAGCCCCACCATAATGGGGCCCTCTGTGAACGTACTCAGCAGCCAGGGAACCTGTCGTTTATTGGGTGCATAGAGATTGGTGAAGGTGTATGGCACAGCGCCAACCCTACCTTTAAGGAACAGTGCCCACCCATCCTCCGAATCATAGGAGTCCACCAACATAAAGGGGACGTCTTTATGAAAAACAATAGTTACCCCTCTGGACGAGGAGTTGGTGCTCCCAATGTGAAACCATGCAGAGAAGTAATTGAGAGGCAGTTTTGGGATTCTCCCTTTTTTGAAGTTGGTCTCTTGCAGGAAGGCCACCGTAATTTTATCCTTTTGTAAAAGAAAGAGTATACTGTGGCATTTACAAGGGGAGTTAAATCCTTTAACATTATAAGTGGTTAATTTCAAATCTACCATGCAGTGGGACCCCAAGAGCAGCTAAAGTTGGAGGGAGTGGAGGGGTGAGAGGGGGGACACACAAGGAAAAAACACTAGGAAACAAAAAAAGAACACTATGGAAATGGGACAAGGGAGAGAGGTAGTAGGGAAAGGCAAGTAGAGAGTAAAGAGAAAAGGTGGGAGAAGGGTAAAAAAAAGAGGAGAAGCGAGCAGCTGCGGAAGAAGCTAGGGAGACCCTCAAGGAGAGGTACCACAGGGTTGGAAAGAAGAAAGATGGAGGTATCAGCTACCACAATTTAAAGCTGGCGGGCTAAGCAGAGAGTGGGAAAGGGAAAAAAAAGATTAGAGGAAGCAGAGGTTGTCCTGGGCCGACAGCCACCCCAACCTAGGCTAACAAATTAGGTAATTCTACGAAAAGCATTTAGAACTACTCATAATCGGCAGAACATGCAAAGAGAACAATCTGCAACTAATGAAACAGCTGTAGGCAGGTCTTTTGAATGGATGCAGTTCATTTATGTTTCAATGGGTGGGGTGGCTGATGTGTGGGAGGGAGGAAAATGTAATTATTGGATTTGTAGTCAAAGAAGAAAACTCAAAAAGGAAATACCAGTTCACAAAAAGCTAGCCACAGTATTATGGTAATCTCACAAGTTAGCCATTTAGCCCCAAGACAAGCACAGATGCTTTCTAAGCATGTCCATTACTGTCTGCCAGGTACATACTTGTCAACTAGTTGCTAATATCTATATTATCTATCCTATATATTGCTAATAACTCATGGACTCGAAACACAGTATATTTTAATAAATTAGCTTGAATAGGATCACAACATTGAATATCAGACTCTATTGGAATCAGTTTACACTTTGTAAAATTTCCCGACTTATGTGTTTTTGCATGCGCATTTTCATCCATAATTGGCAAAAAAATAAAATAAAAAAATCCATGACATTAATTGCTTTACAGCAGACAGTAAAGTATTAAAGCAACTTTGATCATGAACCTGCTATGATTACTTCACCAACAAATGTTTTATTATGTTATCTATATCTGTTATGGATGTTCTGTACTTATTACAATATATTGAATTATCCTTAGGCTGGGTTTCCACTACAGATACTGTATATTATGCAGAATTTCTACAAGGAAATTCCGAGCAGATTCCGCTTGCAGCAGCTTCCCATTCATCTCAATAGGAGACTGCTGCTCAGTTCACACTTTAGAAGTTCCATAGCAGATGTTCAAACTAGAAACTTTAAGTTTTTACACTTATTTTTCACATAAAATAGACATCAATTCTGGGCCATTTAAACGGCACAGATCCTGGCAGAACTTTCTCAGTGTGAACATAACAATGTTATACACTTACTCATATTCACTGTACATGTAATACCACATGGGTTCTGTAAATAAGAAAACATAACTACATTTTCTTTTCTTTGTTTTTTTAAACGGTATCCTTTCTATCACAGTTTAATCAACACTACTACACTGACAGAAATATACCATTTCAACATCATATTAATGACTACATTGAAGACATGTCAAAACTTGTCTTATTCTTACAGAAATAATAATTCAAATAAAAACAGTTTTTAGATTTGGTTTTGTCAGCTTTGAGAACTGCTTATATAAAATCACTACCTTAAATTCTATTTCCTAAAATTAATATTCTCTACATGAAATTCCTGTAATCTGGGAATTTGATTTGAATTAAAAATATATATATATTTTCTTTTTTTCTTCCTTAAAGCGTACCTGTCAGATCCAAAAAAAAAACTTTTTTTTATTAAATATATCACTCAGTACCTAATCCTGACTATGTACATAAAATTTTTATGTGTCTAGCACCTTTTTTTTATTTATTTTTTATTACACTTTAAATTTAGCTCACTAGTCTGAATTCCTCTCAAAGGGAGGGGGCGTTGAATTTAGCCATTCTTATTCATTTAAACATGTCCTCCTAGACCTACAGCAACAAAATGGTCCTCCTCAACATTGCTTCATTTGCAATGTTTCAACATGGTGAGGCTCAACATTACACATGTTAGACCGCCTGTACCAACAGCGCAAAGTGATGACAGAATACCTAATGCAGAAAACAGCTTTTGGAGCCAGAGTGACTTTCAGCTCAGGCATTATCAGCTAATCAGAGACATATTTTGCATATTTTAATCATATTGAGCCACAGAATAAAGAAAACATGGCATTTTTACCATAAAGTTTATAGCGTGAAAAGGAAACCCTCCAAAATTAGCAAAATTGCAGTTTTCATTTAAATTTCCTCACACAAATAATAATTGGTCTTTACAAAGTAAAAATCGTTGTGCAAAAAACAAGCCCTTATATGGGTCTGTGGATGAAAATATAAGAGTTATGGATTTTAAAAGGCGAAGAGGAAAAAACAAAAACGCAAAAATGAAATTGGCCTGGTCCTTAAGGCCAAAATGGTCTTGGTCCTTAAGGGGTTAATATTCGGCTTCTTTCCCATTATGAGCATTCATCCGTTATTAAACACCCGTTTACTGTGTAAAAACAGATGTATAATAACGGATGAAATAACGGGTGCTATCGGCTGAATAACGTCTGTCAAAATAATGGGTTTATTCATCCGTTAAGACCCGTTA
This sequence comes from Hyla sarda, assembly GCF_029499605.1. Taxonomy (NCBI): domain Eukaryota; kingdom Metazoa; phylum Chordata; class Amphibia; order Anura; family Hylidae; genus Hyla; species Hyla sarda. The sequence goes on along the minus strand of NC_079190.1, from coordinate 197,364,936 downwards.
TAACATCAGTCATGTATGGCAGTTTTAACACCCCTGCCTACAGACTCCCACAGCTGGGACTACTACTTCTCCCATCTTGGAACAGACTTGTTTCCATGATGGGAGTAGTAATTCCCCAGCTATGGGAGTCTGCTGACAGCTGGGGAGGCTACATTAGTGTTTATACTACAACCCCCATCATGGAACAGAATCTGTTCCATGATGGGGGTTGTAGTACAGGGGCTTAGGGATTGATTGCACCAGGTCTCACTTCTGAGACACAATGCGATCAGAAGTTATTAAGCAGGGGAGCGGGAGGCATGGTCCACAACCCTGCGATGTATCGTGTGTTTTAACTTTCATTTTTAAATCCCCCGCGGGGAGCCCTGAATGGCTGGTACCGAGGAGCCATTCAGAGCTCCCAGTGGGGTTTTTAAAATGAACATTGTGAGTGGCAGCGGGGGCCATATGTATATTAAAAGTTCTGTGGGGGGCAAGCTATATAGAGCTGCAGGGGTGGGCAGACATATAGCCTATATATCTAGCCCCCAGCGCATTTATAATATGACCCCCACCGGCGCATTTATGTATAAAGCCCATAGGGCTGTATTTGTGAGAGGGGCGTAAGTATCTTGCATCCCTTGCACCTCTAGGTGGGACTTGTAGGGATTAAGGGAGGGGCATCAGTATATAACTTTGCTTTCTCTGCACAGTACGTGATTTGTGGAAACGCTTTCACCTGGAGCCACGCTGTCCAGAGCATACTGTGGGTAGGGCGGTCTGAAGTCTAGTGCAGCCACGCTGGCTGCTTTGGCGGGAGGACTTGCTGCATGCCGTACAATGGGTTCAAGTCTCCGGTAGGTTTAAGATACAGGGGGAGGATGATCGACATCTTTCTCCTATAGAAATGTCTGGTAAACTTTGCTACTAACTGCATACTATCTATCTCCTGGTTACTTATAGCAGCTGAAGTGCTGCAGACACACTAAACTGTGCTCAATCTCTATGCACTCCGATTCAGTGTAATCCTTTACACTCTCCTGCAATCCCATTGGTTCTCGGTAACCACGTGTCCGGGAGCCCTATTGACACCTCACTGGCAGCTGAAGTTCCACTACGGGCTCCGCTACTGGTGACTGCAGCGCTCCAGAGTGCAAGTTGCGATGGTTGGTCCCGGATTCTGGCGCAGCCGGTTAGCTGCCTCAGTGCCAGATGTCGGGCACGCATCACCCCTGGGGTCACAGAGTAAGTGTTTTCATTGCCATGTATAGGGGGGAGTGGAGATGTGTGGGCTGTGGGGTTAGCCTGGTAAGGCAGAGGCATGTTGTTGTCAGGAGGAACAAGTTAGTTACTGCAGTCAGTTAACATAATGGCTCACAGTAACCAGGACCTGAGAACCTGTGCTAGTTCAGGTCATGAATCAGGTCATGCAACAACGGGAGCCGGTTGATTGCTCCCGCACTGACTCGCTTTTTCGTGCAAGCCAGACAGCACAGTCCAGTGGGTGAAGAGCTCCCCAGCTGTGCTGGACGTTAGCGTTGTCACACTAGTTTAAAAAAAAATTATAATTATTGGTGTAGTATACAGGTGTGTGTACATATATGTATGTACGGGTATATATTGCATGTACCACAGTGCATTACCGTTTTACATCACAGTAGATGGGAAAGCATTTATGCTGAGCATAAGTGCCTTGTGTGTGTAATATGTATATGTTGAGCATATAAAAAAAATATAAATATATATATATATATATATATATATATATATATATATTTATAAAGTCCAAATATGAACAGCACATAAAGATAGGTAAGTAATTTTGAACGGGGTGCAAGCATGCTTGGAGCCTCGGTCGCCGGTTCCTTAATCCATAAAAAACAAATAGATGCAACACACCACAGCTTGAAAATCATGGTGCAAGGTTTATTCCAAAGTGTATTCCAATAGACAACGTTTCACCAGCCTCACGCTGGCTTTTTCAATGACAAATGTATGATAAGTGCTGGGCTTTATACACCGAACACAGGAAATAGTATGACATCATTACCAATGCATTTACATATGTAAACAAATGAATCAAAGAGCAAAATACATGAATAAAGTGCATATTACAATAAATTGGCATATGTACATAATTATTTATACATTATCAGTGCTTTCGAATATCCATAAAATTTTCTTATGGTTTTGATTGTATTCACTGGCTAACATATCGGGACATGTATCATATGCTTATACATAAGCACAGTGGCATTGTTGACATCATCCCAAGCATAAACTCATATACACAAGGGTGAGAGTACAGCACTCTCCCAAATTATAGGACCAATGTGCTGTGTCCAGGATAACGTACGTAGCAACGGACGTTCTCCAGGTAGTGACATCTGAATCACCCCAGACAGAAACTGTTCGGGCGTTGGTCCAGTTAGTCAATCCAACACTTGTCCCTGCTGTATGGGAGAAGTACTCCATTTTGTCCACATGCAGAAAAACACACACTGGATCTGTCACCTTAAATATCCCCGGCTTAGTACTGGTAGAGTTAAGAAAAACTTGTATAGCCGCAAAGGTAGGGTAAATTGATCCTTGGAAAGTCATATTGTGACCGGTCCACCAGATGGAGATAATCTATATAAAAACAAAATAAAAACTGTTGCATATCACATCAAATAATATATACAAGATATATAAAATATTGATGTATAGGGGAATCACACATCATTTATTAAATAAATAAAATAAATAAATAAAAATAATATACAGGTGAAGCATGTTGGTTATGCTATACATACGCTCATAGCATTCACTAGTAACGGTTATACTGCACATACAATCACGGTATTTATACAGCACATATAATCATAACAGTTATACTTTGAATAGCATTTATACCGCCCATACGCTCATAGCATTTACACAGCACATACGCTCAGAGCACTTATACAGCACATACGCTCATAGCATGGTTACTGCACATATACTCATGGGGGGGATTAATCAATCTATATAGAGTCATTTTAGGTGTATTTTCTTGCGCAAAATCTTGTGCAAGGATATTTCCTGCATTCTTTTTGCGCGTCTTTTTTGGTTGAACTTTTTCTAAAGATGTCAGCTGTTTTTCTGGTAGACATGAATTTATTAAATGCGCCTTTTTTTGCGCAAAAAAAGGACGCAAGTGTCATTTTCTTGCGCAAATATACACCAGCTCCGAGCACACGTACAAGCCTGCCTTATATTTTTTTCAAGAGCTGAGATGGGCTGGATTCTATTACTGCACATGATTCACAGAGACCAGTACACAAGTTTAGTAAATTCTGCGCAGGTAAATGACAAATACACGCAGCAGAAAGGGGTAAAAAAAGCTCTACCATACACTGATGTTGATGAATCCCCCATAGTATTGATACTGATCATAGCACGTATAATGCATATACGCTCATAGCATTATTCTGCACATATATAACACATATAACCATAATATTATACTGCACATACGCTCATAGTGTATACCGCACATATGCTTTTAGCATTCATTCAGCATATGCTCATAGACGTTATACTGCTCTTAGCATATATATCGTACATACACTCTTAGCATTTATAGCGCACATATGCTCATAGCTTACGTGTTCATACTGCTCCTTGCATATATACTGCATGTATACTCATCGGATTTATTTTGTACACAACTCATAGAATTTATACTGCACATACGTTTATAGTTTTACATCACACATACACTCTAGCAATTATACTGCACACACACTTATAGCATTAATACTGCTCATAGCATTGGTACCGCACATACATTCATAGCATTTATACCGCACACACGCTCACGGCAGTTATACTGCACATATGCGCTCAGAGCTTTATACAGCAGACACGCTAATAGCATTTATAACACACGTACACCAATAGCATTTATGCTGCTCATAGCATGTATACTGCTTATACGCTTATAGCATGTATTCTGCACATGTTCTCTTAGCATTTATACCTCACATATGCTCATAGCATTTTAACGTACATATGCTCATAGCATTGATACCACACACACACACACACACACACACTTATAGCATTTATACTGTTCGCACACTCACAGTTCCGTAGTTTCAGGTGCTGCACATCTCGTATCTTCACAGCATAGACAATTGCCTTCAGATGACCCCAAAGATAAAAGTCTAAAGGGGTCAGATCGGGAGACCTTGGGGGCCATTCAACTGGCCCACGATGACCAATCCACTTTCCAGGAAACTGTTCATCTAGGAATGCTCGGACCTGACACGGTGGTGCACCATTTTGCTGGAAAAACTCAGGGAACGTGCCAGCTTCAGTGCATAAAAAGGGAAACACATCATCATGTAGCAATTTCGCATATCCAGTGGCCTTGAGGTTTCCATTGATGAAGAATGGCCCCACTATCTTTGTACCCAATATACCACACCATACCATCAATTTTTGTGTTCTAACAGTCTTGGAGGGATCTATCCAATGTGGGTTAGTGTCAGACCAATAGCGGTGGTTTTGTTTGTTAACTTCACCATTCACATAAAAGTTTGCCTCATCACTGAACAAAATCTTCTGAGTAAACTGAGGGTCCTGTTCCAATTTTTGTTTTGCCCATTCTGCAGCACCTGAAACTACGGATACTGGAAGCCTGTGCTAGCATTTCTCCTGTGGTGTTGCTATCAGTGTGTGAAGAGTGGGAGAAGAGGGTTGCATTAACAATCCAACACAATGGGCAGCACATTGAACACATTTTATAAGTGGTCAGAAACTTGTAAATAACTCATGAAAGAATAAAGTTATGTTAAAACCAAGCATTTCTTGTGAAATTCCCAATAAGTTTAATGTGTCACCTGACCCTCTTCCTATTAAAAAAACAAAAGTTGGATTCAAAATGTCCGACTTCAAAATGGCCGCCATGGTCACCACCCATCTTGAAAAGTTTCCCCCCTCACATATACTAATGTGCCACAAACAGGAAGTTAATATCATCAACAATTCCCATTTTATTAAGGTGTATCCATATAAATGGCCCACCCTGTACATATGGCCCCCGCTGACACTCACAATGTTCATTTTAAAAACCCAGTGGAAAGCCCTGAATGGCTCCTCGGTATGGGCCATTCAGGGCTCCCCACGGGGGATTTAAAAAGGAAAGTTAAAACACACAATACATCGCAGGGTTGGGGACCATGCCACCCGCTCCCCTGCTTAATAACTTCTGATCGCATCAGGCATCAGAAGTGAGACCCAGTGCGGCCAATCCCTCAGACCCTGTACTACAACCCCCCATCATGGAACAGACTCTGTTCCATCATAGGGGTAGTAGTACAACCACTAATGTAGCCTCCCCAGCTGTCTGCAGACTCTCACAGCCTGGAAATTACTACACCCATCATGGAAACTAGTCTGTTCCATGATGGGAGTAGTAGTAGTCCCTCAGCACTGCAGCAGTCTGCTGATGTCACCTCTTCTGAGCATGCTCAGAAGTAATAACGGATATTATAAACCAGGTACAAACGGATGACATAAATGCTCATCCTTTTGCCATAGACTTCAATGTTAAAAATAAGGCTGGGTTCACACTACCTTTTTCAACTACGGTTCCCACATATGTTTTCTATCAAAAACCGTATGGGAAAAAAACGGATGGAACAGTATGCAAAAAAGTAAACCGTATGCGTTTTTAAACAGTATACTGTTTTTAAAAGTGCATACTGTTGCGTCCGTTTTTATTTAAAAAAAACATACGTTTTTGAAAATTCGTGCCATTTTTAATGGGAGGGGTCTTGGGTGGGGACTTTAGGATGCAAGTGCGCATATGCAAAGAAAAAACGCATAAGGTTTTGACGTATGGAACCGTATACATGTGCGTTTCCCATTGACGTCCATGTTAAAAAAAAAGGTATGCGGTTACAATACGGTTTTAAAATTGGAGTCAAAACCGTGGTTAAACACGGTTTGGAGTACTGTTTAAAAACGTATTGCAAGCAAACCGTACTCAACCGTATGCATCAGGGTGCATACGGTTTGCAATGCTTTGCCCATGTATACCGTTTTCAATAACGTTCCATACGTTTTCACTAATGAAAACGTATGCGGGAACCGTAGTTGAAAAACGTAGTGTGAACCCAGCCTATCGGCCGATAATTTACCCGCTTCTTGTGACAGAATAAAAATTTGTGCATTTGCCGTTTTTTTCATCCATTATTAAGACTTTTCTAACGAATGTTTAAAACTGATCTTTTAATGGGTAAACTTTATAGTGTGAAAGGGGACTTAACCCCCTAAGGACCAAGTCCATTTTCACCTTAAGGACCAGGCCAATTTTATTTTTGCGTTTTCGTTTTTTCCTCCTTGCCTTCTAAAATCCATAACTCCTTTATATTTCCATCTACAGACCCATATAAGGGCTTGTTTTTTGCATGACCAATTGTACTTTGTAAATAAACCTCAAATTTTACCATAAAATGTGTGGCGAACCCCCAAAATGTGCGGCGAACCCGCCAAACCAGGACATACATTTACGTACGTGGTCGTTAAGGGGTTAAAAAGCATAATCTCAAGTGCAGTATATTTTTAAATACGCAGTTAGATACCATGGGTCACACATGTTGCTGTAACTTTGACATTACCTTAGCCTTAAAGGGGTACTCCACTGGCCAGCCTTCCGTTCCGAACGCTATGCAAGCGTGCTGCAGGGGTCAGCCATGCCCCTTAATGCAAGTCTATGGAAGGGGGCAAGGCAGCCGTTACGTCCCCTCCCATAGACTTGTATTGGTGGGTGTAGTCTGACATAACGAGGGGGCGTGGCCAACCCCTGCAGCGAGTGTACAGCATTCAAAACTAAATGTTACAAACTTAGCTTGAAGGCTGGCCAGTGTAGTACCCCTTTAAAATCACTTTAAAACAACTTGAATACATTTCTAGGTCACCTAGCATTTATAGCCTAGCATCTATCAGTTTTATACAGGGCTTTAGAGCTCTTAGGTTGTTGTTTTATGCAAGAGGTTTAAGGGTATTGTATTACTGGTTCACACAGAACTTATTCGCCACAAACTGAACTTTCTGTAGCCCAGCTTGCTCAACTCCAGTTATTATCCAATAGAAATAACAAGTCCACTTTTTCTATGAGTCGTTTTAAAACTATTTTTTAAAATCATTGTTAAACTAAATTTGACTTTTTGTTATACAGCAATCTCATCAATTATGTCATTGTTTAGCTAATGTTTTGGATTACTCAGTGGCGTAGCGTGGGTTGTTAGCACCCTGGGCAAGGCAAGTAATTTGCGCCCCCTAACCCGTGGATTTTAGCACTCGAGTCTCTTCCACCAGATTAGTTAAAGAAACCCTTACCCCCTAAGCACATGTATTGTTTGCTATGAAAATACTGATGTAAAATGCATCTAAATACAAGTTTATTTTCAAACACTTTATTGAGTGCGAACATGCATTACACATTCTCCACATTTTCAGCAGGTCTATGAATATAAATCTACAAATGTAGTAACCTAGCATGGGCCATGCTATTATATGTCGTCTCACAACCATCGTAAACGACAAAAAATATCAAGAACAAAAACTAAACATCAAAATGGAACCATACCCTGGAGATGATCCAAGGCACATGACTTTGGGTATTATAAGTAAGCGGCAAATGTCAGGGGGGCATTATATGTGCATTATATGGGCACATGACAGGGGGCCCCTGTCATGTGCCCCCACATATATTGCCCCCTGACATGTGCCCCTCACATATAATGCCCCCGTCATGTGCCCCCACATATAATGCCCCCCTGACATGTGACCCTCACATATAATGCCCCCCTGTCATGTGCCCCCACATATAAATCCCCCCTGACATGTGACCCTGACTTATAATGTCCCCTGTCCTGTGCCCCATCACATATAATGCCCCCTGAGGGGGCAGGACAGGGGGCATTATATGTGAAGGGCAAATGTCAGGGGGGGCATTATATGTGAGGGGCACAGGACACGGGGTATTATATATGAGGGGCACATGACAGGGGGGGTCCTGTCATGTGCCCCCACATATAATGCCCCCCTGACATGTGCCCCTTACTCATCATTTGCCCCTCTCACTTATAATTTGCTCCCCCATCCCCTTTCTCACTCCCGTCACCTTTCTCCCACGCTGCGGCTGCTCCATTCCTGCAGTCAGTGAGAGCCACGGGGACGTGATCTCCGGGTGCCGGCGCGATGATGTGATGTCATCGCGCCGTCCTGCTGTGATTGGCTCTCACTGACTGCAGGAATGGAGCAGCCGCGGCGTGTGATAGCTCTCGCTCCACCATGCGATAGTTCAGGAAGAGGGGCAACAATCTCGGGAGGGGGGGGGGGCAATTGACCCATTGCCCCCCCCTGGATCCGCCACTGCCTCCACAGTGGGCGGCAACCCGGCGGCTCAGATCGGATTCGCACAGCCAGCACTGCAGAGAGAGTGAGTGAGCCAGACAGGGGCAGAGAGCTGCGAGTGCGAGCACGCCCCTCCAGATGTTGCGCCCGGTGGGGCCGGCCCCCCCTGCACCCCCCACGCTACGCCTCTGGGATTACTTAAAGGGGCACTCCGGTACCACAGCTTTATGGTTATCTAGCGTGTTTGTAGTGAGTTGAGCACTTTTGTAATCTACATGTTATACATCTGTCCACAGCATATGTTTGAAGTTCAGTAGTTTTCTGGTTGCTTTTGATTGTCGTCCACATCTGCGGCCATGTTTGTTCACTGTTGTGGACAAGACGTCAGTGCTGCAGGCATTGCTGTTCTTTTTTCTTCTGCAATGGTTTCGTCCCTTTTCCACATCCCTATAATGAATATTCATTGAATTGTTGCGGGAGGATGGATGTCTCCTCCCGCTTTCAGCCAGCCCTGCGCCCAGCTTACAATGTACTGAATACCCTGTATCAGCGCTGCGACTGACATGTAACCCCTTTCCGCCATGGGGACCATGCTCCTGCGGGGGAATTAGGGGAATCGGCTATTATGATTCCCTCCGCGAGCGCACAGTCCCCATGGCGGGGGAATTAGTAGCATGTCAGCCGCAGCGCTATCATGATTCCCCCCACGGATGCACTGTTAGCTTCTCACCCCACAGTCCCCACATCAGGGAATGAATGAATTGTCATCCGCAGCACGCTGTCCACACATCAGGGAACTAATATATGTGACCCGCGGGCACTGGTCTGCTTCCTGCCTTTCCACCCCTTCTGCCCCCCCCCCCCCCCCACACACAGTGAGGGTGGGATGAGTATACTAATGAGCAGGGCGGGGAAAGGGAATGGTAAAGGGAAAAAAGCCGCCACAAACAGGGCTGGGCAGCAACGCAAAACAAGTTGGGCAAGGCACTGAAAGAAGAGACAGGCTACAAGGCATGCTGGGAGCTGTAGTTCCTAAAATAAAGGCAAAATGGAAATAGATGCTACACTATATGGACACACTTGTGCAAAGAAAGGAAAAGAAAGACAAACAAAGAGCAAGCACAAGACCAGAAATAACAAAAAAAAACTCACCTGCATGGGTAGGTGGAAACTGAAAAAACACATTGGCCACCGAAGTACCCCTTTAATGTTTACTTAAACATAATTGACTTTAAAGTGTGCCTGAGTCATAAGAAAGATGCTTATAAAAGACCTCGAGCTTTTGGTGGGCCCTTGGCTTCTGTAGTAAAATATAAGAACCCTGTAATTACATTGCAGGGGACTGAGTGGCTGACATAGAAATCCCCTTCTCTTTGTCATAAACTGTAGATGTTTTGGTCACACATAAATTGTATTGCCCCTGATCAGCCCCCGATGCCCAAGGCTGTTAGAAACAGCAGAATCACCCAAAGCATTGCCATGAAAAGGCAGCAAGTCAGAAGACCACTGTTTGACCACCTTAAATTACAATATGATAGTTAAGAGGTTTTTGCTAGTGATTCTGCTTGCCATATTGGAGTCAGTAAAGAATATTTTCCCATAATATAGTGAAGTTGGTATCTGCCTCATAGAAGTTTATGGACCTGTGTCTACATTAAAGATCAACAACTATGTAAATCTTAGCTTTGGCAAACACATGCCTCAAAAACCTAGATCCCCGTGCCTGCCACAGGGCAATCTGCTATCCCATTTAAGCCAAAATTGTACCTATAAAAACTATTGACTACAGAGAAATAAACAAGCTCCCAGACAATCCTGTAAAAAAATAACACAAAAGCTATGTATCTATCGGTATTGTTGAAATCGTATTGATCCTCAGAATAAAGTTTTCCTTTTAGTTTACCCAAAAAGTGCACTACATAAAAATAAAAAATTAAATGTGCAACACCACATTCCTCCGAAAAAAAATTTTTTTGGGATGAGCTGTACATTTTATGGTAAAAAGTACAATTGGTCCTGCAAAATACAAGCCCTCATATGGGTCTGTAGATGGAAGAATAACAGTTATGCCATTTTAAAAGGTTAGGAGGGAAAAAAAAGAAAAAATGATAATCGGCTGTGTCCACAAGGCCAAAACTGACTTAAGGGGTTAATGCAACATTTCTCTCTACTTCTCATACCATTTCATAGTTTTCACTGAACTTTGTCTTCTCTGGTTATGGAATTCTACTCTGCTTCCATGTGTTACACATATGAATAAATAATGTTAAAAGTAATAAGATCTGTGAGACAAAATGATTATTGTATTTAATCACTAACCCTATAAAGCAGCTAACTATATTATCAAACACCTTCACTTTCTATAAATCTATCTATCATATACAATATAGACCTGATGAAAAAGAAGGTGGAAGTAATCAGGATAGAATGCCAATTACCCCATTACTTGTCATAGCACATTGTAACTGGAAATTGCTTCTTTCAGGTTCTGTTTGCTCAGGCAATTACAATAAACTCTCTGCTTGACATGTTGTTTGCACAGATGTAGTACATTAATAAACATGAGGTCTAATCTGAATTATTGAACCAGCCGCAATAATGCCAACAAAGGATTTATAATAAGTCTAAAAGTCTGATGTATCATTGGAATCCCCTATAATCAAGAATAACACTTTATTAAAGTATGTGAAAAAGCTTTTAAATAATTGCTCTTTATGTATATGTCACCTGATGTACTTACCTGCTATGCACCTTGAGGAATCTTATGAATTTTGAGATCGGTCTAATGGTAGACCCACATGAGGACTTGTGCTCTAGTTAACTTACATATCAACACTCACCTATAAAGCCGGATTCAAAATTACAGAAAAAACATGGATGTAATGTGGTAATAAAAAAATCCATATCCTTCAACTAATAATGTGCTGTATGAACGTTTAAGGAAAAGTGTCCATCAACACATTCACTTTGATATTTCAACATTAGAATCTGCTTAAAATAAGTCTATAGTATGTAGTACTGTAGTTTAAAGTGTAAGTGAAAATACTGTTGTTTTCACAATATGCTATCATATTTTTGTACTTTCATATTTTTTGTGGCCCAAGCGGATACACTACTGTTCTCATACCACACTACCATACCTTGCATTTTCATATATTTTGTGATATTCTGGCTTTTGCATTACATACACTTTTTGAATCAAGCTACAACCACAAAGAAGTATGACTATATCCTTATGACCAGAAGCATAACGTGACGCTCCTTGGACCCCATTACAAAATCTATAATAGCCATCCTTCTTATCCCTCAACCGGCCATGAATTATTTATAATTCTGGTGTGGTAAAGCAGCCTTTAGACCATATATATGTTTATGTATGCTAGTTCCTCCAGGATGCCATCACCCAATGTGTTTTTCACTACTTAATATACTATTGATCCATTTACCATCTCTGCAGTGGATTTTTAGAGATCTTTTAGTTTAATATTTGATGTCTGAGGAATCAGAGGAGCGGTGACGGCTCAGTTTTCATGGCTAAACCCACCCGCTTGGTCACGCCTCACGTGAAGGTGAGGCATGACCAAGCGTGTTTAGCCACGAAACGGAGCTGTTGCCGCTCCTGTGTAATTATCCCAGATGTCTTTGAAATAAAGAATCCAAGAGTTTTTGCAACATTGGGGTGAGTGCTACGTTTCATTTTTGCATCTGTTTTCTCAACGTTTGAGCACCACCTGTTGCTCTGTGTATGGGTCTCTACACTGCTCAGTATATTTAAAAACCTCCTGCCACTTGCTACCCTGGTGCCAAGACACTACCCTCTTTTGCCTGCATTCAGGAATCAGAATGTCATCCTCCACCCTTTCATCCCCCTCCTTTACTGCCGAGACTTGTCCATATACACTTATCGGCTGCTGGACTGCTGGATAGAAAGAAAGGGAATTGTTTGTGTTATGTTGTATCTATGTTTATAGATTTATAAAGCAAAGTTATGAAAAAGCAATCTGCTTCCCAATACTATGTAAGTACTGTGCAATGTATCTTTTGGTAGCATACTAACAAAACATTGCCGCAAGGTATATAATTTGTTACCTATTAAACCAGAATCAACTGCAGTATTTTATAAACAAATTTATGCTGTAATCCTGGTGATGATCCAGTGGTAATTTCTGGTGATGGCAAATCTGGTTAGTCAATATTCAAACATGTTATCTAGTGATTTAGTGGCCATCAATACAAGTGGCAAAATCATCCTTGTGACCCTGTGATCACTTATCTGGTTTAGGTTCCATTGATATAACAGAGCTGTGGGACAATCTCACATCATCTCTATTTCTGTTAAATGCAGTCAACCTAAGATATTAAATCACAAAGTGCCATTAAAAAAACTTGTGGGGATACCAATACATCATTTGTTAAAACTTTACATGGGGACACAAACAAATAATTTGTTAAAACTTTACACATACACGTTGTGAATTTTATGCAAAATGTTTGGGCTCAAACTTTAATATCAACAGATTCATTGATGCAAAGAAAAGGAATACGCATCATTTGCCAAATAAAGCATCTTGATCATTTCTATATAATCCTTCTGAAACCCATATTTTTCCAGTACTCCCCATAGGAACTTCCACTCCACCCTGTCAAATGCTTTACTTGCATCAAGTGACAGGATGGAGTGGGTTCCCTCTCTTCCCTCCACCGACTGTACTCCGGTAAGGGTCCTGTAGATGTTATGCTTGGTCATCCTACCTGGGATAAATCCGCATTGATCTTTATGCACCAGTTCCCCTACCTTTTTTTCCAAACGCAATGCCAGAGCCTTCGCCATGATCTTTACGTCCATGTCCAATAATGATATTGGACGATATGATTCCATTTCTTTCTTATCTTTATTCGGTTTCAACAGTAATATTATTTCTGCTTCTTCAATTGTTTCGGGTAAGGTTCCTGTTTTTAAAGAACTATTTATAGTTCTAAGCAGAGCTGGGATAAGGATTCTCCTAAATTGCCTATATTTCAAACGGGAACCCGTCCCTCGTGACTCGTGTTCCCTTTGATCTTGTTTAAAGCTTCTTCTAACTCCCTAAGGGTCATTGGTCCCCCCGTTTCTTTCTCTTGTTGTTTTGAAAGTCTGGGCATCTTTATATCGTCCAAATATTTAACAATTATTTCTTTGGGGTGTTTGATCTCTGATGTGTATATTTTTTTATAGTATTTTACAAATTCTTCTCTGATTTCGTCCGGGTCCCTACATACTTTCCCTGTACCACTTTTTATTTCATTAATATGAGATTTGCCTTGTTGATTCTGTATTATGTTCATGAGCCTTTTATTAGGTTTTCCTGACTCCCTTATTTTTTGTTGTCCCAAAAATTTTAATTTATTCTTACTTTTTTCTTCTAAATACATATTTTATTTATTTTGATTATCTTTCTATGTTTCTTGCTTCTCTATGTTAGCAGGGTCCATTATGTATCTTTCTTCCACTTTTAACACCTCTGATATCAGCCCCTGCTCTTTTTCTCTAAACTCTTTCTTTTTTCTGGAGATGGCCCACATCACTTCTCTCCTATAAAAGGATTTCCCCCCATACCATCTGTTCTGATATTGTACCCCAATTAAATAGGAAAAATTCCTCCATATGCTCCTCTATCTTTTTTATGTCTATTAATTCCAACCAATAGGGGTTTATTTTTTTCATCCCATTTATTTCTGATATAATATTAATTTCTATTGGGGTGTGGTCTGAGACACAGTGAGCAAAATATCTTATTTTTCCTATCTTAGGGGATCCATCTTTATTTGCTAGGCACATGTCTATTCTTGATAGTGTTTGACATGTTTTGTTCAAACAGGAGTAAATTATTTTTGCTGGATTTTTAACTCTCCACATATCTATTAATCACACCTCTTACAACACAATTTTTACCCCTTAACCTATCTATTTCTTCTTCCATTACTGAATTAAGATCACCCTGTATAAAGATGGGGCAATTATTTTTCTCCCCAGAAAATTCTAATATCTCTTCTAACACCCTGTGCGTAAATGGAGGGGTATATATACAAACGCAATTATACAGGTTAGACCCTCTAAATTTCCGTGCAAAACTACATATCTTCCGTATTTATCTATACATTTGCCGTACAATTCCCATTTAATGTTTCTGTGAATTAAAACAGACACTCCTCTTGATTGTGACGTAAAACATGTGTGATAACTATACGACCACCAATTTCTTTTTAACACCCCTATTGTTTCCTGCGTTAGGTGGGTTTCTATTAATCCTACTACTCCCGGTAAGTGATTCTTTATAACTTCCATAACTGCAACTTTTTTTTTACCTTATCTTCTAATCCCCTAATATTCCACGCTATCAACCGTGTACCCAACTGTATAATTTTATCCTTTTAGTTCTTCCTTTTCCCCCCTTCTCTCAGTAGAGAGAAAAGAGAAGGTGGAAGTATGGAGGTATGGAAGTGGACAAAAGTGAGAAAAAAAAAAAAAAAAAAGGAAGAAAGGTGCTTCCCTCCCCCCCCCCCCTTTATGGCTTACCCCAATTCTTGGCAATCCTCATGCCAAGCATGTTTCCTGATCCTCAACCTCCTCTAAATTTACTCTATTACTACCTTTTGTAAGCCCTGCTGATCCATCCATTCTGTTGCTTCATCTACATTACTGAAAAAGAGAGTTTGCTCATTATACCTTACACGCATTCTTGCTGGAAATAACAGTGAAAATTTTACTCCGTTTTGATTTAACCTTCTTTTTACTGTTTTAAACAGCTCTCTCTTCCTCCGAGTTTCTGTTGCGTAGTCGGTAAAAATCATCACCTTTTTGTTTTCAAACATTATTTCTTTTTTCCCCCTTGTAATCTGCATAAAGGTATCTCTGTCTCTTGCATTTAACAGTTTCACAATAATTGCCCTTGGATATTTACTGCCTTGTTTGATCTGACTAGGTATTCTGTGTGCCCTTTTGATGTGGAAAAAAGGTGAAAAGTTTTTTCCCTCACATATTGTGAACATCCACCGCCTTAGGAAACCTGTTAGATCGTTTCCCTCTGCCCCTTCTATGATCCCTACTATTCTTAAATTACTCCTTCTGGAGCGGTCCTCCATATCTATTACTTTCTAGGCCAGGGTTTTGTTCTCTTTTTATATTTTAGTTGTCTGAGCTTTAACTGCTTGTACTTCATTCTCTACTGAAGAAATCCTTTCCTCCATTTCTGAAAATTTCTCCTTAATATTTTTCAAGTCGTCCCTAATCGTTATTATATCCCCTCCAATCACTCCTACCTGATTTGCCAATGACTCTATAGACCCATTACATTTATTTATGGCCTCCAGCATTGTCTCCAGAGTGGTACCTGGGATTGCTTTTCCTGACTCCTTATCCCTTTCTAATATTGTTTCCTTCAAAGCACCACTTTTCCCTTGTCCAGGTTTTCATTCTTCACCTGGTCAGGCAAAATATTTATCCATCTTTGCTGTCTTATCCTTGACTGGGCTAGTCGACTTTCTAGGTTTTGGAGCCATCTCTCTATGATTTGTCAGTAAACCTAGGATCGAGCTACCCCTATTCTGTGGTCAGCTACAGTAGACGGCAAATACCCTGATATACTACAATTCTACAATTAGTAATATTAAATAATCATCCCCAAGAGCATAGATTTACCAAATTTCTGTGGTCAAAAGTCATTAGCACTTAACACACAAATAAATCTACCACAATTCTGCGGTTAATGGTGACAAGCGCTTAACCTATAAATTTGCCACAATTCTGCCGTCCGTGATAGTGAGCACTCAGCCAACAAATAAATTCGCCAGTTCTGTAATTAATTAATTATTTTATTTAATTAATTTATTCGTCAATGTAAATGGTATAATTCCATCCACATTATCCAAATTTGTCTTAATTAAATGGAATACCATTTTTGTGTCTCTTACCAAGTCTATGTAAGAACCTCGCTTCGGCTCTTATAAACACTGAACGGCCCATCTCATCGTCATGGATAGCCATTGGTCTGGTACCGTGTGAGCAGTCCGGCTTCTGGGATCTCACATGGCTTTCATGTCTTCCATCTTGTGGACCTCTTTCAGTGGAAGACCTCTTTGCCTTTGTGTGCTCTAGAGCCCAGACTACAGCACAGTCCACAGTTCACAGTTCCCTAACATCTGGTTTACCAGACTTTTCAATTAGTTAGACATACCCTCCTAAATTGGAATGCCCCAATGAATGTAGGTTGGGCGTGTACATATGATAATGACTATGACATCACTATAATACCCAGAATGCATTGAGCATATCACCCATAATGCCTTTCCTGTTGGTGTAATGTCACCTACCCATCCGCTAGGGGGTGCTATTGCATAAGCAATTAGCATCATTACCATTAAGGGTTAACTGTCAATAACTGGTCTCAAACCCACAACTTGACGTATGGAGCCATAATTTAATATGGGTGACACATATAAGTAATTAAAACCTTGATTCTCATAGACATAGAGTCACCAACTAGACATCCAAATGTATGGGAAAGATAATAATATAATGGATGATTTTCTAACACAGATGTGTGAATGTCTAGATCAGTGATTCCCAACCGCGGTGCCGCGGCACACGTGTGTGCCGTTCAGCACTGCCCGTGGTGCCACGGGATTTTACTGTGATTTTTTTATTTATGCACTGCGCGCACAGCGTCCCCCTGCATCTCCTCCCGTCTCCTGTGTTCCCCTCCGTCTCCCGCATCCCCTGTGTTCCCCCTCCTTCCTCCTCTGTTCCCTATGTCCCCCGCGTCCCCCTCCTTCACCCTCCGTCTCCCTCCGTCCCCCTCTCCCTTACGGCGCAGGGAGACGAAAATGGGTCCCTGCCTGGGGCGGAATGAGCTGCACCTGCGCCGGACTCCCGTGCCTGCTGTGGAACTGCAAGCTGCGCGGGCCGGCTTGCTTAAGGTACCGTACCCTTTCCACCCCTCTGTTCACCTTCTCAACCCTGTCTAAACCCCCCCCCACCGTCACCCAGGTCCACCCTCTGCCCCCCCCCTGTCAGCCATGTCTGCCTCCCCCTGTCACCCCCCCCCCCCCGTCAGCCATGTCCGCCTTGTCCACCTCCCTGTCCATCTCTATCACCCTTCCCCCCCCCTGTCACCCATGTAATCCCACCCAGTCACCCATGTCCACCCTCCCCCTGTCACCCATGTCCACTCTCCCCCTGTCACCCATGTCCACCCTCCCCCTGTCACCCATGTCCACCCTCCCCCTGGTCCACCCTCCCCCTGTCACCCATGTCCACCCTCCCCCTGTCACCCATGTCCACCCTCCCCCTGTCACCCATGTCCACCCCCCCCCTGTCACCCATGTCCACCCCCCCCTCTCACCCATGTCCACCCCCCCCTGTCACCCATGTCCACCCCCCCTGTCACCCATGTCCACCCCCCCCTGTCACCCATGTCCACCCCCCCTGTCACCCATGTCCACCCCCCCCTGTCACCCATGTCCACCCTCCCCCTGTCACCCATGTCCACCCTCCCCCTGTCACCCATGTCCACCCTCCCCCTGTCACCCATGTCCACCCTCCCCCTGTCACCCATGTCCACCCTCCCCCTGTCACCCATGTCCACCCTCCCCCTGTCACCCATGTCCACCCTCCCCCTGTCACCCATGTCCACCCTCCCCCTGTTACCCATGTCCACCCTCCCCCTGTCACCCATGTCCACCCTCCCCCTGTCACCCATGTCCACCCTCCCCCTGTCACCCATGTCCACCCTCCTCTCACCCTTGTCCACCCTCCCCCTGTCACCCTTGTCCACCCTCCCTGTTACTCATGTCCACACACCCCCTGTCACCCATGTCCACCCTCCCCGTCACTCATGTCCACCCCCTCTCACACATGTCCCCCCCACCTATCATCCCCGTCACCCATTTCCACCCTCCTGTCATCCATGTCTGCCTTGTCCACTCCCCAGTCTACCCTGTAACCCATGTCCACCCCCCCCTGTCACCCATGTCCACCCCCCCTGTCACCCATGTCCACCCTCCCTGTCACCCATGTCCACCCTCCCTGTCACCCATGTCCACCCTCCCTGTCACCCATGTCCACCCTCCCCGTCACTCATGTCCACCCCCTCTCACACATGTCCCCCCACCTGTCATCCCCGTCACCCATGTCCACCTCCCCTCTCACCCATGTCCACCCTCCTGTCATCCATGTCTGCCTTGTCCACTCCCCTGTCCAACCCTGTCACTCATGTTTACCCCCCCGTCTACCCCCGTAGTCTACCCTGTCACCCATGTCCACCCTCCTGTTCACCCATCTGTCCCTTTGTCACCCTTGTCCACCCCTCTGACCCCCTGTCTCCCATGTCCACTCTCCTGTCATCCATGTCCACCCCCATCCAACCCTCTGTCACCCCTGCCCATCCCTGTCACCCATGTTCACCCTCCATTGTCCACCCCTCTGACCACATCCTTGTCACCCATGTCCACCCTTCCCTGTCACCCATGTCCACCCTTCCCTGTCACCCATGTCCACCCTTCCCTGTCACCCATGTCCATCCCCCAGTCACCCATGTCACCCATGTTCACCTTCCTGTCACCCATGTCCACCCCCCATCACTCATGTCCACCCGCACTAACACATGTCCCCCCACCTATCATCCCCGTCACCCATGTCCACCCCCCCTCTCACCCATGTCCACCCTCCTGTCATCCACGTCTGCCTTGTCCACTCCCCTGTCCATCCCTGTCACTCATGTTTACCCCCCTGTCTACCCCCGTTGTCTACTCTGTCACCCATGTCCACCCTCCTGTTCACCCATCTGTCCCTTTGTTACCCCAGTCCACCCCTCTGTCACTCCTGTCCCTCTTTTACCCCCTTGTCCACCCCTCTGACCCCCTGTCCACCCTCCTGTCACCCATGTCCACCCCCTGTCCACCCCTCTGTCACCCCTATGCCCCCGTCACCCATGTTCACTCTTCTACACCCATCTATCACCCTTGTACACCTCCCTACACCCCTCTGTACACTCCTCTACACCCCTCTGTCACCCATGTACACTTCTCTACACCCCTCTGTACACTCCTCTACACCCCTCTGTCACCCATGGACACTTCTCTACACCCCTCTGTCATCCATGTACACTTCTCTACACCCCTCTGTCACCCATGTACACTTCTCTACACCCCTCTGTAACCCATGTACACTTCTCTACACCCCTCTGTCACCCATGTACACTCCTCTACACCCCTCTGTCACCCATGTACACCCATCTGTCACCCATGTACCGTCCTCTACAACCATCTGTCCACTCCTCTACACCCCTGTCACCCATGTACACTCCTCTATACCCCTTTGTCACTCATGTACACTCCTCTATACCCGTCTCCCATGTACACTTCTCTATACCCCTCTGTCACCCATGTACACTCCTCTACACCCCTGTGTCACACATGTACACTTCTCTATACCCCTCTGTCACCCATGTACACTCCTCTACACCCCTCTATCACTCATGTACACTCCTCTACACCCCTCTGTCACTCATGTACACTCCTCTACACCCATCTGTCCACTCCTCTACACCCCTGTCACCCAGGTACGCTCCTATACACCCCTTTGTACATTCCTCTACACACCTTTCACCCATGTATGCTCCTCTACACCCTCTGTCACCCATGTACACTCCTCTATACCCGTCACCCATGTACACTCCTCTATATCCCTCTGTCACCCATGTACACTCCTCTACACCCATTTGTCACACATGTACACTACTCTACACCCCTTTGTACACTCCTCAACACCACTCTGTACACTCCTCTACACCCCTGTCACCCATGTACGCTCCTCTACACCCCTTTCACCCATGTATGCTCCTCTACACCCCTGTCACCCATGTACACTCCTCTATACCCCTTTGTCACCCATGTACACTCCTCTACACCCATTTGTCACACATGTACACTACTCTACACCCCTTTGTACACTCCTCAACACCACTCTGTACACTCCTCTACACCCCTGTCACCCATGCACGCTCCTCTACACCCCTTTCACCCATGTATGCTCCTCTACACCCCTGTCACCCATGTACACTCCTCTATACCCCTTTGTCACCCATGTACACTCCTCTACACCCCTCTGTCACCCATGTACACTCCTCTATACCCCTCTGTCACCCATGTACACTCCTTTACACCCCTCTGTCACCCATGTACACCCATCTGTCACCCATGTACACTCCTCTACACCCCTCTGTCACCCATGTACACCCATCTGTCACCCATGTACACTCCTCTATACCCCTCTGTCACTCATGTACACTCCTCTATACCCCTTTGTCACCCATGTACACTCCTCTACACCCATTTGTCACACATGTACACTACTCTACACCCCTTTGTACACTCCTCAACACCACTCTGTACACTCCTCTACACCCCTGTCACCCATGCACGCTCCTCTACACCCCTTTCACCCATGTATGCTCCTCTACACCCCTGTCACCCATGTACACTCCTCTATACCCCTTTGTCACCCATGTACACTCCTCTACACCCCTCTGTCACCCATGTACACTCCTCTATACCCCTCTGTCACCCATGTACACTCCTTTACACCCCTCTGTCACCCATGTACACCCATCTGTCAACCATGTACACTCCTCTACACCCCTCTGTCACCCATGTACACCCATCTGTCACCCATGTACACTCCTCTATACCCCTCTGTCACTCGTGTACACTCCTCTACACCCCTCTGTCACTCATGTACACTCCTCTACACCCATCTGTCCACTCCTCTACACCCCTGTCACCCATGTACGCTCCTATACACCCCTTTGTACATTCCTCTACACCCCTTTCACCCATGTATGCTCCTCTACACCCCTGTCAGCCATGTACACTCCTCTACACCCCTCTGTCACCCATGTACACCCATCTGTCACCCATGTACACTCCTCTATACCCCTCTGTCACTCATGTACAGTCCTCTATACCCCTCTGTCACCCATGTACACCCATCTGTCACCCATGTACACTCCTCTACACCCCTCTGTTACCCATGCACACCCATCTGTCACCCATGTACACTCCTCTACACCCCTCTGTCACCCATGTACATCCATCTGTCACCCATGGACACTCCTCTACACCCCTGTCACTCATGTACACTCCTCTATACCCCCCTGTCACCCATGTACACTCCTCTACACCCCTCTGTCACCCATGTACACCCCTCTGTCACCCATGTACGCTCCTCTATACCCCTGTCACACATGTACGCTCCTCTACACCCCTCTACACCCCTCTAAACCCCTCTGTCACCCATGTCCACCCCTCTGTCACCCATGTACACTCCTCTAAACCCCTCTGTCACCCATGTCCACCCCTCTGTCACCCATGTCCACTCTTCTACACCCCTCTGTCACCCATGTAAAAAAAAAAAGAAGAAAAAGTTTGGCGCCTAATAGATTTGTTTTGCAGGTTTAACCCCTTAAGGACCAAGGACGTACCGGTACGTCATTGGTCCTTCTCTTCTGATATAACGCGGGGTTACACAGTAACCCCGCGTCATATCATGGCGGGCCCAGCGTCATAGTGAAGCCGGGACCCGCCTCTAATAGCGCGCAGCGCCGATCGCGGCGCCGCGCGCTATTAACCCTTTAGCCGCGCGCTCAAAGCTGAGCCGCGCGGCTAAAAGTGAAAGTGAAAGTTCCCGGCTAGCTCAGTCGGGCTGTTCGGGATAGCCGCGGCTAATCGCGGCATCCCGAACAGCTGACAGGACAGCGGGAGGGCCCCTTCCTGCCTCCTCGCTGTCCGATCGCCGAATGACTGCTCAGTGCCTGAGATCCAGGCATGAGCAGTCATCCGGCAGATTCGTCGATCACTGGTTTCTTATGAGAAACCAGTGATCAACATAGAAGATCAGTGTGTGCAGTGTTATAGGTCCCTATGGGACCTATAACACTGCAAAAAAAAAGTGAAAAAAAAAAGTGAATAAAGATCATTTAACTCCTCCCCTATTAAAAGTTTGAATCACCCCCCTTTTCCAATAAAAAAAAAAACACAGTGTAAATAAAAATAAACATATGTGGTATCACCGCGTGCGGAAATGTCCGAATTATAAAAATATATCATTAATTAAACCGCTCGGTCAATGGCGTGCGCGCAAAAAAATTCCAAAGTCCAAAATAGTGCATTTTTGGTCACTTTTTATATCATTTAAAAATGATCAATAAGTCCTATCAATGCAAAAATTGTACCGTTAAAAACTTCAGATCACGGCGCAAAAAATGAGCCCTCATACCGCCCCATACACGGAAAAATAAAAAAGTTATAGGGGTCAGAAGATGACAATTTTAAACGTATTAATTTTCCTGCATGTAGTTATGATTTTTTCCAGAAGTCCGACAAAATCAAACCTATATAAGTAGGGTATCATTTTAATCGTATGGACCTACAGAATACATATCAGGTGTCATTTTTACCGAAAAATGTACTACGTAGAAACGGAAGCCCCCAAAAGTTACAAAACAGCGTTTTTTTTTCAATTTTGTCGCACAATGATTTTTTTTCCCGCTTCACCATAGATTTTTGGGCAAAATGACTGACGTCATTACAAAGTAGAATTGGTGGCGCAAAAAATAAGCCATCATATGGATTTTTAGGTGTAAATTTGAAAGAGTTATGATTTTTTAAAGGCAAGGTGCAAAAAACGAAAATGCAAAAACGGAAAAACCTCCGGTCCTTAAGGGGTTAAAGGTGAAGAGTTGTGTGTGGAAGAAATCGTGATGATGGCCCAGACCAGATGGAGAAGAGAAGGCAACAATGCAAATTAGAGAAGACGTCATTGGTGAGTTGCTGTATAAAGCAGCACTTTAAACTACATAAATAGATATAGTGCATTGCGTTTTTTATCGTTTTTTCCTTTTTTTTCTTGCTTGTCAACCTCGGTAGCGGTGCCCCGAGGAAAAAATTTTTTTCGAGGTGTGCCCCGACCCGAAAAAGGTTGGGAAACACTGGTCTAGATAATGTAACTAACCCCCTTATCTTGTCTTATCCAAACAGCCATAAATATCTAAAGAGATAACAAGTATTATACTCCCAGACTGGCACTTGAATAGGAGAACTTAGAATACATTGTGGTCTATTTAGAACATACACAAAATGGCCGACATGATGCTATTAAACATATTAAACATAGTGATTCATTTTTGGGGCCTACAAAAAGTATGACACTGTATAGCAGAACCTTGAAGTTTAGGCAATGAAGAAAGAAGTCAAATATTTTCAACTATTTAACCCCTTAACGACGCAGGACGTATATTTACGTCCTGCGCCTGCTTCCGCGATATGAAGCGGGATTGCGCCGCGATCCCGCATCATATCGCGTCGGTCCCGGCGCTCATCAACGGCCGGGACCCACGGCTAATACCACACATCGCCGATCGCGGCGATGTGCGGTATTAACCCTTTAGAAGCGGCGGTCAAAGCTGACCGCCGCTTCTAAAGTGAAAGTGAAAGTGACCCGGCTGCTCAGTCGGGCTGTTCAGGACCGCCGCGGTGAAATCGCAGCGTCCCGAACAGCTGACAGGACACCGGGAGGGCCCTTATCTGCCTCCTCGGTGTCCGATCGGCGAATGACTGCTCCGTACCTGAGATTCAGGCAGGAGCAGTCAAGCGCCGATAACACTGATCACAGGCGTGTATTAATGTGTAAAATATCAGTGATCTGTGTAAAATATCAGTGTGTGCAGTGTTATAGGTCCCTATGGGACCTATAACACTGCAAAAAAAATTTAAAAAAAAGTGTTAATAAAGGTCATTTAACCCCTTCCCTAATAAAAGTTTTCCCATAAAAAAAATAAAACAGTGTAAAAAAAAATAAAAATAAACATATGTGGTATTGCTCGCATACGGAAATGTCCGAACTATAAAAATATATCATTAATTAAACCGTACAGTCAATGGCGTACGCGCTAAAAAATTCCAAAGTCAAAAAAAGCGCATTTTTGGTCACTTTTTATACCATTAAAAAATGAATAAAAAGTGATCAAAAAGTCCAAAAATTATACCAATAAAAACTTCAGATCACGGTGCAAAAAATGAGTCATCATACTCCCCTGTACGTGGAAAAATAAAAAAGTTATAGGGGTCAGAAGAGGACATTTTTAAACGTATAAATTTTCCTGCATGTAGTTATGATTTTTTCCAGAAGTGCGACAAAATCAAACCTATATAAGTAGGGTATCATTTTAACCGTATGGACCTACAGAATAATGATGAGGTGTAATTTTTACCGAAATATGCACTGCGTAGAAACGGAAGCCCCCAAAAGTTACAAAATGGAATTTTTTCTTCGATTTTGTCGCACAATGATTTTTTTTCCGTTTCGCCGTACATTTTTGGGAAAAATAACTAATGTCACTGCAAAATAGAATTGGCGACGCAAAAAATAAGCCATAATATGGATTTTTAAGTGGAAAATTGAAAGGGTTATGATTTTTAAAAGGTAAGGAGGAAAAAACGAAAGTGCAAAAACGGAAAAACCCTGAGTCCTTAAGGGGTTAAACAATCAGAAAAAAAGTGAGTGGTGCAGCTCACAATTATATACTGACCGAAGTGAAATAGGCTAGAAAACACCTATACCTTAGGTGTGAGAGTGAAATAAAATATTTGATACACAATTAGTCTTTGTGTAGAGTGACCGCTCTATGGACTTTTATACCAACTGGCACTAAAGATTGTTTTTAATCCACAAACCCGGCTGCCACCGGTATTTCTCACCATTATCGAGGTCCGCCTGCTATGGGAGAACTGCTGATCCTGTGATCTGTTTCCGTTCACTGCTGACATCACACGCTATCACCACGAGATAACCCAGCAAGAACCATCTACTTCGGATACCTCTGATTTACCGCAGACGAAGGCATCATACACCGGGTTCGAGTGCCATCAAAACCAGACGTGCCGGCGTCTGCAAGCGCTCACAAAGCAGCCCACCAGAGCGGGACCTCCAATTATCCGGTAATATTAATTTTATGTTACATTAATCTACCATCTGAAAATACTATTCTTATTTGCTTGACTATTCCATCTTCTTATTTGCTATTCCATCTGGTTTTCCGGACTATCAGTTTTCCAAATTGCCGGACTATCGGTCACAACACAATTTTACTGTCTATTAATTATTATTACATGTTTTCCACACTTATTCTTATTGCAACTGTTATTTTCCCCCACAAGGGCCCTGTGTGGGAAATATTTTATGCACTACATTTTATGCAACATAAGCTGCACTTTTAATAAAAATTGGTTCATAATTGAAGCACGGTCTCAGTCAACCAATTTATTAATCTGAATACTGCCCTTGAGGTGTAGGCAATTTTTGTATCAAATATTTACACAAGCAGTTCAAGCTATATAAATAGAGTGGAATAAAAATGTGAGCTGTATTAAAGGGAAAACAGCTAATGGCCACTGATCACAATTGAGAGACTGGCGAGAAAGATGACAACTAAGTAACAGGAATTGGCCATGAGCAATGAACAGAGCAATGACATCATATAAATAGCCAATTAAAAAAAAATTGGTCCCCAGTTAATCTATTTACCAACAAAGAGGAATTATGGTTCTATCTTGAAAGCATTTGGTGAAAATGATTAAATAGATAGATAATGAATCAGCCAAACTAATACAGTTGGGATTGGCATCATACATCAATATTATCCAAAAATAAAACCTAAAAAGAGGTAGTGAAAATAGTAGGGAACATAGAGCACAAAGACCTTGATTTTCTTTAGGTAAATGCAGAAGTGTTACTATATAGGTTGCAGAGGGTATGATTGCCCCAGGGCCCAGAAGCCAAACTGGACAATTTATAGCACTGCTTACCCAAGCCTGTTTCTAGCTAGAACCAGCAAAAGAAGCAGCAGTGGGGACATCAGGGTGCTTCTTATCTTCTGCCCACACACAAAATGAATGTGTCACAATTAATGGTAGATCCCATCAGTGGTGTTTCGTTCCTGTATATACTGCACCATTACTTAAAAGATTCTACACTGCTCTTGTAACACTGTTGGGGATAAGTTAAGAATGATAGTTTACTTGCTACTATAGTTTACCTGCTCCTATTGCTGGAATTGTAGAACCTTCTGTAATGTTGAGCATTTTCACAGTTGAATGATGAGAGTTTTTAATCCATTAAGTTTTACTGCTGATCTTTGCTAGTAAAATATCTGGACCGGTGGGAGACTGCTTTGTCCGGCCTGTGTGTGGTAGAGATGCCTCTGGGCGGGGTAATCTCTCAGTAGGAAGGACCAGCCAGCAGTAAAACTTCATGGATTCAAAACTCTCATCATCAAACTGGGAAAATGCTTAAAGTTTAGCAAATTTTTTAAAATGCTCTATTTTACAAACTTTATTTTAAAGTGTACCTGTCATAGTTCCAAAAAAAAAAAAGTGATATGTTACCCAGTACCTAATTCTGATCATGTGCATATATATTTTTGTGTGTCTACTGCCTATATATCCAGAGCAAATAGCATTTATATGCAGCTCACTTGTTTTATCTTCTTGCCGTATGTAGGGGGCGTGTCCATCTGTCTCCCTCACTGTGGATGACTCATCTGCTCTGAGTCTCGGGAGCAAGCCTGGGCAGTCTGCAAATCACTGTAGGCTGCTCTGTAACCCTTTCCTCTCTGTGAAACAATGTTAAAGAAGTGTTGCCTCCACCCGTATACCTTTGGCTGTCCTGGCATGCTGGGAGTTGTAGTTCTGCAGCAGCTGGCATGCCCAAAGTAGGGGAGACAATACCTGCAGCCCCTGGAGGTCTACCTCCTCACCTGCTTGGTGACAATCTCTACTGCGGGGAGCTCTATGTGCAACCCAAGCTGTTAAATTTTGCAGGCAGGAAGGATGTGCAGGGACATTCCGGCTAAGTAAACTAACCTGCCAAAACAGGAGGTTGTCACGGAAGATGAGGGAGTGGCAGCTGCTATTGCTGTAGGGTCTGTGAGTGTTTTCCTGGCTCTCTATTCTTTTATCCTGCAGGATAACTCCATACTGCCTGTGTGTGCGCGCTCTCTGCGGTTGCTCACAGGCAGTGCGTGCCTACACTGTCTCCAATACAGTGGTGATATCCTATACTGGATACCACACTTTATGGCTGGTATTCAGTATGTTACAAAATACAGACTAGTCTGTCATATAAAGATAGATGACCCCCTAGTGGCGGCTATTTTTATCTTAATTTTTTTGTAAAATTTTCATTTTTTTTTTAAATAAATGTATATTGAAAGAAGTCATATTAGGAGTAGTTCTATAAAATATAAAAAGTTTTTCATTATGCCTCTTTAATATAATCTTGAAATCTTGCAGTTTTCCTTCTGATCACTAAGTCCAAAACTAAGCTGAGACTTCCTGTTCTGTCTGTGATGATTAGGAGAAGGGTGTTGAAAAGTGATATTTACTGAAATACAACAAAATATGACACCAGTAGATAGATAAGATAATAGGAGCTCAGCCTTCCCACCCCTGTAGAATGATCTTTGCACAGGTCATGCTTAGAAACCAGCACCCTACAAAGAATAGAGTCTGGAGATGTTTATTGTGTTATGTTCATGGGGCTTCCTGTAATGCAGATCACTAAATGCTGTAAAAAACTGCTCAGGCAAGATGAATGCTTCATAATAAATGTACTAAAAGAAATTAAAATAAAAAATAGACAACACATTTACTTTAACATTGTGATTCCTGCACTTTACTACATGGACTTCTCTGCAGTTGTAAACATGTTACCTCAGTAATGGGCCTCCGAAATGTTCTCCCCAACATGCAGAATCTCTAGGTATGCCTGTTATATAGTCTCTACATGCTGATTAGATAATGTGACTCTTGGTATACTTGGGCACTGTATGGCAATATAATTTTTTTGCATAATCACAGGAAAGTTATCCATTTTTTATGGCCTGCTCCCAAGCATATTTTAGATTCTCTTCTCTAGTTGTGAGATTCTCTCTTTAGTAATGCTTTACTCAGGAGGATATTAGCCTGTATATTTGTGTATATTTATATATGAGATCATGAGAGATCATGAGTGCACTTTCGTTTTTTCCTCCTTACCTTTTAAAAATCATAACCCTTTCAATTTTCCACCTAAAAATCCATGTTATGGCTTATTTTTTGCGTCATCAATTCTACTTTGCAGTGATATTTCGGTAAAAATGACACCTTATCATTACTCTGTAGGTCCATACAGTTAAAATGATACCCTACTTATATAGGTTGGATTTTGTCATACTTCTGGAAAAAATCAAACTACATGCAGGAAAATGTATACGTTTAAAAATGTCATCTTCTGACCCCTATAACTTTTTTATTTTTCCACGTACAGGGCGGTATGAGGACTAATTTTTTGCACCGTGATCTAAAGTTTTCATCGGTATGATTTTTGTTTTGATCGGAATTTTTGATCACTTTTTATTAATTTTTTAATGGTATAAAAAGTGATCAAAAATACGCTTTTTTGGACTTTTGAATTTTTTTGCCCGTACGCCATTGACTGTGCGGTTTAATTAATGATATATTTTTATAGTTTGGACATTTATGCACGCGGAGGTACCACATATGTTATTTTTTTATTTATTTACACTGTTTTATTTTTTTTTATGGGAAAAGGGGGGTGATTCAAACTTTTATTAGGGAAGAGGTTAAATGACCTTTACTAACACTTTTTTTTGACTTTTTTTTGCAGTGTTATAGGTCCCATAGGGAACTATAACACTGCACACACTGATCTCTCATGCTGATCACTGGCGTGTATTAACACGCCTGTGATCAGTGTTATCGGCTCTTGACTGCTCCTGCCTGGATCTCAGGCATGGAGCAGTCATTCGTCGATCGGACACCGAGAAGGCAGGTAAGGTCCCTCCCGGTGTTCTGTAAGCTGTTCGGGAGGCCGCGATTTCACCGCGGTGGTCCCGAACAGCCTGACTGACAAGCCGGGATAGCTTCACTTTCGCTTTAGAAGTGGCGGTCAGCTTTGACCGCCGCTTCTAAAGGGTTAATACCGCACATTGCCGTGATCGGTGATGTGTGGTATTAGCCGCGGGTCCCGGCCGTTGATGAGCGCCGGGACCGATGCGATGTGATGCAGGGTCGTCCTGCGTCGATAAGGGGTTAAGCAAGTGACTACCAATGCCTGTGTGTGTGACATACGGAAGCAATAGAAAGTACCTTACAGTGCATTAACCAATCTAAGTCTAGTCTACATACATATGAGAAAGAAGGACATAGATCACATAAGATATATAGACAGATAGATAGATAAATAGATAGATAGCTACATCCATTCACTTCATCCGTGTGTGATGTGGTGACTTTGCTTGTATGTAAATAGATAGATATGTAGATAGATAAACCAAAAAAAGTTTAACTGTAGTATTACAATAATAGGGAAAAAAGAAAACTAATTTATTCTGTCTGTACACATTATGATGGATTTTTTTTTCTTCACTGTTGTGCTGCAGTGAAACTTTTTTGGTTTTTGAAATCTTCTGTTTTTTTTGGACTGATTCCTAATCTTTCTGCCTGCACCCGTACACTTCAATTGTCATTCACCTTGAAGAGTGCTGTTGCCTTCTGTTGCAGATAGATAGAAATATTCTAGATATACAGACGATAATTAGATAATGTCAAATAAGAGAGTGGTATATGAGATATGAAAGGGCAAATTACTTAGGGCAAAAATTAGCAGTTTTGGGTTAATGTGTTCAAACAGATGACAAAAGTGGCCGAAGAAGAAAAAATGCTACAATATAAAGTTATCTTTACGAGTTTTATTCCATCATTAAAACTATGCAGACTATGTACATCATGTTTTAGATACAGTCACCTGAAAACCCCATTTGTCACGTGTTCTGTAACTTTAGCATCTGATCCCCATTTGACACATTATATATATATATTTTTTTTTAAATAAACTACACACACTTAACACCTAATGTAACTTTTCTCCAATTCTATTGGCTGTTGCCAAAGAATACAGATTATCAAGCACACATTTTTGACAGATTTGTATTACAGGTAAATGGTAGAATTAATTTTAATTAGGATTTGACACAAAAAAAAGCACAATTATTAGGAAATCCAAATATTTATCTATTCAAATATTAGTAAGGGATAGCTTGGCTAACCACAAAAGGTGGGCCTACAGTGGATATTTTTTCTAATGTATTCATGATTAGCATAAGATTATTATATTCACATACAAAGTATACTCAGAAAAGGGGAGTTTAAGTGCTCACATGATCATAAATGACAACTAATGTATCCAATGGAATGAGTGTATATTGTTTTTTTTTTTTTTTTTTTCTTTTTGTCACTTGTTTTAAATCGAATTGTATTTATTGAACTTACAGACCAAGCATACTGTGTTATTTAGATCCTGGTGAAATAATGCTAAACTCACACCACATTTAGTTTGCACATTTGGTGGGAGTTGAATACATCTGTCCTAATCTTAACTATAACTTGACTA
The DNA here is from genome assembly GCF_029499605.1 of Hyla sarda. NCBI lineage: Eukaryota > Metazoa > Chordata > Amphibia > Anura > Hylidae > Hyla > Hyla sarda. The sequence continues at coordinate 197,334,023 of NC_079190.1, read as the reverse complement.
TAAATATGTATATTAAAGGCAGCTATAGTGTGGTCAACTACTTTTCAAACATTTGGGGCTGCATGATCTTTACTTATCCCTGTCCACTAAAGTGTATGAGCATATTGGCCTGTACACCACATGATTGAACTTTAGCCTAGTATTTTTTTTTGCATTAGTTTATATTCAATATAAATAAATAAAGAATGTTGAGTGACCCATTTCTTTACACTTAGTTGAGAAAAAACACATTCTATATATCAACTCCCACACTTTTTTGGGGGGAATTTTTTCCCCATAACTAATATGTGCACATGGGTCGAATATCTACCCACAAAGAAGCAATATAAATTTCCCTGTGATAGGACATAGTGACCTTAGATGAAAAAAATAAAATAATAAACAACAATGAATAAAGCAAATATTTGTCTGTATTTTTGTTTTTTATTTAGGTCTGTTTTGCAAAAAAATTGAGCAAATTTACAAATTCAATTATTAATAAATGTGCAAGTGTTTTTACGTAGTATGAAAATCAAACTATTGAGTTGAGTTAGCAAATCATCCTCATAATTCATCAATTTAATGAGATATATATATATATATATATATATATATATATATATTCTAAATAAAAGTACTACACAAGTACTATCTACAGTGGAGCATGCTACATCTAAATGCATATTTTTAATATTCACAAATTTCTTTGTGTCTGACTCTTTTACCTATCAAAAATATAACTTTGTGTGTACAGTATTATTGTAACTGAGGTAGCAAAAGGCACTTATCTTAATCTTTTTTCTGTTGTACAAGGATCAACGTGGTACAAAATGTATGCAAATTAATGCTAAACACTGATGGATGAAAAGGTTCTTTGGAAAAATGTAGGATTTTCTTTAGAGTGCTTTATACATTACTTGTGCCTACAGAGTAGTGATAGCGATAGTTTATTGTTAGCAAATAGCAATAATTGGTGCTTTATTAGAAATTAATTATGTCTAAACTGCTGAATTAATATATATATATATATATATATATATATATATATATATATATATATACATAGATGTGTGTGTGTGTGTCAGTTCAAACTACTATAAAAAATTTGAATTTCACTTCATATTATTTTATATTTCAACTTTTTACCAATATTAAATATTTATCAATTTGACACTGCTTGCAATATGCAAATGTTTATACGTCCATTAAATATTGACAAAGTATATAGTATTAGTTTTATATAACTTCTGCAATAAATTATTTTGATAAAACAATTATTTCAATTCTGTTTTAGAACACTGCATGACAAAACATTTAAAAAAATTCAAACTTTTCATACAAGTATGTAAAGGAGAAAAACATAACCAAATATAATATTAAGAAAGTAATCTGCCAATTTAAAACCTAAAACAGTAAAAGATCATATCAGTCAATAATATTTATGAGAAATGAGGAAATGAGATGAGAAAAATTGCTAATTTCCCATTTGTATCTATTTAATTATTTTTTTAAACACACACACACACACACATATGTGTGTGTGTGTGTGTGTGTGTGTGTGTGTGTGATATTTTTTTTCCCTGATTGATAGAAAATGTGAAATATATGTTTAACTGAGAGGCAAGTATTTCCATACTTGGAGATTTTAACATTATTCAGTGTTAATTATTCTTTTTGGAGGAATTAACTGTGGCATATATAAACTCTAGCTATAGATTAGCTTTATTTTCTTTGAACTGTCACATTGCTTTCTTAGGCTGTTAATACTTTCATACAAGTTTGGACTCTTAAAAGATTTTCTTGGTTGACATTATTCTCAGCTACTTTTCTGCAGCAGAAGATATAACATTTTTGCAGTAAAGAAATGTGATGCAAGTCTCCTCTCTACTCACCAGTGTGTGCACTGTGCAATACAGAAGAAGAGTTTGACACAAGTATGGACAAAAAAAAAAAAAAATCTTAAATGAAAGTCTTCTTACCTTTGTTTTATGGGTAGATACTTGAGTGCCTAATAACTTGTTCCCAACAAAGCCTGTAAAGTTAAGGCTCTTCCCCAAAACTGTCCACTGTGTAACAGGTGGAAATTAATGAACCTGGTTTTCTGGAGACACATGGGAAAGTTAACAGTTATCGTTCCTATTCATTTTTTCAGTGTGCCCATTTTCTTTACTATTTTATTCGCTTCATATATGTCTTTGTCAGTGGTGTGCGGCTAAGTAAGCCGGAAAAAATATTTACATGACAAGAAAAAATAAAAAGAGAGCTCAGTCAAGCTTGCAAGCTGATAATGAACTTTCCCCCTCCCCCCCCCCCTCTTTTTTTTTTTTTTAGGTTAGCCAAATTTAACTGGTCAGATCTTACCTAATTCTTTGTTCTTGGTTCCCTATTAATCCACAGGTCCATCTTCAAGGTCTTTACACATCAAATGTGTTCATTTACACTAAGGACTGGAAGGCATTACTTTTTTTTTTCATGGTTGAATCCATAAAAGTTACACTGAACAAGTATTCTTGAACAAGTATGCAATTTTCTTACAAATAGTGCAAAAAGGGAAAGTGTACTTCACAAGGCCATAATTAGTGCTTGTGTTTCCGCTCCCATTCCCTTGTCAAGTCTTTTATTCAGTTTTCCTCAGTTTTGTTCAAGGGTCATTACAAATGTCTACAGATGATTAGCATCTCTCCTGATCAAACTGAGATGATTAGCAAAATAAAATCTTTGAATCCCACTTTGCATAGTGAAAAAGTATCAGGGATGATTAGCAAATGCGGCTAATTGTGTAGAGATTAACTAAGCATCAAGTTGTTTTGCGTAGTGTTTCATAGCTAAGGAGACCCGGACTCTATTGTGCTGTTCCGTACAGTGTTTTAATGAGCCGTTTAATTTAAAAATGCTGGGAAAAGTTATATTCCTCCAGGATATTTTCTGGGCTATTGAGAATGACCATGTCGAGGAAAAAAAATATTTTGTGCCAATTCTTGGAGTATTTTAATGAACATTTTTCTTAAACGGTCCTTTGTGCATTAATTAGTTTTTAGTCCTGAAATGTGAACTCTTAAAGTATTATCATTACGAAAGCTTGACCAGGAACATGGCACATAATTCATCACGACTCTTTGTCATAAAAGGTTTGAAATTCAATTTTAAATGAAAGGGTAGCTACTGTAATACTAAGACAGATGTGTTTGATTGTCATATTTGTGTGGTGGCATTTACGGTCGGAAAATGGAATAACACATTTTGTCTTCTTAGTCTAGAAAAAAAAAGTTAATTTATAACAATTAAAAAATGAAGATGCTCAATGCATAAAACAGATATGGGGAAAATTGTACATTTCATTTTTCTGGAGGGTGCATTGAGTCTACAAGTGTCCAATTAGAATACAAAAAAGTCAAAGAAAAAAACAGGCAGTGTTTTTATGTGGACACCATACCAAAAGAGCATACTGTGTATACGCCTGCATTTTTTTCTGGACTTCTGGACCAGATAATAAAAATCATCCCATACCCACAGGATAGGGGATAAGTGTCTGATTGAAGCGGTCCGACCACTGGAACCCCCCTACGATATCCAAGACTTGGCCTATCTTTTACCTCGTTGCTCACAGACAAGCTGGTTTCAGGAGTGATAGCCCACTCTGCCAATCACTGGCGAGTGATATCCAACCCTGACCAGTCTTCCTATCCCAGATACTGAAAAACACCACATGGCATGATGCTTCCACAATCATGCTTCACTGTAGGAATGTTATTGGGCAGGTACCTACTGAGCAGTACCTAATTTCATCCTGTAATGCCGGCAGTTGGAGTCAGTTGACATGCGTTGTGTACCACAGCGTACCAGAACCATACCATGAGTGCAGCTTCCCCACCTTGCTGTAAGCTCTGAACATTTGACAGTTTATCCCATGTGTGCACAAGCTGCCTCTTATAGAGCTAGCGCATTCTACTGATTGGCTTCTGAATCCCAGCTAAATAAGGCTGGGTTGACATATATCAGTTGTCCGGCATAGTTTCCTTTAGGCATGCATCGGAGGGAAACTGATGCTAAAACTGATCCCATTCATTTGAATGGGACAGTTCACAATCATCCAGCATCCCAATTTTGATGCCGGATGGTGGGACATGCCAGACAGGGGAACACAGCTTGCTACATTCCCCTATCTGGTGCCAGATACAATAGACACTGGATGCCATACAACTGATGACAACAAATGCACGTTGTCATCATTTACTTCATCAGTTGCATGGAGAATTAGGCTGAGTTCACCTATGCCGGATGCCGGACATATTTGAACCCAGCCTAACTCTGCTCCACCCATTCTCTGGTGCCTGAGCAATATTGGGTTTTTACATTGTGAAGGTGTTCCTGTGATCCGGAGCCTTTTTCCTGCCTCTGCATCAATGTATCTCACTGACATCCTGTTCCTGAAAAGGATTGTCGACCAGGACCGTGCTCTCATTAAGCCGGCAACACCTGGTTGCATTTGAGCTTCTGAGCTTCATGCAATCTCAGATCTGCTATAGCATCAATTCACCTCTGCTACAGTGAACTGTGCTTTACTGCTGTAAGAACCCAAAGGGTTAATATGCACTGAGGTATTTTGTTATTCTGGTTACTGTGGAAATGTCCTGTTCTCTGGATGGTCAGCTGACCTCATTGACTTTTCACCTGCTTAGCTCCCTATTTAAACCCTCAGTATTCATTCAAGCCTCTCCTGCGAAAGAGCTGAACCTCCTAGCTAGCATTTGTATTGTAGCTTGAATTTCTGGCATATTTGACCCATTGGCTCTGTTCTCTGACTCCTCCCCTGTTTCTGTGATTTGGCATTTCTGTAATCTCTTGGTATTGATATGGCTTGTGGACTGTGACTTTTTGTGTGTGTGTTTAGTTTTTATTTCTGTTAGTGTATGTGATTCCATACTGTGTCCCGACCTCTGTCTGTATTATAGTTTATTTTGTTGACGTTTGACTCCCTGCACTTATACAGGAAGGAACTGTCACCGTGGTTGTGGACCCGTTGCCTAGGGCGGGTACACAAGTAGGCAGGGCAATTGGGAGCGAGTGAGTTTAGGGCTTCACTCTTCCCTGCCCATATGTGAAATTTTCGCAGGCCCCACATACCTGAATTTGCTTTGCTCCTGCTATGGAAGCTATGTCTGCTATGGTAGAGCAAATGCACGGTTTGACTCAGCTGAAAGACTTCAGCAGTGTGAGTCTTCTCAGTCTCAGTCAGCATCAGTTCAGACCTTGACTCAGATATAGCAAGATCAGGAGCAGTTAATCCAAAGTTTGCTAGCTAGAATCCAAGAGTTGGAGTCTGCCTGTGCCCAGGTGTCATCTGGTTCTATCCCAGCTCCCATTGAGCCACAAGTTAGTCTCCCAGATCATTTTTCAGGTAACCGAAATATGTTTAAGACCTTCTGTGAAACTTATACTTTCATCTGAGACCTTACTCTTCTGGCACTGAGGCCCAGAGAGTGGGAATTATTATGTCTCTTCTGCAAGGTAGTCCCCAGGAATGGGTATTTTCCCTTGGTCTCGATGCCCGAGTTGACCTCTATGGATTCACTATTTGCAGGGCTGGGGCTCTTGTATGCAGAACCAGACCTTGCTGCATATGCTGGATCTCAGCTGCGTACAATTAAGCAGGGTCACAGACCCTTTTGAGGAGTATTGTGCAGACTTTAGAAAGTGTTGAGTGGCTTCTCTGTTGAACACCTCAGCTTTGGTTTGTCAGTTTAGACTGGGATTATCTGACCCCCTAAAAGACATGCTGGGGACTTACCCCTCTCATGACACCCTTGACCAAGCCATGATGTCTAAGTGAGCGCAAACGGGAGTGTTCATCTTCCTCTAATCCTCTTTTGCTTAATTCTTTTCCTGACTGTAATAACCAACTTGTGCCTAAGGTGGAACTCATGCAGATAGGGTCTATTCATACACCAGAGGAACGCAGAAGATTTAGTCAACTAAAAGGCCTGTGTTTTTACTGTGGGGAGAATACACACTTTATCGCCTCCTGTGTGAAGCATCCGTTCCCAAGTGGTGATAGAGGAAGCCACTTGGGCGCACAGGTATGTCATGCCTCTCAGAGAGCTACGCCTGGCAAAGTTCTTTTGAGGGCATTGTTCCATCTAGTATACAACCTGATTTAACATCTAAAATTATTGTTAAAGGGGTATTCCGCCACTAGACATTGTATCCCCTATCCAAAGGATAGGGGATAAGATGTCAGATCGCCGCGGTGCCGCTGCTGGGGACCCCTGGGATCCCCGCTCCGGCACCGCGCTATCATTACAGCACAGAGCGAGTTCGCTCTGAACGTAATGATGGGCGGTACAGGGGCCGGAGCATCGTTACGTCACGGCTCCGCCCCTCGTGATGTCACGGCCCGACCGTTTCAATACAAGTCTATGGGAGGGGGCGTGGCGGTCGTCATGCCCCCTCCCATAGACTTGCATTAAGGGGACGGGCCGTGATGTCACGAGGGGCGGAGCCATGGCGTCACGCTGCTCCGTCCCCCGTATCGCCCGTCATTACGCACAGAGCGAACTTGCTCTGTGCTGTAATGATAACGCGGTGCCGCAGCGGGGATCCCGGGGGTCCCCAGCAGCGGGACCGCGGCGATCTGACATTTTATCGCCTATCCTTTGGATAGGGGATAAAATGTCTAGGGGCGGAATACCCCTTTAAGCCTGTTTTGCAGCAACCTCTGGCTGAATCCGCGTGTTGTGGCACCATGGGCAATAAGATTTTCGAGAGCACTCATGCGGACTTGCGGTCAGGGGGAATTAGTGAGATTCTGGAAGATGACTGTGAGGACACCAATGAGTGGTGTGATTTGAAGGATGAGGATACAGATCAGGACATTGATGGTCCATCTGTATCCAAGTCAAGACCTTTGTACTCTCAGGTGGTGGCCCCTTTCAAAAGGAGGGCTACTGTAAGAACCTGAAGGGTCAATCTGTACTGAGGTCTTTTTTTATTCTGGTTAATGTGGAAACGCCCTGTTCTTTGGATGGTCAGCTGACCTCGTTGGCTTATCACCTGCTTAGCTCCCTATATAAACCTTCTGTATTCATCTAGGCCTCACCTGCGAAAGAACTCAAACTCCTAGCTAGCGTTTGTATTGTATCTTGAATTTTTGGCACATTTGACCAATTGGCTCAGCTCTCTGACTCCTCTCTTGTTTCTGTGATTTGGCATTTCTGTAATCTCTTGGTATTGACTCAGCTTGTGGACTGTGACTTATTGTGTGTATGCTTTGTTATTATTTCTGTTAGTTTGTGTGATTCCATACTGTGTCCCGACCTCCTTCTGTATTATAGTTTATTTTGTTGATGTTTGACTCCCTGCACTTATTCAGTCAGGGACTGTCACCGTGGTTGTGGACCCGTTGCCTAGGGTGGGTACGCAAGTAGGCAGGGCAAGTGGGAGCAAGTGAGTTTAGGGCCTCCCTCTTCCCTGCCCATACGTGACAACTGAACTACTACCACTTACAGCATTACCTTGGCTCCCCTACTTTTATCCCTGGTACTTTATGGCCTGCCTGGCCAGCCTTCACTTAATTGAGACCACTCCTGCAGCAGTGTATTTTCCTCAGCAGCTGAAGTCCATCTTCCTCATCCTGTAGCAGGATAAAGACTAAAAACCTGAGTAATATTTAGACTCTGCTCCCTAGCTCAAAGTCCGAGAAATTAGGTGTTTTTTTTTTTTTTTGTTGCAAACTCCAGGCAGGATTTCATGTTTCTTTCTTTTTGGCAACTCTGGCATAAAGCCAGTGCTGCATGAGGGTTGACGTTCTGAAAACCTTTTCCATCTACACATAGTGTGGGAGATTTATCAAAACCTGTCCAGAGGAAAAGTTGCTGAGTTGCCCATAGCAACCAATCAGCTCGCTTCTTTCATTTTTAACAAGGCCTCTGCAAAATGAAAGAAGTGTTCTGATTGGTTGCTATAAGCAACTGGGCAACTTTTCCTCTGAATAGGTTTTGATAACTCTCCCCCAGTATCTTTTGTACTCAGCTAGGGTGACCATTTGGTTCTTGGTCACCTTACCTATCAGAGCCCTTCTATCCTAATTACTTGGTTTGGTGTTTCAGCCTGCTCAATGGAGAGTCCTGGTTGTTCCAGATGTCTCCCATTTAAAAATTGTCAAAGCCACTGTGCTTGTGGGAACTTTCAGTGCAGCAGAAATGTTATTGTACACTTCTCCAGATCTGTCCCTCCACACAATGATATTTCTGAGCTCTAAAGGCATTGTTACTTCCTTGTGGCTCTGTTTTTCTTTGGTATGCATTGTCAGCTATGAGACCTTGGATACATGGGGTGTGTCTTTCCTAATCTTGTCCCATTAGCTGAATTTTCCACAGGTGACTCCAATTAATGTGTATAAACATCTCAAAGATGATCAAGAGAAATGGGAGGCCCCAGAGCTAAATTTTAAGCATTGGTTTAAGCAAAGGGTCTGCATAGTTATGGCCATGTGAATTTTTTTTTTTTTCTTTTCAAAAAATGTTCAAAAAAATTCAAAAATTCTGTTTTACTTTGTTATTGAGTGCACAATAATTTGGGGAAACTTGATTTTTATTTGTTTAATTTTAGCATAAGGCAACAACATGAAATAATTAAAAGGGTCATAAAATTGTATATAAGTCTGGTGGACTGGCATAACATGTGTGGACAGCTGGGTACTTAACTCCTTGGGGATGAAGGGCGTATGCATACGCCCTCGCGTCTCGTCACTTAAGGACGGAGGGCGTATCCATACGCCCTCCGCATTTCCGATCACCGCCGCTCGCTGGGCGGTGATCGGACCGGATGACTGCTGATGTCTATCAGCAGGCATCCCGTGGCAATGCCTAGGGGGGTCCTGAGACCCCCCCATGTCAGCGATCGTGGCAAATCGTTTGTCAAATCAGACCAGCGATTTGCCCGCGATTTGGGGCCAATCGGGTCACTGGTGACCCGATTGCCCGGAAAATAAGAATGATCGGAGCTGTCAGAGACAGCTCCGACCATCCTAAAGGATAGAAGTGAGGTGGCAGTGTTGCCACCCCCTCTTATTCCCTGCCATTGGTCGGTCAGGCTGACCACCAATGGCAGGACAGGGGCTGGGGGGGTTAGAGTTAATTTCCCGGCTTACCTGGACCGGCGGCAGCATCCTGGACCAGAGGCAGCGGCGGCATCGACACAGGAGGAGTGGCAAGAAAGTGCGGTGGCGTAGGCTGCAGCGAAGATCGCGGGAAGTGATCTTCTCCGTGGCCTTCTAAAAGCTACAAAACTACAACTCCCAGCATGCCCAGACAGTCAAAGGCTGTCAGGGCATGCTGGGAGTAGTAGTTTTGCAACATCTGGAGGGTCAAAGATTGGACACCACTGTGTAGTGGTCTCTAAACTGTGGTCCTCCAGATGTTGCAAAACTACAACTTTCAGCATGCACTGACTGTCTGGGCATGCTGGGAGTTTTGCAACATCTGAAGCGGCATAGTTTGGAGACCACTATACCGTGGTCTCCAAACTGTAGCCCTCCAGATGTTGCAAAACTACAATTCCCAGCATGGCCAGACAGTCAGGGATGCTGGGCATGTAGTTCTGCAATATCTGGCCCTTCATATGTTGCAGAAGTACAACTCCCAGCATGCCTGGACAGTGTGGGCATGCTTGGAGTTGTAGTTTTGCAACATCTGGAGGGCTACAGTTTGGAGACCACTACTTAGAGGTCTCCAAACAATTCTTCCCCAGTTGTTGCATAACTAAAACTCCTAGCATGCCCAGACTGTCCAGGCATGCTGGGAGTTGTAGTTCTGCAACATCTGAAGGGCCAGATATTGCAGAACTACACACCCAGCATCCCTGCCTGTCTGGCCATGCTGGGAATTGTAGTTTGGCAACAGCTGTAGGCACACTGATTGGGAAACACTGAGATAGAATCTGTTTACTAACTCAGTGATTCCAACCTGTGTGCCTTAAGCTGTTGCAAAACTACAACTCCTAGAATGCACTGAAAGACCGTACATGCTGGGAGTTGTAGTTTTGCAACAGCTTGAGGCACATTGGTTGGAATCACTGAGCTAGAGTCTGTTTTCTAACTCAGTGGTTCCTCACCAGTGTGCCTACAGCTGTTTTAAAACTACAACTCCCAGCATGTACAGTCTATCAGTGCATTCTGGGAGTTGTCATTTTGCCACAGCTGAAGGTTTGGGGCGTCCCCCCCCCCCCCATGTGAATGCACAGGGTACATTCACACGGCCGGGTTTACAGTGGGTTTCCTTCTACAAGTTCGAGCTTTGGCAAATTTTCAGCCGCAGCTTAAACTCCCAGCAGAAAACTTACTGTGAACCCCCTCCTGTGTGAATGTACCCTAAAAACACAACACTACACTACACTAACAAATAATAAAAAGTAAAACACTACATATACACCCCCTTACACGCCCCCCCCCCCCCCCCCAATAAAAATGAAAAAGCCATAGACTGTCCTGGTAGGCTGGGAGTCTTGAACCAGCTGGAGGCACCCTGTTTGGGAATCACTGCTGTAGGGTTTTACTGTAGCTAACCGGTCCGCCCCTATTTCAAATTCCGTCCTCAGGCCTCAAATGCGCATGGCGCTCTCTCACTTCAGAGTCCTGTCGTATTTCAAGGCACGGTAGAAATTGCACTACAAATTTTGGGGGGAATTTTTTTCATTTTACCCCTTATGAAAAGGTAAAGTTGGGGGCTACACCAGCATGTTAGTGTAAAAAAAAAAATTTACACTAACGTGCTGGTGTTGCCCCCATACTTTTCATTTTCACAAGAGGTAAAAGGAGAAAATGACCCCCAAAATTTGTAACACAATTTCTTCTGAGTACGGAAATACTCCATATGTGTACGTAAAATGCTCTGTGGACGAACTACATATCTCAAGAGTGAGAGCGCCATGTACATTTGAGGCCTAAATTGGTGATTTGCACAGGGGTGGCTGATCGTTACAGTGGTTCTGACATGAACGCAGAAAAAAAACACCCAAATGTGACACCATTTTGGAAACTACACCCCTCATGGAACATAACAAGGGGTATAGTGAGCCTTAACACCCTTCAGGTCTTTGACAAATTTTCATTAAAGTTGGACATGAAAATAAAAAAATAAAAAAAAATTCCCCTGAAATGATTGCGTTACCCCAAATCTTTCATTTTCACAAGGGGTAATAGGAAAAAAGCCACCCAAAATTTGTAACCCCATTTCTTCTGAGTATATAAGTACCCCATATATGGAAGTAAAGTGCTCTGCAGGCGAACTACAATGCTCGGAAGAGAAAGAGCGCCATTGGGCTTTTTGAGAGAGAATTAGGCTGGAATTGAAGGCTAAGTGTGTTTTCAAAGCCCCCATGGTGCCAGAACAGTGGACCCCCTCCACATGTGACCCTATTTTGGAAACTACACCCCTCAAAGAATGTAACAAGGGGTACAATGAGCATTTATGCCCCACAAGTGTCTGACAGATTTTATAATTTTTCATTTGCACAGCCCACTGTTCCAAAGATCAGTCAAATGTCAGTGGGGTGTAAATGCTCACTGCACCCCTTATTAATTTCGGTGAGGGATGTAGTTTCCAAAATAGTATGCCATGTGTTTTTTTTTTTTTTTTACTGTTCTGGCATCATGGGGGCTTCCAAAATGCAACATGCCCCCAAAAACCATTTCAGCAAAATTCGCTGTCCAAAAGCTAAATGTTGCTCCTTCCCTTCTGAGCCCTCTAGTGCACCCACAGAGCACTTTACATACACATATGAGGTATTTCCTTACTCGAGAGAAAGGGAGTTACAAATTTTGTGGGGCATTTTCTCATATTACTCCTTGTGAAAATGAAAAGTTTGGGGTAATACCAGCATTTCAGTGTTAAAAATCTAATTTTTCATTTTCATGTCCCACTTTAACGAAAGTTCGTCAATCACCTGTGGTGTGTTAAGGCTCACTGGACCCATTGTTATGTGCCTTGAGGGGTGTAGTTTCCAAAATAGTATGCCATGTGGTTTTTTTTGTGCTGTTCTGGCACCATAGGGGCTTCCTAAATGCGACATGCCCCCAAAAACCATTTCAGCTAAATTTGTTTTCCTAAAGCCAAATGTGATTCCTTCTCTTCTGAGCATTGTAGTTCGCCCGCAGAGCATTTTACGCCCTAACATGGGGTATTTCCATACTCAGAAGAGATGGGGTTACAAATTTTGGGAGGCATTTTCTCCCATTACCCTTTGTAAAAATGGTGCATTTGGGGGAAAAAACTGCACTTTAGTGAATTTTTTTTTTCTCATTTACACATCCGACTTTAAAGAAAAGTCGTCAAACACCTGTGGGGTGTTAAGGCTCACTAGACCCCTTGTTACGTGCCTTGAGGGGTGTAGTTTCCAAAATAGTATGCCATGTGTTTTTTTTTTTTTGCTGTTCTGGCACCATAGGGGCTTCCTAAATGTGACATGCCCCTCAAAAAACATTTCAGAAAAATTCCCTGTCCAAAATCTCATTGTTGCTCCTTCCCTTCTGAGCCCTCTGCTGCGCCCGCTGAACACTTGAGGTATTTCCTTACTCGAGAGAAATTGGGTTACAAATTTTGGGGGCTTTTTCTCCTATTACCCCTTGTAAAAATTCAAAAACTGGGTCTAGTAGAACATGCAAGTGTAAAAAATGAAGATTTAGAATTTTCTCCTTCACTTTGCTGCTATTCCTGTGAAACACCTAAAGGGTTATCAAACTTTCTGTATATCATTTTGAGGGGTGCAGTTTTTATAATGGGGTAATTTATGGGGTATTTCTAATATGAAGGCCCTTCAAATCCACTTCAAAACTGAACTGGTCCCTGAAAAATTAAGATTTTGAAAATGATGTGAAAAATTGGAAAATTGCTGCTAAACTTTGAAGCCCTCTGATGTTTTCCAAAAGTAAAAACATGTTAACTTTTTGATGAAAATATAAAGTAGACATATTGTATTTGTGAATCAATATATCATTTATTTGGAATGTCTGTTTTCCTTACAAGCAGAGAGCTTCAAAGTTAGAAAAATTGTACATTTTCAATTTTTTCATCAAATTTTTGCATTTTTCACCAAGAAATGATGCAAGTATCAACAAAAATTTAACACTACCGTGAAGTAGAATATGTCACGAAAAAACTGTCTTGGAATCAGAATGAAAATTAAAAGCATCCCAGAGTTATTAATGCTTAAAGTGACAGTGGTCAGAATTGCAAAAAATGCTCCCATCCTTAGGGTTATAATGGGCTCCGTCCCCAAGGAGTTAAAAGTCCTAATTTTTTTTATTTAAAATTAACAAATAATCCCCACTTTCAGGTGTTACGGCTGTGGTGAGGTGGATTTACTGACCTATGAGGATGATGGCGTGGGCCTTACCAAGGAGCGGAGTCTAAGGTGCCACTGGTTTTCACCAGAGCCTGCCGCAAAGAAGGGTGGACTTGTTGCGGCTCCCAGGTCGCTACACCTGATACGACTCATCCCCATGGGCAGCCGAGGTATAACGTGGCACAGGAAGCATAAGGCACAGATGAAGTCAGGACAAGCAGGAGGTCTGGGCTGGTGGCAATGAAGCAAGGGTAGGTCACGTAGCAAGAGGTCAGAAGTCAGGCGGCACAGAAGCAAGGTCAAGTTACGTAGCAAGGGGTCAGATACACTGCAATGCAAGACACAGGTAGACGCTTTCTCTTAGGCAATGAAGGCACAAAGATCCAGCAAGGATTAAAGGAAGTGTGGGGTTATATAGGGTCAAAAGAGACTAGCACCAATCAATGGTGTGCTTCCCCCTTTAAATTTTAACCCCTTAACGACGCAGGACGTATATTTACGTCCTGCGCCGACTCCCGCGATATGAAGCGGGATCGCGCTGCGATCCCGCATCATATCGCGTCGGTCCCGGCGCTCATCAACGGCAGGGACCCGCGGCTAATACCACACATCACCGATCGCGGCGATGTGCGGTATTAACCCTTTAGAAGCGACGGTCAAAGCTGACCGCCGCTTCTAAAGTGAAAGTAAAAGTGACCCGGCTGCTCAGTCGGGCTGTACGGGACCGCCGCGGTGAAATCGCGGCGTCCCGAACAGCTGACAGGACACCGGGAGGGCCCTTATCTGCCTCCTCGGTGTCCAATCGGCGAATGACTGCTCCGTGCCTGAGATCCAGGCAGGAGCAGTCAAGCTCCGATAACACTGATCACAGGCGTGTTAATACACGCCTGTGATCTGTGTAAAAGATCAGTGTGTGCAGTGTTATAGGTCCCTATGGGACCTATAAGACTGCAAAAAAAATGTAAAAAAAAAGTGTTAATAAAGGTCATTTAACCCCTTCCCTAATAAAAGTTTGAATCACCCCCCTTTTCCCATAAAAAAAATAAAACAGTGTAAAAAAATAAATAAATAAACATATGTGGTATCGCCGCGTGCGTAAATGTCCGAACTATAAAAATATATCATTAATTAAACCGTACGGTCAATGGTGTACACGCAAAAAAATCCCAAAGACAAAAAAAGCGAATTTTTGGTCACTTTTTATATCATTAAAAAATGAATAAAAAGTGATAAAAAAGTCCGATCAAAACAAAAATCATACCAATAAAAACTTCAGATCACGGTGCAAAAAGTCCTCATACCGCCCTGTACGTGGTAAAATAAAAAAGTTATAGGGGTCAGAAGATGACATTTTTAAACGTATAAATTTTCCTGCATGTAGTTATGATTTTTTTCCAGAAGTGCGACTAAATCAAACCTATATAAGTAGGGTATCATTTTAACCATATGGACCTACAGAATAATGATAAGGTGTAATTTTTACCGAAATATGCACTTCGTAGAAATGGAAGCCCCCAAAATTTACAAAATGGCATTTTTTCTTCGATTTTGTCGCACAATGATTTTTTTTTCCGTTTTGCCGTGCATTTTTGGGTAAAATGACTAATGTCACTGCAAAGTAGAATTGGTGATGCAAAAAATAAGCCATAATATGGATTTTTAGGTGGAAAATTGAAAGGGTTATGATTTTTAAAAGGTAAGGAGGAAAAAAACGAAAGTGCAAAAACGGAAAAACCCTGAGTCCTTAAGGGGTTAAAGAGCCGGCATGCATGCGCCCTAGGAGCCGGAGACGCGTGTGCTGGCAGAGACACATAGAGCGGAGGAGACAGAGTGGTGAGGAGGTAAGGGGAGAATCGGCAGTTGCATGGTGTTTGCATCACAGGATGCCAACTGCAGAGACAGGGATGCGTTTGTGGTCATCATGTCTAACCGCAGCGCTGACTGCAACAGTACCCGCATTAGGTCTCCCTTTCATTTTTGGCTGCAGGAGCCGATGAATCAGACCTTGGTCCAGCATGTTCGCTTCAGGTTCCCAAGATCTTTCTTCAGGCCTGAACCCCTTCAAATCCACCAAGAAGAAGCGTTTTCCTCTGACGATCTTGGTGGCCAAAATCTCTTTAACTTCAAAGATGTCAGAGGAACCAGAGACAGGAGTGGAAGAGATATCCCAATGAGAAAAACGATTAAGAATAATGGGTTTGAGGAGAGAGGGGAAATGAGTTCTGAATGCGTAGAGATGGAGGCAGATGGCGTTTGTAAGACACAGGAATAATGTGTTGCATTACTTTGAAAGGACCCAGAACCGATTTGTAGCTGGGAATCTTAAAACGAATAAACGAATTTGATTCACCCTCTCTACCTGACTGTTGGACTGGGGGTGGTATGCAGAAGAGAAGTCAAGCTTAATCTTGAGACGAGTGCAGAGAGCCCGCAAGAATTTGGAAACAAACTGATCCCCACGATCAGAGAAAATGTGAGATGGTAGGCCACGCAAACAAAAGATATGCAAAAGGAATTAATCTGCCAGTTGTGGAGCAGAAGGAAGTCCAAGGAGGGGTACAAAATGAGCCATCTTGGAAAAACTATCAACGACCACCCAAATGACTGTGTTGTTGCAGGATGGAGGCAGATCGGTGACAAAGCCTATAGCAATGTAAGACCAAGGGCACCCCAGGATAGGCAAAGGAAGTAAAAGACCCGCATGCTTGAGCCGAGGAGTCTTGTCATGGGCACAAGTAGTACAGGAACTAACAAAATCAGTGATATTACGCTCTAGGTTCGGCCACCCGTAATGTTAGGTGATCAATTAAATGGACTTCCGTACTAGCATGACTGGTTAGTAAAGAAGAATGGCTCCAATACAACACTTTGCATCTCAGACGAAGAGGCAGAAAAGACTTCCCTGGAAGCACTAGCTGAAGAACAACAGGAGCCACCGTAATCACCTGTTCAGGAGGAACAATATGCCAAAGAGTAGAGCCAGACCTTTTACATCAGAAGCCCTAGAGAGAGCATCAGCTCTGACATTCTTGTCCACAGGTCGAAAAAAAATTAAGAAATTAAACCAGGAAAAGAAAAGAGACCATCTGGCCTGCGGGAGTTGAAACCCTGTGCGGACTGAAGATGTAAAAGATTTTTATGGGCCGTTTAGATACTGACAGGATGAATTGATCCTTCCAATAAATGATGCCACTCTTCTAAGGCAAGATTAATGGCCAAGAGTTCCAGATCTCTAATAGAATAGTTTCTCTCAGCTGGTGAGAACATCTTAGAAAAGAAGCCACAAATCACCATTTTACCTCTGGAGGTCTTTTGAGTTAAGATGGTGCCGGCTCCTACTGATGAGGCATCTACTTCAAGAAAGAACAGCTTTTTTGGGTCGGGTCTAGACAGAACAGGTGCAGAAGCAAAGGCAAATTTCAAATGGGTAAAATACTCTTCTGCTTCTGGGGACTAGGACTTGGGATTACTGTTTTTCTTGGTGAGAGCCACAATTGGAGCAATCAAGGAGGAGAAATGTGGAATTAACTGTCTATAATGATTGGTGAATCAAAGAAAGCATTGTATGGCCTGTAGGCCAGAAGGTCTTGGCCAACTGAGTACCAAAGACAACTTGACTGGATCAATCTGGAGGCCTTGACTAGAGATAATGTAACCCAGGACCGGAAGACTCGTCTTCTCAAAGAGGCATTTCTCGAGTTTGGCATAAAGATGATTTTTCCGCAGGCGACGTAAGACCAGGCACACATGAGTGTGATGCACCTCCAAGTTGGAAGTGAAAATCAAGATGTCATCTAAATAGACCACGACACAAGTGTAAACAAGGTCCCGAAAGATGTAATTTACAAATTCTTGGAAGACAGCCGGGACGTTACAGAGTCCAAATGGCATCACTAAGTACTCTAAGTGCCCATCACGTGTATTAAAAGCCATCTTCCAGTCGTCTATTTCTCGAATCCTGATTAAATTATATGCTTCTCCCAGATCCAATTTGGTGAAGACCTTGGCACCCAGCAGACGGTCAAAGAGCTCCGAAATGAGAGGTAAAGGATACTGGTTCTTGATGGTATGGTCTTGATGAGAACACGGTAGTCAATGCAAGGGTAAAGAGAGCTGTCCTTCTTCTCCAATAAAAAGAATCCAGCTCCGGCAGGAGGATTTCCGGCTAAAACCCTTCTGAAGGTTCCCCTTAATATACTGAGACAAGGCTTGCATTTCAGGCACCAACAGGGGGTAGATTCTTCTCCGGGGAGGTGTAGTACCAGGCAGAAGCTCAATAGAACAATCATAGGGTCAATGTGGAGGAAGACTTTTGGCCTGTCTCTCGCAAAACACATCAGCAAAGTCCTGACAAGTAGAAGGCAGACCCGGCAGAGAAGAAGGTGAAGGAAGAGAGCGCTTCAATTGCGGTGCCAACAGGCAGAGATTTTGACAGTCTTGACTCCAGCGAGAGACTTCACCAGTTTGCCAGTTGAGAACCGGTGCATGAAGTTGCAACCAAGGTAAACCCAAGAGAACCGCTGAAGTACAAAAGGGAAGCACAAAGAACATGATCTTCTCCTTGTGTAAAACCCCAACGTGCATCGCCAGAGTATCCGTGCGGTATTGTACTGCAAGGTTCAAACTTTCAAAGTTGATGGGGGGAAATGTATGGGGGTTTGCTGAGCCGTGTCACCGGAAGACGATGCTAGGGGACCAGGAATGCATTGATGAAATTCCCTGCAGAACCAGAGTTCAAGAAAGTAGAGGCATGAAACGAAGACCCGGAAGAGGTGAAGATTTGGACTGGCATAGGCAAACGAGGAGAGGAGATATTCTCACCTAGGGACGAGGTGATACGAGCTACCCCTGATACGACTCGTCCCCACGGGCAGCCGAGGTATAACGTGGCACAGGAAAGATGAGGCATAGACGAAGTCAGGATAGGCAGGAGGTCTGGGCTTGCAGCAATGAAGCAAGGTCAGGTCACGTAGCAAGAGGTCAGAAGGCAGGCAGCACAGCAGCAAGGTCAGTATACGTAGCAAGGGGTCAGATACACAGCAAGAAAAGACAGAGGTAAACACTTTCTCTTAGGAAATTAAATTTAAAGAGCCGTCGTGTGAACCCTAGGAGGCAAGGACGCACGCGCCGGCAGACACGGAGGAGAGCGGAGCAGACAGAGCGGCGAGGAGGTTAGGGAAGAATTGGTGGTCGCATGCGTTCGCATCGCAGCAAGGCAAGTCTGACCGCAGCACTGACTGTAACATCAGAATAGTAGCTTCCACATTTTACAAGGAGCAGAGCTGGGATAACACCTCCATTTCAAGGCTTCTAAATTTCCAAACCAAATAGAGCAGCCCTCACGAAACTGCAGGAACAATACCCGGGAAACGTTCCAAGTTTTTTACTATCTACAAGCCTGGTGCTATATTAATAAAGTGATTTCCCTGGTAGATAAACGGTAATGGAATCCATATCTTAGGGGATGGTTTGACACTACTAATGTTAAAAACAGATAAAGGAAAAGTTCACAATTTTTATTAGTTGCATTAATAAAGTCAACATGTAAATCACTTATAATAAAATATAGTACTGACAAATGGCAGATAAAAAATAATATGGAACCTTGTTCACTACAGACTACAGTGGGGCTAAAAAGTATTTAGTCAGCCACCGATTGTGCAAGTTCTCCCACTTAACCCCTTGGCGACGGAGCCCATTATGACCCTAAGGACGGGAGCATTTTTTGCAAATCTGACCACTGTCACTTTAAGCATTAATAACTCTGTGATGCTTTTACTTAGAAATTTGATTCAGAGATAGTTTTTTTCGTGACATGTTCTACTTTATGGTAGTGGTACATTTTCATCGATACTTGCATCACTTCTCAAACTTGCATCACTTCTCAAATTTTCAAAAATTAGCTGGAAAATTTTAAAATTTAGCATTTTTCTTTGAACTTTGAAGCTCTCTGCTTGTAAGGAAAATAGACATTCCAAATAAATTATATATTTATTTGCATATACAATATGTCTTCTTTATATTTTCATCATAAAATTGACATGTTTTTACTTTTGGAAGACATCAGAGGGCTTCAAAGTTCAGCAGCAACTTTCAAATTTTTCACAACATTTTCAAAATCGAAATTTTTCAGGGACCAGTTCAGTTTTGAAGTGGATTTGAAGGGCCTTCATATTAGAAATACCCCATAAATGACCCAATTATAAAAACTGCACCCCTCAAAGTATCCAAAATGACATTCAGAAAGTGTGTGAACCCTTTAGGTGTTTCACAGGAATAGCAGCAAAGTGAAGGAGAAAATTCAAAATCTTCATTTTTTTACACTCGCATGTTCTTGTAGACTCAGTTTTTGAATTTTTACAAGTGGTAATAGGAGAAAAAGCCCCCCAATACCATATATGTGTATGCCAAGTGTTCGGCGGGGGCAGTAGAGGGCTCAGAAGGGAAGGAGCGACAATGGGATTTTGGAAAGTGAATTTTGCTGAAATGGTTATTGGGGGCATGTCACATTTAGAAAGCCCCTATGGTGCCAGAACAGCAGAAAACCCCACATGGCATACCATTTTGGAAACTACAACCCTCAAGGCACGTAACAAGTTTTTCCCCAAATTTACCATTTTTACAAAGGTAATGGGAGAAAATGCCCCCCAAAATTTGTAACCCCATCTCTTCTGAATATGGAAATACCCCATGTTAGGACGTAAAATGCTCTGCGGGCGAACTACAATGCTCAGAAGAGAAGGAGTTTGGAATGGTAGTCAGGGGCCATGTGCGTTTAAAAAGCCCCCCTGTGGTGCCAGAACAGTGTACCCCCCACACGTGACCCCATTTTGGAAACTACACCCCTCACAGAATTTAATAAGGGGTGCTGAGTGTATTTACACCCCACTGGCGTTTGACAGATCTTTGGAACAGTGGGCTGTGCAAATGAAAAATTACATTTTTCATTTTCACGGACCACTGTTCCAAAAATCTGTCAGACACCTGTGGTGCGTAAATACTCACTGCACCCTTTAATAAATTACGTGAGGGGTGTAGTTTCCAAAATGGGGTCACATGTGGGGGGTCCATTGTTCTGGCACTATGGGGGCTTTGTAAACACACGTGGCCTTCAATATCGGACAAATTTTCTCTTCTAAATCCCAATGGCGCTCCTTCTCTTCTGAGCATTGTAGTTCGCATGCAGAGCACTTTACATCCACACATGGGGTTACAAATTTTGGGGGGATTTTTCCTATTTTCCTATGTGAACATGAAAAATGTAGGGTAACACCAGCATTTTAGTGAACATTTTTTTTTCCATTTTCCCATCCAATTTTAATGAAAATTCTTCAAACACTTGTGGGTTGTTCAGGCTCACTATACCCCTTGTCAAGTTCCATGAGGGGTGTAGTTTCAAAAATGGGGTCACATGTGTGTATTTATTTTTTTAGCATTTATGTCAGAACCGATGTAAAATCAGCCACCCCTGTGCAAATCACCAATTTAGGCCTCAAATGTACATGGTGCGCTTTCAATCCTGAGCCTTGTTGTGCGTCCGCAGAGCATTTTACGCCCACATATGGGGTATTTGCATTACAAATTTTGGGGGTCATTTTTTCCTTTTACTGCTTTTGAAAATAAAAGTACAGGGCAACACCAGCATGTGTAAACATTTTTTTTTTTTACACTAACAGGCTGGTGTAACCCCCAACTTTTCCTTTTCATAAGGGGTAAAAGGAGAAAAAGCCCCCCAAAATTTGTACTGCAATTTCTCCCGAGTACGGAAATACCCCATATGTGGCCCTAAACTGTTTCCTTGAACTACGACAGGGCTCCAAAATGAGAGAGCGCCATGCGCATTTGAGGACTGAATTAGGGATTGCATAGGGGTGGACATTGGGAATCACTGGCGTAGAATATCCCTAACAGGGTGCGTCCAGCTGTTGCTAAACTCCCAGCATGCCTGGACAGTCAGTGGCTGTCCAGAAATACTGGGAGTTGTTGTTTTGCAACAGCTGGAGGCTCCGTTTTGGAAACACTGCCGTACAATACGTTTTTCATTTTTGTTGGGGGGGACAGTGTAAGGGGGTATATATGTAGTGTTTTACCCTTTATTATGTGTTAGTGTAGTGTACTGTAGTGTTTTTAGGGTACATTCACACTGACGTGTTTCGGTGAGTTTCCCGCTAGGAGTTTGCACTGCGGTGAAAAATTTGCCGCAGCCCAAACTTGAATCAGGAAACTTACTGTAAACCTGCCCATGTGAATGTACCCTGTACGTTCACATGGGGGGGGGGGGGGCAAACCTCCAGCTGTTTCAAGACTACAACTCCCAGCATGTACTGACAGACCGTGCATGCTGGGAGTTGTACTTTTGCAACAGCTGGAGGCAAACTTGTTGGAAAACCTTCAGTTAGGTTCTGATACCTAACTCAGTATCTTCCAACCATTGCGCCTCCAACTGTTGCTAAACTACAACTCCCAGCATGTACTTACAGACTGTGCATGCTGGGAGTTGTACTTTTGCAACAGCTGGAGGCACACTGGTTGGAAAACCTTCAGTTAGGTTCTGTTACCTAACTCAGTATTTTCCAACCAGTGTGCCTCCATCTGTTGCAAAAGTACAACTCCCAGCATGTATTGATGGCCGAAGGGCATGCTGGGAGATGTAGTTATGCAACAGCTGGAGGTACTTAACTACAACTCCCAGCATGCTGAGACAGCTGTTTGCTGTTTGGGCATGCTTGGATTTGCAGTTTTGCAACATCTGGAGGTCTACAGTTTAGAGACCACTGCATAGTGATCTCCAAACTGTGACCCTCCAGATAATAATAATAATTTTATTTATATAGTGCCTACAGATTCGGCAGCGCTTACAATTATGGGGTACAAACAAAGACAAGTATCAGACATAATGTTGATGTTGCAAAACTACAAATCCCAGCATGCCCAGACAGCAAACAGCTATGTGGGCATGCTAGGAGTTGTAGTTTTGCAAGATCTGGAGGGATACAGTATAGAGACCACTGTATAATGGTCTTAAACTGTAGCCCTCCAGCTGTTGCAAAACTACATATTCCAGCATGCCCAAACAGCTGTCTGGGCATGCTTGGAGTTGTAGTTTTGCAACATCTGGGGGGCTACAGGTTAGAGACCAATGTATAATGGTCTCAGACTGTAGCCCTCCAGATGTTGCTGGGCAACTTATCGGTTTCAGTAGGATCCAGGGAGCCGTCCTATTCTGCCGCATGTCATCGCCGCCGGCCAATCACCGTCGCCTCCGGATCGGTAAGTGGATCATTGGCGCCGGTCCCCGCCGGCCTATTGTGGGTGGGCAGGACGGGGAAAACAAAAGTTAACCCCCCCCCCGCCCCTGATCTGCTATTGGTGGTCTAGACCACCAATAGCAGGGATAGGAGGGGTGGCACCCCTGCCACCTCACTCCTATCCCTTCAGGGGGATCGTAGGTGTCATGGACAAACGCGACCCCCCTTATATTCCGGGTCAACATAGACCCATATGACCCGGAATCGGCGCATATCGCAAGTGTGAATTCACTTGCGATTTGCACCGATCGCCGACATGGGGGGGTCTAATGACCCCCCCTGGGCATTTGCACGGGGTGCCTGCTGATTGATATCAGCAGTCACCCTGGTCCGGTCCCTGCCCGGCGCACGGCGGGGACCGAAATTCCCACGGGCGTATGGATACGCTCTTCGTCCTTAAGTACCAGGACGCAAGGGTGTATGCATACGCCCTTTGTCCCCAACAGGTTAAAAAGATGAGAGAGGCCTGTAATTTTCATCATAGGTATACCTCAACTATGAGAGACATAATGAGAGAAAAAATCCATAAAATCACAATGTCTGATTTTTTAAGAATTTATTTGCAAATTATGGTGGAAAATAAGTATTTGGTGACCTACAAACAAGCAAGATTTCTGGCTCTCACAGACCTGTAACTTCTTCTTTAACCCCTTGCCTCAAAACGCCATTTATAAACGGCACTGCGGCATGGCAGGGATATGAAATGAGCTCAGGAGCATGGTCCCGGCTGCTATCAGCAGGCTGGAACCATGGCTAATGCCGGACATCGCTGTTCAGACAGATGTCCGGCATTACTCTTTAGACATGGAGTTCAAAGTTGATTGCCGTGTCTAAAGTGAAAGTGAAAGCTTCCCGCCAGCTCAGTTGGCCTGATCGAGACCACCGCGGTGAAAGCATGGTGTCCCAATCAGCTAGGACACTGCCTCCTCAGCGTCTGATCACCGAATGACTGCTCCGTGCCTGAGATCCAGGCAGGAGCAGTCAAGTGGCGATAACACTGTTCAACGCTATGAATTGGGGGCTATAGCATTGCGAAAAAAAATAAAAAGTGAATAAAAAAAAGCGAATAAGGATGATTTAACCCCTCCCCTAATCAAAGTTTGAATCACCCCCTTTTTCCCATAAAAAAAACTGTATAAATAAAAATAAAAATGAACATATGTGGTAACGCTGCATGTGAAAATGTCCGAACTATTAAACTAATTAAACCGCACGGTCAATGGCGTACGCACCAAAAAATTCCAAAGTCCAAAATATCGAATTTTGGTCACTTTTTATTCCACAAAAAATGAATAAAACTTCAGATCAAGGCGCAATAGATGAGCCCTCATACCACACTGTATGTGGAAAAATAAAAAAATTATAGGGGTCAGAATATAACAACTTTAAACATATTAATTTTCATGCATGTAGTTATGATTTTTTCCAGAAGTAAGAAAAAATCAAACCTATATAAGTAGGATACCATTTTTATCGTATGGATCTACAAAACAAAGATAAGGTTTCATTTTTACTGGAAAATTTACTGCGTAGAAACAGAAGCCCCCAAAATTACAAAATGACATTTTGTTCTTCAATTTTGTCCCATAATTATTATTTTTTTTTTTTGTTTCGCTGTAGATTTTGGGTAAAATGACTGATGTCATTACAAAGTAGAATTGGTGGCGAAAAAAATAAGCCATCATATGGATTTTTAGGTGCAAAATTGAAAGGGCTATGATTTTTAAAAGGTAAGGAGGAAAAAAACGAAAGTGCAAAAATGGAAAAACGCTATGTCCTTAAGGGGTTAAGAGTCTCCTCTATCCTCAACTCGCTACCTGTATTAATGGCACCTGTTTGAACTTGTTATCAGTATAAAAGACACCTGTCCACAACCTCAAACAGTCACACTCCAAACTATGGATAAAACCAAAGAGCTGTCGAGGGACACCAGAAACAAAATTGTAGACCTGCACCAGGCTGGGAAGACTGAATCTGCAATAGGCAAGCAGCTTGGTGTGAAGAAATCAACTGTGGGAGCAATTATTAGAAAATGGAAGACATACAAGACCACTGAAAATCTCCCTGGATCTCGGGCTTCACGCAAGATCTCACCCCGTGGTGGCAAAATGATCACAAGAACGGTGGGGAAAAACCCAGAACCACCCGGGGGTACTTAGTGAATGACCTGGAGAGAGCTGGGACCAAAGAAACAAAGGCTACCATCAGTAACACACTACGCCGCCAGGGACTCAAATCCTGCAGTGCCAGATGTGTCCCCCCTGCTTAAGCCAGTACATGTCCGGGCCCATCTCAAGTTTGCTAGAGAGCATATGGATGATCCAGAAGAGTATTGATAAAATGTCATATGGTCCGATGAAACCAAAGTAGAACTTTTTGGTAAAAAAGTGTTTAGAGGAGAGTTGTATCCAAAGAACACCATACCTACTATGAAGCATGGGGGTGGAAACATCATGCTTTGGGCCTGTTTTTCTGCTAGGGGACCAAGACGACTGATCTGTGTAAAGGAAAGAATGAATGGGGCCATGTATCGTGAGTTTTTGAGTGAAAACCTCCTTCCATCAGAAAGGGCATTAAAGATGAAACGTGGCTGGGTCTTTCAGCATGACAATGATCCCAAACACACTGCCTGGGCAACGAAGGAGTGGCTTCGTAAGAAGCATTTCAAGGTCCTGGAGTGACCTAGCTAGTCTACAGAATTCAACCCCATAGAAAACCTTTGGACGGAGTTGAAATTCCGTGTTGTCCAGAGACAGCCCCAAAACATTACTGTTCTAAAGGAGATCTGCATGGAGGAATGGGCCAAAATACCAGCAAGGGTGTGTGAAAACCTTGCGAAGACTTACAGAAAGCGTTTGACCTGTCATTGCCAACAAAGGGTATATTCTGTCAACAAAGTATTGAGATGAACTTTTGTTTTGACCAAATACTTATTTTTTTACCTTCATTTACAAATAAATTCTTTAACCCCTTAAGGACCTGGGGTTTTTCTGTTTTTGCATTTTTGTTTTTTCCTCCTTACCTTTAAAAAATCATGACTCAATTTTTCACCTAAAAATCCATATGATGGCTTATTTTTTGCGCCACCAATTCTACTTTGTAATGACATCAGTCATTTTACCCAAAAATCTACGGCAAATCGGAAAAAAATTAATCATTGTGCGACAAAATTGAAAAAAAATTCAATTTTGTAATTTTTGGGGGCTTCCATTCCTACACGGTACATTTTTCGGAAAAAATGACACCTTCTCTTTATTCTGTAGGTCCATACGGTTAAAATGATACCCTACCTATGTAGGTTTGATTTTGTCGTACTTCTGGAAAAAATCAAAACTACATGCAGGAAAATTTATACATTTAAAATTGTCATCTTCTGACCCCTATTACTTTTTTATTTTTCCGCATATGGGGCGGTATGAGGGCTCATTTTTTGCGCCGTGATCTGAAGTGTACCATTTTTGCATTGATAGGACTTATTGACTTTTCATGATATAAAAAGTGACCAAAAATGCACTATTTTGGACTTTGGAATTTTTTTGCGCATACGCCATTGACCATGCAGTTTAATTAACGATATGTTTTTATAATTCGGACATTTCCGCACGCGGCGATACCACATATGTTTCTTTTTATTTACACTGGTTTTTTTTATGGGAAAATGGGGGTGATTCAAACTTTTATTAGGGGAGGTGTTAAATGATCTTTATTCACTTTTTTTTTTCCACTTTTTTTTTGCAGTGTTACAGCTCCCATAGGGACCTATAACACTGCACACACTGATCCTTTACATTGATCAGTGGTTTCTCATAAGAAACTACTGATCAATGATTCTGCCGCTTGACTGCTCATGCCTGGATCTCAGGCACTGAGCAGTCATTTGGCGATCGGACAGCGAGGAGGCAGATAGGGATCCTCCTGCTGTCATGTAAGCTGTTCAGGATTCCGCGATTTTGCCGCGGCGATCCTGAACAGCTCCCTGAGCTAACGGGCATGGTTTCACTTTCAATTTCATTTCACTTTCACTAAAGGGTTAATAGCGTGCGGCACCGCGATCAATACCGCGCGCTATTAGCCACGGGTCCCGGCCGTTGTTAGAGGCTCGACCCGCTATCACGCCGTGGCCCCCCGTTATAGAACGGGAGTGGACTCAGGACGTACAGGTACGCCCTGGGTCCTTAACAGGTTAAAAATCAGACAATGGGATTTTATGGATTTTTTTTCTCATTATGTCTCTCATAGTTGAGGCATACCTATGATGAAAATGACAGGCCTCTCTAATTTTTTTAAGCGGGAGAACTTACACAATTGGTAGCTGACTAAATACTTTTTTGCCCTACTGTATATCTAGGGGGACTTCCAACCATCCACAAGAACATAATATATGATAAATTATGCATATGGTAGGCAATTCATGCATGAACAAGTAACGTACACTACAATATAATAAACTTGGAGGGGGGGGGGGGGGGTGGAGAAAAACACCAAAATATTTTTGAGGTGGAGACCAAAATAAAGTTGAAGGTAATTTCACACCCACACCCAATGGACATTTGATGATAAATGGCTTATTTCAGAAATTAACCTTCTGTAATTCCAGAATTAATGAGAACTTTCTTGTAGATAAGTGGGGTTATAGTAATTTGCTTCCTAAATAAATTGTATTTTCATTTCCCACATTGACACAAGACTGGATGTCCTTCCATATTGTCTTTAAGGGAGAGTAGCTGCTGTTTGTATTACAGGTTGGATTTAGAGCAAGGTGCTTAGCCTACTAGGATTGCCTGCACCACTAGAGGCTACTATGCAGAAGACTGTATACTTTCTTTGCCTTGACCTGGAGGACTTATTTCTTACTTCTTACCTCTTCTAAAGTTTTCTTTTGATGACCTTTTCCTGTTGAGAGGTAACCTAAAGGGTTTTCCAAAGTCTTCAGTGATTTTACCATCTCAGGAACTGTTCACCCTTGACAAAGCTTGTGTAGTGATTCTACAGGACGCTTAGGGTTCCTTGCTACACTAGCCACCTGTAAAATCTATAACCCTAATATTGACTTTCCATGTTCTGTACCACATGAGTGCTTTATGCTAGGGTGACAAGGTGACAAGGAGAATCTGAAGCATCCCTCATAATGTCCTATTCACATGACATTTTGGGGCTATTTTGCTGGAATACATTCAGATATCAGGGGGAAAAAAAACATTTTGATGCATACCAGAATGCGTCCATTGACTTTTATAGACTTAAATGTTGTCTATTAATGACTACGTTTAGTCATTTTTTAGGATGCATATTTTTGTATTGACATAAAATTGTAGTGGATCTGTCGGTTTAGGTGACTTTTTGGGTTAAATGAGTGCCTTTTTTTAATCAACTGGTGCCAGAAAGTTTGTAAAATTTGTAAATTACTTCTATTTAAAAAATCTTGATCCTTCCAGTACTTATCAGCTGCTGTATGCTACAGAGGAAATTATTTTCTTTTTTAATTTCTTTTCTGTCTGACCACAGTGCTCTCTGCTGCCACCTCTGTCCATGTCAGGAACTGTCCAGAGCAGAAAAGGTTTACTGTGGGGATTTGCTCCTGCTCTGGACAGTTTCTGACATGGACAGAGGTGTCAGCAGAGAGAGCACTGTGGTCAAACAGAAAATAATTTTAAAAAGAAAATAATTTCCTCTGGCGCATACAGCAGCTGATGAGTACTGGAAGGTTTAAGATTTTTTAATAGAAATAATTTACAGATCTGTTTAACTTTCTGGCAACACTTGATTAAAAAAAATATAGTTTTTCACCGTAGTACCCCTTTAAGCTGCCATGTGTAGTACCCCTTTAAGCTGACATGAGAAGCAGTTATATTTCTGGCCATTACATAATGTATATGTAGTATTATTCACCATATTTCTGTTCTGCAGGCTTCATCTACAGTATATTATTTATTTAGTTATCCCTGAGCTGGTGAGCGGGGTCTAATGTCTATGGTGCCTGCCATACACTACACACACAGAGGAAGAGATTATGAACTTCTATGGCTCTGTGCACAGCCTAAAGTAAATCAGCAGCGTAGAAGGCATGATGAAGCAGTAGTGAGCAGTCTAGTCCCAAACGCTACACTTTGCAAGGGAAGAAAATCAAACACTTCAAAATTACAAATCAATTGTTCAAACAACAGGAGTGAAGGCTCTGCTCACAAAATTTTACAATCTATGAGTAAAAGGGTTGAGACATAAGCCAAAAGTGATTTAATTATATAATGGTCCAGCCATGTTTTATAAACATGGTGAACCAGTAACCACCAAGATTGGTGAACCAGTAACCAACCAATCTAATGGGAGACACTGCTAAATGAAAATGGGGGGATGACCAGCATTAATCCTCTAGACAGCACAATTAAACTTGATCCCGGCATCTAAAACGAAAAAAAAAAAAAATAATCCGAGCTTGCTCAGGGGCTGATCGGGACCATCACAATAAAATCGTGGGGTCTCGATCAACTGAGAGGATGGCGAGAGGGCCTTTACCTGCCTCCTCGTCATCCGATTGATGCTCCAACAGTGTAGGCAGCCTCAGCATCATGTACTAATGCAGCATCGATAATACTGATCAATGCTGTTCTATGGAACAGCATTGTTCAGTGTTTGTAATCTAAAGATTGCATGTAATAGTCCCTATGGGGGAAAAAACTGTGTAAAAAATGCAAAATAAAAGTGAATAAGCTTACAAAAGCCCAATCCCTTATAAAAAGTTTGAATCACCTTTCCCATTTTTTAAATAAAATAAACATAAACATATGTGGTATTGAGAGATGCAGAAATATCTGAACTATTAAAATATAACAATAATTAACCCCTTAAGGACACAGGGTTTTTTCATTTTTGCACTTTCGTATCTTCTAAAAATCATACCGCTTTGAATTTTCCTCCTAAAGACCTATATGGGGGCTTGTTTTTTGTGCCACAAACTGTACTGTGTAATGACATCAATCATTTCACCACACAATCTACGATGAAACAAAAAAAAATATTTGTGGGGCAAAATTGAAAAAAAAAACTGCCATTTTGTAACTTTTGGGGCTTCTAATTCTACACATAGCAATTTTTGGTAAAAAATTACACCTTTTATTTATTCTGTAGGTCCATACAATTTAAATGATGCCAAACTTATATAGATGTTAAATTTAGGACACCTATCTGCCACATTTTAATAGCTTACAGGACACACATTGCAGGCAGGTGGAAGACTCCATCTGTACTGGCTACTGCTGACATTATTGACGTTGTCAAGAACAACTGTTTCTACGAAACAACATACGCATGGAAGTTGAATACCAGAGCTGACTGCGAGTCTAGATGGTGCAGCTGGACGAAACATTATCCACAGTCCTAACTATTGCACGTTTCACACTTAAATGGCGTTGTGATCGGGGCTCCATACGTGTACTAGTGACAGGAAAGATTGCCTACATACCTATACAAGATCTTACCCTAGCATAGCGGTCTGAGTTGTGCCATAACCGTGCAATGAGGGCACGCCTATAGAGGGCATGCACTATAGTGAAGGAATAAGATAAGGGAGGGTTGGGAGGGTTCCACAAACGACACGTGCTCCGCCCCTGTAGGAGAGGGGGAAGTTATATACACACGCCCCCACCTGTTCCCAATGAGCCCCACCTGGAAGTGCAGGGAGCGATAATTACTTCCGCCCCTCGCACAAACACAGCCCATCAGGCTTTATACTTACTTGTGTTCCAGTGTTCATAGTACCGTTTTGGTGTGTAGACTATACCAAGGGCTTCGTACACATGTACATAGGTCATTACATGATGTATGGTATATTCTCCAAATACTTTATATGGCTGCCTGTGGCGAGAGAGGGGAGGACTGCGGGATCCTGCATAAATTTACTTGCTGATGGACTACTTCAGGTATTGTAAAGTAATTAGTTATCTGTTGATTTAATTAATGGTAAATCTTATAGATTTTTCCAACACATTCCGGATACGCTTATACAATATCCGATGGATCTGATTAATTCTTTCTTTTTTTTTTTAAAGAAGTGTATCTAAACTGAGTGATCATTTCTAAAGAATTTGTATGATTCTGTTCTATTTATTTCTGTATTGTTCTTTTGGCCATGTTTGTTATCTTTTGGCCAATTCTGTTTTGTGAAAAAAAATTCTTGAAAAATTCAATAAAAAATTATTTGAACCCAAACTTATATAGATTTTATTTTGGTTTACTTCTTTTAGAAAAAGTATAACGTTTTGTAAGAAAATTAGCATGTTAAAAATGTTCTTTCTGACTCCTATTACTTTTATATTTTTATGTAAACAGGGATGTGTGAGAGCTCATTGTTTGCGCCGTGGTCTGTAGTTTTCATCAGTACCATTTTTTATTGATGGGACATTTTGATCGCATTTTATTCTGTTTTTTAGGTTACTGGATTTGGTTTTTTTATGCATACACAATTGACCGTTCAGTTTAATTAACATTATATTTTTATAGTTTGGACCTTTACGCACAGGGCGATACCACATATGTTTATTTTTGTTTACATTTTTTTTTTTATGGGATATGTCCTTTGGATAGGGGATAAGATGTTTTTGGCCGGAATACCCCTTTAACTATTTTCTGTTCTCTTTTTACACTATTTTTTAGTCTCCATAGGGGACTATTACATGCAAACATTAGAATACATACACTGTTAAATGCTATGCCATAGAATGGCATTGATTAGTGTTATCAGTGCTCCATTGCTCCAGCCTGCTCAGGCTGACTGGAGCCTTGGAAAACCGATCGGATGGCAGGGAGGCAGGTAAGGGCCCCCGTCATCCTCTCAGCTGATCGGGACATCGCGTTTTACCCACTATGATCACAATCAGCCCCACTGAGCTGCCAGGAGTGTATTTTTGGCATTTTAGATGCGTAATGAACTTTAATTGCGGCATCTAAAGGGTTAATGTCGAGATCAGCCTGATCACCACGGGTCCTGGCTACTGATAGCAGCCAAGACCTACCGCACGGGCACGCGTAGATATACGGTGCAGGCCATTAAGGTCAATTGTGTACATTTGGTCATTTAATGTATCAATTTTTTTTTACAAAAAGCAAACACAAAGTATACTTATAAAATACTTATACTTATAAAAAATACAGATCACAGGGTAAATAGCCCTCACACATCCCCTTATACAGAAAATGCGTTATAGGGGTCAAAGGAGGTCCATTTTAAGCATACTCATTTTCATACAACATTTTTTTAAACATTTTTACAAAACCTATATGAATTTGGTATAATTCTAATCGTATGAACCTACACAATTCAGATAGTGGGCCTCATTTACTAAGAGTGTTGGGTTTTTACTAGTGGGAAAAGTTGTTCCAGACTTGCAGGATTCCTCTCTATTTACTATTGGGAAAAGTAGGGAATATTTTCTGACCAGCTTTTTCTAGGTGGATATTTCCAGCCATTTATCCACAGGATTTTCTGTGAATTCAATAGTAAATCGGTCTGGTTGTGAAACCATGCCCCTTTTCTGACTGACCACTCCCCTTTGTGACAGACCACACCCCTTTTTAGGCTTTTCACAGTGCAATGTCGGGTTTGTCGAATTTTCCAGGTGCACACTGTCGTACACTGGCGCAGACTGGCGCAGATATGTCTCAGACACTCTGCGCCAAAATAACCAGGCAAAAACTGGTCGGTTTCAGCTTAGTAAATGTGTTATCTACTGAAAAAATCACTGAGTAGAAACAGAAGCCCCTACAATTCCCAAAATGGTGTTTTACTATAGATTTTGTGGTAAAATGGGTGATGGCATTACAAAGTACAATTGGTGGCGCAAAAAACAAGCCCTCTGTACGTCTATATGTAGAAAATTGAAAGTGTTATGGTTAGTAGAAGGTGAGGAGGCAAAAACAAAAGTGCAGAAATAAAAAAAATAAAAAACTGATGTCCTTAAAGGGGTACTCCGGTGGTAAATTTTTTTGACTGTGTGGCATCTTCTTTGTAAGTTTTGTTTTTTTGCAATATACATGTGTTATATGTTTTGGCAGCATGTGTGTGTTTTTCTCACCTGTTTGTTGGGCAGGAAGTTCTGTAGTTCAGAGGGTTTTCTTTTACTGTTGTCCACAGTTCTGAGTCTGTTGTGGACAAGATGTCATAGCTTTTTCTTTTTCTCAGTCTGCAAGAGAAAAATAAGCCACGCTCCCTCATCTCATCCAGCTGAGTACACAGCTCCTCACCTCCCCTCCCCCTTGCTCTGTATTCTAAGGATGCAGGTCTGCACAGGAGAAGAACCTCACAGAGAAGATAAGTGTTATCTGAAGGGGAGGATGAGAAGGTGCACGGGCTGGGGATGTATGGACTGCAGGGGAATAAATCTCATACTGGGAATGATCTTTATATGTGAAGGGAGAGGGGGGGGGACTCCTGAATGACACATGCTGGGAGTTGTAGTCCGTGTTGTGTGTATGCTAGTGTTTACAAACCAGTGTGCCTCCAGCTGTTGCAAAACTACAACTCCCAGCATGCCCTGACAGACTTTGGGCATGCTAGGAGTTGTAGATTTGCAACAGCTGGAGGCACACTGGTTGGAAAACACTGTTCTAGTCTATTCAGCATCCACATCATGTTACACCAGTGTTTCCCAACCAGTGTGCCTCCAGCTGTTGCAAAACTACAACTCCTAGCATGCCCAAAGGCTGTCAGGGCATGCTGGGAGTTGTAGTTTTGCAACACCTGGAGGCACCCTGGTTGGGAAACACTGGTGTATGCCCTATAGAGGTGTGGTGAACTACAACCCCCAGGAGACTACAGAGGCAGCATGCTGGTGTTATACCACAGACTGAAGACTCCTGAATGACACATGCTGGGAGTTGTAGTCCCTTTTGTGTGTGTATGACAGTGTATCCCAACCAAGGCTGATTTTTATTAGTTTGCTGTGTATAAGGGGGCCGACCCAGGAAAATAGTGGGATGGGTAAAGGGGCGGAACAAACATAAAAAGAAAAAAGGAGCCGCCCCAAACCAGCAAGGCATGTGGCATGCTGGGATTTGTAGTTTTCAGCACAGCAAGAAACAGGAAATAGAAGCAAAGATAGGAAAACAAAGTGGGGGATAAAAAGACAACAAAGAACGGAAATAGAGTAGGCTAAACAACAAGAATAGAAATGAAACAAAACAAAGAGAGCAAGTCAAAAACGGAAAAACACGTTGACCACTGGAGTACCCCTTTAAGGGTTTTAATACTTTTTTTTTTTCGTTTTTGTGTATGCTTTTTACATTCCTCTAAAGCACTTTTATAAACAATGCTTAGATTGCTTATAGTGATCAATGTTATGCCATTTTCATATAACTATCTATATTTTAAAATAATCCTAAAATCTTGCAAATTACATTCACAACACTATGCCTAATTTTTTTTGTGTGTACAATACAAAATTGTAACTGTCAGCATCTGCATAATATTTTTTTTACATAACAATATATATTGCTAACTTTCCTATATATTAGCAATATGATATATTGCTAATTTTCTTTTTTTTTTATTGTAAACATGTTGTATGTGTGTGTTTGGTGCACACTTTGCAAGCTGACAAGAATATACTTTGGTGGACTTCAGTGTCCTCTATTACTAGCAAGGTGGAATCGTAGAAATTATTTCCTTTATCATTCAGTCCATAACTAATTCAGTTATACTTTTTGACAAGCCAACATATGAAAGGATAAATTTGTCCCAGAAGGGATATTGGGCAGCTTTGTTCAGAGAAGGAGTCTAGGTCCAAGAGCATGATTGCCTGCAATATATTTTAAAGATGATAAGTTAGAAGTATATGCTCAACCCGAAGGCATTAAGCTTGTGATGAGGCCAATCTATGTAGATACATTTTGGAGGAATCATTCTTTGTCTACTTGACTTTAAATCTACCAAAAGCATTAGAAACCCATTACTTCTGTCTGAGATTCATGATGGATGGCAAACGATTGTTAAAATAAAACATTCAAAAATTATTCTTGATTATATTCTCTACTTAGACACTTATGAAGCATATGTTACAAAGGGATATAAGTGACAATAGCTGTTAGACACATCGAAATATTATAAGTCAGGCAGAGCTGTGAATTGTAGAAATAGAAAAGGAATATTTGACCAGTTTTTAAAATATATTACAGATATGTAATACAGTACTGAAAAAGTAGTAGACCTTTTCAATTAAGCAGATATAACAGGCTGTATCTATTCTACTTTTGAATAGTTAAAAAAGCAGTGGTTGGAATTTAAGAAAAAAAAATCAATGCAACTGCACTTAATCAGTTTCAATGCTAGAGAGAAATGACTGAATGGACTAGAATAAACATAGGCAGGGGACAGGTGGGTCAAGTGCCCCATCTGCCGGGTACCAAGAAGTGGGCACCATCAGGCCTAGGGCAGGGTTTATAGCTACTGGGACTTACTACTGGCACTGACTAAAACTCTGGCTACAAAAGCCAACTATGAAAAATATAATGTAGATTGGAACAACAGGCTTCAAGATATAAAAAAAAAAAACAACTGCTGTGCAAAATAAAATTGACACCCCATACTGCTTGCATACTGTTGAAAGCATATGGTGGAACCCTATTCTTATCTTTGACTACAGACTACTTTAACCTCTTAAGGACTCAGCCCATTTGGACCTTAAGGACTCAGACAATTTTATTTTTACGCTTTCGTTTTTTCCTCCTCCCCTTCAAAAAATCATAACTCTTTTATATTTTCATCCACAGACTAGTATGAGGGCTTGTTTTTTCCGCGACCAGTTGTCCGTTGTAATGCCATCACTTATTTTACCATAAAATGTATGGTGCAACCAAAAAAATACTATTTGTGTGGGGAAATTAAAAAGAAAACCGCAATTTTGCAAATTTTGGAAGGTTTTGTTTTCACGCCGTACAATTTATGGTAAAAATGACATGTGTTTTTTATTCTCTGGGTCAATACGATTAAAATGATACCCATGATTATAACTTTTCTATTACTGTTGTGCTTAAAAAAAATCGCAAACTTTTTAACCAAATTAGTACATTTAAAATCCCCCTATTTTGAAGACCTATAACTTTTTCATTTTTCCGTATAAGCGGTGGTATGAGGGCTAATTTTTTGCGCCGTGATCTGTACTTTTTTATTAATACCATATTTGCTTATACAAAACTTTTATTACATTTTTTATACATTTTTTTGGGAATAAAATATCATAAAAAAAAGCAGCTATTTTGGACTTTTTTTTTATGTTCACGCCGTTCACCGTACGGGATCATTTACATTTTATTTTAATAGTACGAATATTTACACACCCGGCGATACCAAATATGTATCTAAAATAATTTTTTTTACACTTTTTGTGGGTAAAATAGGGAAAATGGGACAATTTACGTTTTTATTGGGGGATGGTTTTTTTTCACATTTTTTTACTTTTTTATTTTTTTACTTTTTTTACTTTTATTTTTACACTCTTATAGTCCCCATAGGGGACTATTTATAGCAACCATTCCATTGCTAATCCTGTTCAGTGCTATGTATAGAACACAGCACTGATCAGGGTTATTGGTCATCTTCTGCTCTGGTCTGCGGGAAGGCAGATCAGAGCAGAAAACACCCAGAAGACAGCGGAGACAGGTGAGGGGACCTCCGTCTGCCGTGCTGGATGATCGGATCACCATGGCAGCGCTGCGGGCGATCCGATCATCCTGTTAAGTGATCGCGATGCTGCAGATGCCGTGATCTGTATTGATCACGGTATCTAAGGGGTTAATGGCGGACATCCACGGGATCGCGGGTGTCCGCCATTACCGGCGGGTCCCTGGCTGCGATCCACAGCTGGGACCTGCCACGCATGATGCCGGCATCGCTCCGATGCCCGCGGTTATACTCAGGATGTAAATGTACGTTCTGGTGCGTTAAGTACCACATCACCAGGACGTACTTTTACGTCCTGCGTCGTTAAGGAGTTAAAATTGGCTAGTTCCCTAACAAATTATTGATGTATATTTTGGGTAAATACGTATCCATTATAATAATCCTTTGGTTACTACCCAGTGTGCCTATGAGATTACAGTGTTAGTGAGGCTGTAACACTCAGAAAGGCTTCTGCCACACCTTCCAGGATTGGTCCAAAACAAATGGGGGACAAAACAAAGGAGGAATTTGTCAATGAGCCACAGGTGTACTACACTAATGGGTGCACTGGCCCTTTAAATCTTAAAGCCCCGGTGCATGCCCTAGGGACGGGGATACGTGCACCAGAGCAGAGAGGCAGAGGCGGGGGCAGGAGAAGCTCCTGGTGAATGACGGACTGGGATTCGTGTCCCGCGATGCGAATCCCAGCCCCGCCAGCAGCAGGTAATGGGACCATGCACTCTAAGCCAGCGTGTGCGGCCAGAGCGCATAACATAACAGTACCCCCCTTTGGTCTCCCCCTCCTTTTAAAACTCAGAAAACTCCTCAGAAGGTCACAGTCCAGGATATTCTCCTCAGGCTTCCCAAATCTCTCCTCAGAACCGTAACCCTCCCAGTTGACCAGAAAATTTTTTTGCCTCTCAAGGTTTTAGTGGCAAGAATCTGTTTAACTTTGTAGACGTCAGACGAGCCGGAGACAGTTGTGGGGACAAGATTCTTTTGAGAAAACCGGTTTATGAAAAGAGGCTTGAGGAGAGACGTGGAAGGAATTGGGAATTTGTAGCAGGTAGACGGAGTTTGTAGGAGACAGGATTAATTTTTGTAGAATCTGGAAGGGACTAAAGTAGCGAGGACCAAGCTTGTAACGGTATCTTGAAGCGGATGTACTTGGATGAAAGCCACATCAAGTCACCGGGAGAGGACGGAGGAGGTCTTCTACTTTTATCAGCTTGGGCCTTTATGCATGAAGAAACCTGGGATAATGACTGTTGGGTCTGTTGCCAGATGGTGGAGAAGTCACGGACCAGCTCATCAACAGCAGGCACACCAGAGGAAACTGGGAGAGGAAGAGGAGAATGGAGATGGAGTCCGTCGACAACAAAAAAGGGAGACGACCTAATGGACTCAGAATTCTTATGATTATAAGAGAATTCAGTCCAGGGGAGAATGTCGACCCAATCGTCTTGGCAAGCTGAAACAAAATGGCGAAGATAAGTCTCAAGGATTTGATTAACCCTCTCCACCTGACCGTTGGACTGAGGGTGGTATGCCAAGAAGAAGTCCAGCTTGATGTCCAGACGGTTACAAAGGGCTCACCAGAACTGAGAGACAACCTGCACACCACAATCCGAAACGATAGGTTGAGGAAGTCCATGTAGATGAAAGACATGCATGTGATTATGAGATGGTGGCAAATGGGTGATGAAATCCATGGCGAGATGGGACCTGGGAGTCTCCGGAATGGGTAAAGGCTGTAAGAGTCCTGCAGGTCTCTGTCGAGGGGTTTTGTGTAGAGTCTGGTGTATTCCAGGATGTCCTGCTATCAAGGAAGAATGACCCCATTTCAGTACCTTGCGTCTTAATCTGTCGGGCACAATGGATTTTCCCGGAGGAACTTGCTGAATTTCGGAAGGAGCAGCAGGAATCAAACTGTCAGGATAATAATATGCCTAGGTGTGGAGTCCAAAACAATGACATCAGAGGACCTGGAGAGAGCATCTGCTCTGATGTTCTTGTCTGCTGGACGGAAGTGGATGAAGAAGTTGAACCTAGAAAAGACCACCAACAGTGACCACCTTGCCCGACGGGGGTTCAAATGCTGAGCAGACTGAAGGTATAGAAGATTTGTAACGCTGCGAGCGCTCCAGGGGAGAAGCGGGACCCGGAGCGCTCGCAGCGTTACTCTCCTGCTTGCAGCTCCCCGGTCAGTCTCTCGGCGGGGATGCGATCCCCGCGGTGGGACGTGCCCGCCCGCGGATCGCATCCTGTGTCTCTCACCGGCCCCATCCTCCTGCTCAGTCGCGCGGCCCCGCTCTCTAGGGTGCTCGCGCGCCGGGTCTCTCAGATTTAAATGGCCAGTGCACCATTAATTGTTGCCTGGCCCAATTAGTTCCAAGCACTCCCTACACTATAAAAACCCACTTCCCCTTCCTGTCCCTGCCGGATCTTGTTGCCTTGTGCCAGTGAAAGCGTTCCCGTGTGTCCTTTGCCAGTGTATCCGGACCCTTGCCGTTGCCCTTGACTGCGAACCGTTGCTGCCTGCCCTGACCTCAGAAAATCCTTCATTTTCATGATTTCTTTATCTAATTCAACAACCAGCTTTT
Source organism: Hyla sarda (assembly GCF_029499605.1). NCBI lineage: Eukaryota > Metazoa > Chordata > Amphibia > Anura > Hylidae > Hyla > Hyla sarda. Next base: position 197,295,147 of record NC_079190.1, on the reverse strand, counting down.
TTCCCCTTTCAAGCACAAGTTTCACAATACTAACTGAGTGTTCTTTGAGCAGAGAGTTCCATTTTTCATTAAATTCATAACTGTTTAAGTCATCAGCAGCTACCTTATGGACCGTCAAACCTTTTGGCGTGATGCCTAAATTTAGGTAGTGCTGCAGACTTTTAACTTCCCATTGCTGTTTCAATCTTTTACAGAGTATATCTTCTAAATGTCTAAACATGTGTGCTATTGTCGGATTGTCATTAGAATTATTATGGGACTGTGAGGAATCAGAGAGCTGGTTCTTTTTAAGAAAGCAGAAATCATCTATAATTTTCTTTTTGGACTCAAGGTGTGTCCAAATATTTAAATTGAAAGGCAAAATCACTAAAAGCTATATGAAAATAAAAAATAAATAAAAAAAAAACAAAAAAAATAAATAAATAAAAAACAAACAGAAAAGAAAAGGAGGAGTATGCTAAGTAGCACTAGTAACACTGGGGGTGTAGCTCACTAAAGCATTAGAACGTTTCTAAGGTTAACAGGTATAATCTAAACCCTAAATAGACCTAAAATTTTATTTAAAAAAAAATTGTAAACCAGTCCTCAAAGGATTGTGAAGAGTGAAAAATGGATAGATAAATACCATATTTATCGGCATATAACACGCACTTTTTAGGCTAAAATATTTAGCCTAAAGTCCATGTGCGTGTTATACGCCGATACAGCCCCAGGAAAGGCACGGGGAGAGAGGCCGTCGCTGCCCGCTTCTCTCCCCCTGCCTTTCCTGGGGTCTAGAGCGCTGCTGCCGGCCCTTCTCTCCCCCTTGCTATCGGCGCCGCTGCCCGTTCTGTCCCCCTGACTATCGGTGCCGGCGCCCCATTGCCGGTGCCGATAGCCAGGGGGAGAGAAGCGGCGCCGACAGCCAGGGGGAGAGAAGGGACAGCGGCACCCATTGCCGGCGCCGCTGCCCCGTTGCCTCCCCCCATCCCCGGTGGCATAATTACCTGGGTCGGGTCCACGCTGCTGCAGGCCTCCGGCGTGCGTCCCCGGCGTCGTTGCTATGCGCTGCACGGCGCAGCGCATGACGTCAGTGCGCCGCGCCGTGCATAGCAACGACGCAGGGGACGCACGTCTGAGGCCTGCAGCAGCGCGGACCCGACCCAGGTAATTATGCCACCGGGGATGGGGGGAGGCAACGGGGCAGCGGCGCCGGCAATGGGTGCCGCTGCCCCTTCTCTCCCCCTGGCTGTCGGTGCTGCTTCTCTCCCCCTGGCTATCGCGCCGGCACCGATAGTCAGGGGGACAGAACGGGCAGCGGCGCCGATAGCCAGGGGGTGAGAAGGGCCGGCAGCAGGGCTCTAGACCCCAGGAACGGCAGGGGGAGAGAAGCGGGCAGCGACGGCCTCTCTCCCCCTTCCTTTCCTGGGGGTTTATCGGGGTATACACGCGCACACACGCACCCTCATTTTACCATGGATATTTGGGTAAAAAACTTTTTTTACCCAAATATCCTTGGTAAAATGAGGGTGCGTGTTATAGGCCGGTGTGTGGTATACCCCGATAAATACGGTAGATAAATGGAGAAAAAAAGGATGCTATCCAGTGTGAATGTCACAGTAAAACATTGTAAATCAGTATTCTGGACCATATATAGGGCTAAGTGTACAATATATATTACACATAAAATTAAATGGTAATCAAGTACAGGGCCCTTGCTATGGAAGTAGTAAGATAAAAAAAATTACAAATAAATATGATGACAAGTGTGAAATTGAATAAAACTGAAATGGAATATAATAAAACTACCTATAAGGAATCAAATGTCCATAATCAAATGCCTCAGTCTCTTATTCCATTTAATACTTCTCATCATATGTATTTGTAATTTTTATTATCTTACTATTTCCATAGCAAGGGCCCTGCTTGGATAGTAGCGGATCAACATTTTATTTTATTTCATGTATAATAAATGTTGTACACTTAATTAGCCATATCTCAGGTCCAGAATACTGATTTACAATGTTTTACTGTGACATTCACCCTAGATATCATCCTATTCTCTCCATTTATCTATTTATCTATCCATTTTCCACTCTTCACAATCCTTTGTGGACTGGTTTACTATTTTTTTAAATAAAATTAGGTCTATTTAGGGTTTAGATTATTATTTTTTACTTTTTTTTATTAGATGTAGTTTTTTGTTTTGACCTGTAATATCTCTGCACTTATTTAGAGTTGGGATTGTCTTCTAGTTGTGGAGTCACCGTTTAGGGCAACTACACAATAGGCAGGGACAGAGGTTTTGAGTGAGAACTAGAGATCACTGTATCCATGCCCATAAATTACAATATTAACAATACAATATTGTCTGCTTGTGGAAAAATATGAAATTGTCTTTGTGAAATAGGGGATCATTGAAAGCCTTTAATTGACAAGCTAGTTGTATTAAAGAGACAATGCAGGAATTTTGTAATTTTTAATTAATAAAAAAAAAACAGCACATTAGCTGGCCTCAGGTTGTGTGCGATATTACAACTTGGCTCCATTCACTTCAGTGGAACCTGCAATACCACACACATCCTGAGGACAGGTGTGGTGTAGTTTTCGAATAAATTTGCTGTTTTTCTAACCCTGGATAACCCCTTTATAATAAACAGATATCAGCAAAAAAAAAAATAGTGCCTCCAGGGAAATGTGATACAAGCCTTAGAAAAGCCAAGAATGCTGTATAGAACGTATAGCTCCTTGAAGAGGAGATGAGTGATAAGGATGCACCATGCGTGTATATATATAGTTTATGACTGACTTATACTGGTCTCTGTTTATCTGGGGAAATCTAGGGTGAGTAAACGTACAGTATACGGCATTAAGGCACATGCATAGTTTCCCAGTAAGTTAACATTACTTTTGCTGACCAGTCTTTTTGACAACGTTGACATGAAAGCATTATTAAAATATCCCTACTGAGGTTTCACATCTCTAATTTTTACCTTTTCGTTGTTAATTAAAATCTGCTCTATTCACTTATCATAAAGGAATTATCATTTCATTAAAATACAGTTAGAATTAGACAATATCATTACAGACTAAAGGATAGATAGTGTTTTTGAACATGGTCACTTTGTTCTATGACTATATCTCTAAACCATATATTTTCTTACTTTTATTTTTATAATTACTCACTCACCTCTGCAGTAGTCTGGGAAAATAATTTCAATTCATTATTTTTTGTAATCAACATTTACATACTTTAATTTTCTAAAGCCAATTGTTGCATTCTCAGATGGAAAATAACATTAATGACAAGGCTCATGCCAAGGCACAAAGTTTGTTAGATCATTTTTCACCAGTATAGTAGAAAAATTACATTTCTTTTTTTTTCGATCATTTTTTTTTACTTTGAAATCATTCTCTACAAAATATGTTTAATGTGTTAAAAACTTCCAGTTTATTATTCAATTCAGTAATAAGAAAAGAATTGAATAAAATCAAGACGAGGGAACTTTCAATTGTCTATAGGTTTTTGTCTTCCTGCAGGAGATCTTATGGGATACAGTTGTCTACAGTCGCATACAGTGGTTGCCACAATACATCTATAGGGTGGTCGACAGAAAGGAGGAATTAACTGTATGGATTTATTTACATTGTGGAGCAGAATTTTGGATAGTGTCCAAAAGTAAAAAGACAGATGTACATTTTTAACTATTAAGTATTGTAATTTATGGCACTTTTCAAATCAGGTGAGGCAAATTTATATTGATGCATATCTGCAACAGATATGTCAGACTTTTTTGATCAGGGCCACATCAAGGTGGGTGCAGGTGCATATGTATATACAATTGAAAGCTGTTGGTGTAGACAGCTTCAAGGCTATATCCTACACCGGGAGTGGCGTCTAACCTGTGCCCTGGAGCAGACGGTGATGTCACTCATCATTGTCGTCTGTACAAAAGCAGAGGAGAAAGGAGGTGGCCCAGACACTGTTCTGTGCTAACATAGTAACATAATAACATAGCTCATAATGTTGTGTCCCAGTACAGAACGTGGTTTTGTACAGTTTCCTAAAGTCCCCTCAGGTGAGTCCCTCAAGTCCACAGGGCTCTCCTGCAGGATCTCCCTAGGTCATTATTATGATTTCTATTGTACATTAATTATGTATGCTTATTTCAGGTATTGTAGAGTGAATATAAGTGATGTGCAAAGGTTATTAGGATGTTTAAACTGTATAGGATCCTAAGTTCATGTGACATGGTCATGTGATATGTGATCACCTGATACCCAGAGTTCCAGAGGCACACGTAACCACAGGCAACCAGCTACCAATGGGCTTTAGTCTAGCCCTCTGATATATAAAGGGCTGTAGTCTCCACACTAGGTCTCTTCTTTTCTCTTGGTTCCTGCTCTCTTAGAAACAAGCACAAGTCCTGTACAAGTTCAGTCCAGTATAGCTAGGCCAAAGCCTACAAGTAGCACAGTGGCCTGCATCATCATTATTACCCCTACAAGTCCAAGCAAGCCTGAGAGGTTCTATGTGTCCCGGTCACCTCTGTGGAATAAATCTGTAAGAAACCTTATACTGCCTTCTTCAGTAAAGTTCCAGTTGTATCAAAACCTGCTTAGGACTCTCATTTAATCTATGCCGTTTCTGGGTTGGTTGTCAGCGGTACCCTTCACCATACAGCCACATCCTGGCATCATGAACACTAGGGGTTAACAACATATTGCCCCAGGGATTAATACCACCTGGCCCCACCACCTACACTGCTATACCCCATGGTCCCGCCATACACCGTGGGTCACCACAATAAGGTTGAAAAAATATCAGAGTCATCAAGTTCTACCTATAACCCTAATGAGTCCCTACTGAGTTGATGCAGAGGAAGGCAAAAAATCCTCATACTAGAGGTAAAAATTTCTTCGCGACTCCAAATTTTGAAATCAGAATAGATTCCATAACCTGTAATGTTATTACTCTCCAAAAATGCATTGAGACCCCTTTTAAATTATTTTACCGAGTTAACCAAAACCACCTCCTCAGGCAGAGAATTTCATAATCTCACTGCTCTTACAGTAAAGAATCCCCATCTGTGCTGGTTTAAAAACCTTCTTTCCTCTAAAAGTAGAGGATGCCCCCTTGTTAACCCCTTAAGGACACATGACGTTCTCATACGTCTCCATTTCCGAGTCCTTAAGGACACATGACGTATGAGAACGTCATGTGTTTTACCGGCCCCCCGCAACCATCTGGAGCGGAGCCGGTGCCCGATGCCTGCTGAAATCGTTCAGCAGGCATCGGGGCATATCGCCCAGGGGGGTCATTATGACCCTCCATGTCGGCGATGGCCGCAGATCGCTGGACAATTCAGTCCAGCGATCTGCGGCGGATTCCGGATCAATCGGGTCTCCAGTGACCCGGTGACCTGGAATTATTGGCTGATCGGGGCCGTCAGAGACTGCCCCGAACAGCCAGAGCCAGCAGGGGTGAGGTGGCACTAGTGCCACCTCAAGATCGCCCTGATTCGTCGGCCGGATTACCGGCCGACCAATCAGGGCGCCTGCTGCGGGTGTCACTCCCGCAACCCGCTCCGCCCCTCTTCCGGAGGACGTGAGCGGGTGCGGGACGTGCACCCCGGGTGCTGGGGACCCCGATCCCCGGCGCCCCTGTTGGGATCGGGGCCCCAGGAGCAGCGGCGGCGGCGGAGACGACGAGGGACTGACCTGGTGCAGCAAGGATCGTTGGAGGTGAGTGACAGCCTACTGCTGTTGCTTAGCAACAGCTCCCAGCATGCAAAAAGGGCATGCTGGGAGCTGTAGTTATGCAACAGCAGGAGGCAGACCACCACAACTCCCAGCATGCCCTTATGGGCATGCTGGGACTTGTAGTTTTGCAACAGCTGGAGGCACATTCTTTCTATGGAAAAGTGTACCTTCAGCTGTTGTGTAACTACAACTCCCAGCTTGCACAATCAGCTAAAGTGCATGCTGGGAGTTGTAGTGGTGCATCTGGTGGTTGCATAACTACAACTCCCAGCATGCCCGTTGGCTGTCGGTGACTGCTGAGAGTTGTAGTTTTGCAACAGCTGAAGGCACACTGAGTTAAGTAGCAAACCAGTGTGTCTCCAGCTGTTGCATAACTACAATCCCCAGCATCCCCAGCCAAAGTAGTATGCCTCCAGCTGTTGCATAACTACAACACCCAGCATGCCCTTCCGCTGTCCGTACATGCTGGGGGTTGTAGCTTTTGCAACAGCTGAAGGCACACTGGTTGCAAAACACTGAGTTTGTTACCAAACTCGGTGTTTCACAACCAGTGTGCCTCCAGCTGTTGCAAAACTACAACTCCCAGCATGCACTGATAGACCGTACATGCTGGGAGTTGTAGTTTTGCAACAGCTGGATGCCCCCTCCCCAATGTGAACATACAGGGTACACTCACATGGGCGGAGGATTACAGTAAGTATCCGGCTGCAAGTTTGAGGTGCGGCAAAATTTCTGCCGCAGCTCAAACTGCCAGCGAGAAACTACTGTGAACCCCCCGCCCGTGTGACTGTACCCTAAAAACACTACACTACACTAACACACAATAAAATAAAAAGTAAAAAACACTACATATACACATACCCCTACACAGCCCCCCTCCCCTCCCCAATAAAAATCAAAAAAGTCTGGTACGCCACTGTTTCCAAAACGGAGCCTCCAGCGGTTGCAAAACTACAACTCCCAGCATGCACTGATAGACCGTCCATGCTGGGAGTTGTAGTTTTGCAACAGCTGGATTCCCCCCCCCCCCAATGTGAACGTACAGGGTACACTCACATGGGCGGAGGATTACAGTAAGTATCCGGCTGCAAGTTTGAGCTGCGTCAAATTTTCTGCCGTAGCTCAAACTGCCAGCGAGAAACTACTGTGAACGCCCGCCCGTGCGACTGTACCCTAAAAACACTACACTACACTAACACAAAATAAAAAGTAAAAAACACTACATATACACATACCCCTATACAACCCCCCTCCCCAATAAAAATGAAAAACGTCTGGTACGCCACTGTTTCCAAAACGGAGCCTCCAGCTGTTGCAAAACAACTACTCCCAGTATTGCCTGATAGCCGTTGACTGTCCAGGCATGCTGGGAGTTTTACAACAGCTGGAGGCACCCTGTTTGGGAATCACTGGCGTAGAATACCCCTATGTCCACCCCTATGCAAGTCCCTAATTTAGGCCTCAAATGCGCATGGCGCTCTCACTTTGGAGCCCTGTCGTATTTCAAGGCAACAGTTTAGGGCCACATATGGGGTATCACTGTACTCGGGAGAAATTGGGCTTCAAATTTTGGGGGGTATTTTCTGCTATTACCCTTTTAAAAAATGTAACATTTTTGGGAAAACAAGCATTTTAGGTAAAAAAAATATATATTTTTTTACATATGCAAAAGTCGTGAAACACCTGTAGGGTATTAAGGTTCAAATTTCCCCTTGTTACATTCCCCGAGGGGTCTAGTTTCCAAAATGGTATGCCATGTGTTTTTTTTTTGCTGTCCTCGCACCATAGGGGCTTCCTAAATGCGGCATGCCCCCAGAGCAAAATTCGCTTTCAAAAAGCCAAATGTGACTCCTTCTCTTCTGAGACCTGTAGTGCGCCAGCAGAGCACTTTTCACCCCCATATGGGGTGTTTTCTGAATCGGGAGAAATTGGGCTTCAAATTTTGGGGGGTATTTTCTGCTATTACCCTTTTTAAAATTGTAAAAATTTTGGGAAACCAAGCATTTTAGGTAAAAAAAATATATATTTTTTTACATATGCAAAAGTCGTGAAACACCTGTAGGGTATTAAGGTTCACATTACCCCTTGTTACGTTCCCCGAGGGGTCTAGTTTCCAAAATGGTATGCCATGTGTTTTTTTTTTGCTGTTCTGGCACCATAGGGGCTTCCTAAATGCGGCATGCCCCCAGAGCAAAATTTGCTTTCAAAAAGCCAAATGTTACTCCTTGTCACGATTCGGCTGGCAGGAGGTGGATCCTCTGTGCCAGAGAGGGATTGGCGTGGACCGTGCTAGTGGACCGGTTCTAAGTTACTACTGGTATTCACCAGAGCCCGCCACAAAGCGGGATGGTCTTGCAGCGGCGGTAGTAACCAGGTCGTATCCACTAGCAACGGCTCAACCTCTCTGACTGCTGAAGATAGGCGCGGTACAAGGGAGTAGACAAGAGCAAGGTCGGACGTAGCAGAAGGTCGGGGCAGGCAGCAAGGATCGTAGTCAGGGGCAACGGCAGGAGGTCTGGAACACAGGCTAGGAACACACAAGGAAACGCTTTCACTGGCACAATGGCAACAAGATCCGGCGAGGGAGTGCAGGGGAAGTGAGGTATACATAGGGAGCAGATGGAAGCCAATTAAGCTAATTGGGCCAGGCACCAATCATTGGTGCACTGGCCCTTTAAGTCTCAGAGAGCTGGCGCGCGCGCCCTAGAGAGCGGAGCCGCACGCGCCAGCACATGACAATTTTAGGTAAAAAAAATATATATTTTTTTTACATATGCAAAAGTCGTGAATCACCTGTAGGGTATTAAGGTTCACTTTACCCCTTGTTACGTTCCCTGAGGGGTCTAGTTTCCAAAATGGTATACCATGTGTTTTTTTTTGCTGTTCTGGCACCATAGGGGCTTCCTAAATGCGGCATGCCCCCCAAAAACCATTTGTCGCTCCTTCCCTTCTGAGCCCTCTACTGCGCCCGCCGAACAATTAACATAGACATGTGAGGTATGTCCTTACTCGAGAGAAATTGGGTTTCAAATACAAGTAAAAATTTCTCCTTTTTATCCCTTGCAAAAATTCAAAAATTGGGTCTACAAGAACATGCGAGTGTAAAAAATGAAGATTTTGAATTTTCTCCTTCACTTTGCTGCTATTCCTGTGAAACACCTAAAGGGTTAATACACTTACTGAATGTTTTTTTGAATACTTTAGGGGGTGTAGTTTTTATAATGGGGTCTTTTATGGGGTATTTCTAATATGAAGACCCTTCAAATCCACTTCAAAACTGAACTGGTCCCTGAAAAATAGTGAGTTTGAAAATTTTGTGAAAAATTTCAAAATTGCTGCTGAACTTTGAAGCCCTCTGGTGTCTTCCAAAAGTAAAAACTCATAAATTTTATGATGCAAACATAAAGTAGACATATTGTATATGTGAACCCAAAAAAATATATTTTGAATATCCATTTTCCTTACAAGCAGAGAGCTTCAAAGTTAGAAAAATGCAACATTTTCATTTTTTTCATCAAATTTGGGGATTTTTCACCAAGAAAGGATGCAAGTTACCATAAAATTTTACCACTAAGTTAAAGTAGAATATGTCACGAAAAAACAATCTCGGAATCAGAATGATAACTAAAAGCATTCCAGAGTTATTAATGTTTAAAGTGACAGTGGTCAGAATTGCAAAAAACGCTCCGGTCCTTAAGGTATAAAATGGCCTGGTCCTTAAGGGGTTAAAGATACAGTCCTGGGTATAAATAGATCATGGGAGAGATCTCTGTACTGCCCCCTGATATATTTATACATAGTTATTAGGTCTTCCCTAAGCCTTCTTTTTTCTAAACTAAATAACCCTAATTCTGATAATCTTTCTGGGTACTGTAGTCCTTCCATTCCCCGTATTACCCTGGTTGCCCGTCTTTGAACCCTCTCCAGCTCCACTATATCTTTCTTGTACACTGGTGCCCAGTACTGTACACAGTATTCCATGTTTGGTCTGACTAGTGATTTGTACAGCAGTAGAATTATTTCCTTGTCGTGGACATCTATGCCCCTATTGATGCACCCCATGATTTTATTTGCCTTGGCAGCAGCTTCCCGACACTGGTCACTACAGCTAAATTTACTATTAACTAAGACTCCCAAGTCCTTTTCCACATCAGTCGTCCCAAGTGTGCTCCTATTTAATACGTAATCCCAGCCCGGATTTTTCTTCACCATGTGCATTACCTCACATTGATCAGTGTTGAACCACATGTGCCACTTCTCAGCCCAAACCTCCAACCTATCCAAATCCATTTGTAACAGTGCACTGTCCTCTATTGTGTTTACCCCTTTACATAGTTTAGTATCATCTGCAAGGATTGCTACTTTACTATTCAACCCCTCTACAAGGTTATTAATAAATATATTAAATAGAACAGTACCCAAGACTGACCCCTATGGTACCCCACTAGTACCAGTCACCCAATCAGAATAAGTACCATTAATAACCACCCTCTATTTCCTATCACTGAGCCAGTTACCGTATATACTCGAGTATAAGCTGAGTTTTTCAGCACAATTTTTCGTGCTGAAAACGCAAGTTTTTCGAGTATAATCGGCTTATACTCGAGTGAACTCTCTGCCTGTCAATCCCTTCTCAGTGGTCTTTAACCTGCGGACCTCCAGAAGATGCAAAACTACAACTCCCAGCATGCCCGGACAGCCATCGGCTGTCCGGGCATGCTGGGAGTTGTAGTTTTGAAACCTCTGGAGGTCCACAGGTTGAAGACCACTACGGCCTTCGTCATCATCCAGACCCCCCTTTAGTTTTCTACTCACCTCCCCTCGGTGGGAAGGAAGAGTGAGCTGGTCCAGGCCATCTATGTTGCATGGACCATCCGGTGGGGAGGGTTTGTCATTCCGTGCTATCCATTTTCCCCTGGGGGGCCTCTTCTCCGTGCTCCGGGCCTGCCCCGGACTAATGACGTTGCCTTGATGGCGATACACAGGGACACGCATGATTGTCCCTGTGCGTCGTCAAGGCAACATCACTAGTCCAGGGCAGGCCCGGACGCAGAGAAGAGGGCCCCCCGGTGAAAATGGACAGCCCGGAACGACTAACCCTCCCGACCGGACGGTCCCTGTAGCATAGATGGCCCGGACCAGCTCACCCTTCCTTTTCACTGAGGGGAGGTGAGTAGAAAACTAAAGGGGGGGTCTGGATGATGACAAAGGCCGCAGTGGTCTTCAACCTGCGGACCTCCAGAGGTTTCAAAACTACAACTCCCAGCATGCCCGGACAGCTACCTGGCTAATGGGGGTGATTACTGGCCTTTTAGAGCAAATACCTGCCGACTGGGGGATACCAAGCCATTGAGATGACTACATGCCTACTGGGAGGGCTAACTGCCTACAATTATGACAACCAATTTACTGGGCTGGGGGGTCTACCTGCATCTTGGGAGGACCACCTGCCTATTAAGGGAATTACTGGGATTACTACCTGAATACTGGTACAACATACATGCCTACTGTGGAGACATACCTGCCTAATGGAGGAGATATGCCTACCAAATAGGGTAACTGCTAAACTGATAAGGAAGATATACTTAAAGAGTACCTGTCATTAAACCATATTTTCTAAACTAACTCAGATTATATTCCATAAGTAATCCTAACATCCCTCCTGCCCTTAAAAAAAAAATTTCCAAGCTTTTAAAAGCTCTGTATCATACCTTTACCCTTCCCCAGGTATGAGCTCCTGGCAGGGCGTTCCCCAGCAGGCACGACGTCCCTGAATACTGTCAGAGCTGTGCCTCGCCATGCTCCGCATGCACTTTCTGAGTTTGGTCTTCTGCCAGGCTGGGAGGAGACCAAACTAACTGTTTGACTTATGGCAGGGATCAGAACAGAGCCACCTAGCTGTTTTATTCAATCACATTAAAAACATATAAAGGTTGAGACTTTTAACAGCAAGTAAATAGCAAAGTGTCTTATAATTACATAAGGAACAATATATTAAAAGTTTAGTTTGGTGACTGGTACTCTTTAATGAAGAACCTATCTATCTAATATTACCTACCCACATAAATGTGATGGGCAATAAATGGTATTATTGAAGCTGAAAGAAGTTGTCGTGGCAGTCTGAAGATGAAAAGGGGAAAATGAACAACTATAAGACAACGTCACTCATGAGTCACTGTTGGTATCTTCTGGTATCTAGGGGAATATTAGTATTTATAATATGTGATCAATTTATCAAAACCTGTCTAGAGGAAAAGGGGTGCAGTTGCTTATTAGTGTTGAGCGCGAATATTCGAAAAGTTAATTATTACAGCGAATATAGGAATATTTAGAATATAGTGATATATATTCGTAATGACGAATATTCTTTTTTTTTTCAATATGCGAATATTTGCGAATATGCAAATATTCGAATGTGCGAATATCAGCACTTCCAGAGGACACTGATCCCTCCCTTCTTTTAGGTGAAAGATATATTTGCGCATGCACACTATGCAAATTTCTATAGGAATTTTCGCATGGAAAAAAAGGAGGAGCATAGCAAGTTTGCGAATTTCATGAACATAGGACGGATATTCGTCCATATATTCACGAAATATCGCAAATTCTAATATGGCCCCTGCCGCTCATCACTATCGCTTATAGCAATCCATAAGATTGCTTCTTTCATTTTTCAAAGGCCTTTTTAAAACTCAAAAAAGCTACTTGATTGGTGGCTATGAGCAACTGCACCACTCTTCCTCTACACAGGTTTTGATCTTCCACAATCCGTTTTATTCAGTAACAGTATGGCAGTATTATTCAGTCACTATGTGGTGGTGATGTGTGATTTTCTCAAGAACTGAGGCACAAGTCTGGACCAGCGAAATGGAGGTGTGAGCGCTGCTAAAGACATTAGTATGTCCTGAATACTACAGGACAACAAATTTTCGCCATACAAAATGGTGGGACCTTTTTTTGGGCTTTTGACTCTATCAATCAGTTCCTGCTAGTTAGACCCCCACCCCTTTTGTTTCTTTGATTCCTAGAATATAATTTTGTGAATGTATGGGGAGGAGTTAGTTAAATAACATTATATAATTTTGCAATACTCTGCCATGAGATGTATATGCTCTATGTGCCTAAGGGGGGCCATCCAGTGGTTGTGATGTGCCTTTTGAGAAATTGCATTGAATAAGTATCATGAGAAATGGAAAAGTAAGAGAAGACATGTACACGATGGAAAAATTCAACAACCATCCGAATAAACAGCAGAGCTAATTTCTTCTAAAAATAGCACCACACCTGTCCTCAGGTTGTGTGTTGTATTACAACTTGACACCATTAATTTCAATGGAACTAATCTGCAATACCACACACAGCCTGAGGACAGGTGTGGTGCTGTGTTTTGAAGAACTCAGCTCAATTTTTCTAATCCTGGATAATCCCTTTAATGACAATAGGGCTAATGACTGTGTTTATCTGCTGCACACTCACAGCAAATTTATAGCAAAAATATGAGGGTAAAGCTCAGATTTGTGCCTATTTGACATGTATGAACATACCTTTATACATTTTCCTGGTGTATATAACAAACACAGGCATGAATTGCATCTTAAAAGATGAGTGAGGTGTCAGCCAACTGATGCAAGGCATAAGTAACTGAGATGGCTCTTTCATAAATAAATGGAAGGATATATCCTGTATTTTAGCATATTTATCAGGGCTTTGATATTGAAACATGCACAGTACAAATCTTCAAAACGAAGAGCAAAAAAGAAATAAACACAGTTCTATGGATCTTAGCAGATTTACTGTAAACTACGTAAAGGATAACATAAAATCTAGGTCAACTATAGAGAGAATATGGATAAAAGAAGTCTTTAGGCAAATCACTTGATGGAGAAATGTCTAACATAGAAACTAAACGGTTCCAAAATAATGAATTGGTAATGATCCATGAATGTAGCTGCCAAAAAGTCTTTAGATTTCAGTTACTGTATATCATGTAGAAGTTGCTCCAGGACAAATATGATAGGCAGATCCTATTTAACCTTCTAATAATGCTGGGGACTTTCTTCCTAATATGAAACAGTATATGCTCCTATATAAAATAATATTCAACAAAGATATAAAGTAATATTACTCAAGATTAATTAAGATTTCTGTCATGACAGTCATGCTTTAAGGAAACTTGGAAAGAGCCCCTACATTTAACTGATCTCTCTTTGTTAACAGAGTTACATAATTTAATATGTTGATCCAGACGAGGGCAAATAAAAATACCTCACTGCCAAACATGGCAGAAGTTCCTCTATGGTATAGGGGGTGACATCATAGCAATGCTTCTATTCACACTGTTTGGTGCATTGGATTTTGGTTGGAAGAGAATGGAAATGAAGTTGAGCCCAGTTATGCCAGGTCAGCCACCAGACCTAAACATTTTTTAGCCTGTGTAAGGCATTCTTGAAAACTTGACATTTATTAGCTTTGTTTTGTGCAGAATGGGGGGTCGACCCCTTTATAAAAAAAAAAAATCTCTAGTTGGTAATCTACTTATTTTATTCAACTTTTGTATAAACCTTTAAAAACAAGAAAATATTTTTTCAATTAGAAAAATAAAAAAAATAAAAAATTCGGAAAGATGCTACACATAGGATGTCTCATGAAAATTATTCAAAATGGAATCCATGAAAATGGGTCAAATCTGTCATCTGAAAAAAGGTCACTGAAGGACCCTATTGACCTTAATTTGGTCTGACAACTTTTGAAAAATTTTGGTAGCTAAAATAGTTCTACAGTTTGTCCAACTCTTGCCATAAAAACTCCTGAAATCTTGATTAATCTTGAGTAACCTTACTTTATATCTGTGTTGAATAGATCATTTTAATTTTACAAGTGTTTCTTGTGTAAATTACTTCTATTAAAAAATCATAATCATTTCAGTACATATAAGCTGCTGAAGTTGAGTTGTTCTCTTCTGTCGAAGTGCTCTCTGATGACACCTGTCTCGGGAACTGTCCAGAGTAGAAGCAAATCCCCATAGCAAACCTCTTCTACTCTGTGCAGTTCCCACGAGCAGAGATGTCATCAGAGAGCACTGTTGCCAGACAGAAAAGCACAACTCAAATTCAGCAGCTGATAATTATTGGAAGGATTAAGTTTTGTTAATAGAAGTAATTTACAAATCTGTTTAACTTTCTGGAGCCAGTTGATATATATATATATATATATATATATATATATATATATATATATATAAAACGTTTTTGCCTAGAATACCCCTTTAACTGTAACAGTGTATGTGTGGATAGTGATTAGAGATGAGGGAACTTACAGTAAATTTGATTCGTCATGAACTTCTCGGCTCGGCAGTTGATGACTTATCCTGCGTAAATTAGTTCAGCCTTCAGGTGCTCCGGTGGGCTGGAAAGGGTGGATACAGTCCTAGGAAAGAGTCTCCTAGGACTGTATCCACCTTTTACAGCCCACGGGAGCACCTGAAAGCTGAACTCATTTATGCAGGAAAAGTCATCAACCGCCGAGCCGAGAAGTTCGTGACAAATCGAATTTACTGTAAGTTCGCTCATCTCTAACAGTGATATTAGATGAAGAATATTTTTCAAATGTATTATTTTGTACAAAATAGAAAAACCTGTAAAAAATTATATTCACCATTGTACATAACAAATTAATATTTTATATATATACATATATATATATATATATATATATATATATATATATATATACTTCCTAGAAGTGAAACACTTATTTAATATTTTCTCTACTTATGCAATAATTCATCATCTATAGAGTGATTTATTTCTTCTGGTTTTAATATGTTACAGACGAGTGGTTGTATGTCTTTCCTGTTAAAGCATTACAACTCTGGCCACTTTTGCATTAGGCTGGTACTACAACAGATACCTGTGGTGCTCTTCATGGTTCATGTGGTACTAATTTAAATGGGAAGTTGCACATATTTCATTGAAACACTTGGTAAAGCCAGCTTTCACAGAAGGGTGCAAATGATGGACTGTTCTCTGTGTGCAGCTGAACTGCTCTAAATGTGTCAGCGAGGGTTATGGATCATTTCATTCACCCATCAGCTATGGTCCGCTGTGTGTACAAATCACAGTATAGTGTCATCCAACAGAATATTCCTGACAATACTTGAACATTTATGGTACTGCCATTTTTAATAAGAGTTCTGCTACCCTGCTCTAATAATATGACTTGTTTAACCCTTTGATACCTGCCTTTCATTTCTCTGTTTGCTTATTTCAACAATACAATCTCACTTCCTGGGCTCATCCCTGAAATTGAATTATAATCGAGTCCATTTTGAAGTGTATAATTATAATTACACCACTTTTTAATATTGACTCAAAGGTTATATTGAGGCAGAACAGAAATGTGTTATTTCATAAATACAAGAATGTGTGATATGAATCAAAACTATTTCTTATTAAAAGATCACTAATGAGAGTGAAATAAGGTTGGAACTTAGCATAACAGCAAGGATTTCCGTAAGATCAAACTGTGCATTATTCTGTTGATTAAGAACGTGGGAAGACTGTTTACTGTACACAGTCTGAGTCATGTGAAGAATTGGCAAATTATCTGAAGAAACAGCGCGTTGGGAGGAAAATACACTAGTACATTATTTTATTATGTTCATACTCTATTTATACTGATTAAATAATTAAAGTAGTAACCTTAACCCCTTTAAGACCAAGCCCATTTTCACCTTAAGAACCAGAGTATTTTTTGCACACTTTAAAGCGTTTTTTTTTATATATATCACTCTTAACACACTTTTATATATATCACTAATCTTAACCGTGTACATCAAATTTTTATGTGTCTAGCACTTTTTTTTATCACACTTTGAATTTAGCTCACTAGTCTGAATTCCTCTCAAAGGAAGGGGGCGTGGCCTCACTGTGCAGGTCTCCGCCCCTCCCTCAGTATGCTGTCTGCTCACATCTCCCCTAGCATTAGCAAAACTACAACTCCCAGCTTGTCCTCACTGACAGTAGCAGGACACAAGCTGACAGTGGGAGGATTTTTCCTCCAGCGGGGAGCCCTGCGCTCACAGCTGTCAATCAAGGAAGTGTGTCCATGACATAGGTGATGACGCATGGACATAGCAGGGCTAGTATGTGTCCAAGCAGCCGGGGGGGGGGGGGGGGGCAGTTTTTTTTACTGGCTTTTTCAGTAAAAAATACTGAAAATATTCTAATGAAAGCAATTGCAAAACCTATTGGTTTCACATGTTTTACAACATATCATAAATTTTTGCATCTGACAGTGCCCATTTAAGCATTAAAGGGGTATTCCAGGAATTTTTTTTTATTTGACTATGCTACAGGGGCTGTAAAGTTAGTGTAGTTCATAATATAGTGTCTGTACCTGTGTGTGATGGTTTTCTCACAATTCTTCTGTGATTTTCACCCCACTATTTATTTTTATCAGCATACAAAATGACTGTTGTCTCAGATTTTTCCCAGGTTGCAATGTGGCCGAGACCTGACTCACTAGTCAGCTGATGACAGGGAGCCTGTCTGCTTCAATGGGTGGAGCGAACGCTTGGTGGGAGAGAGATCGCCTGCAACTAATACAACAGCTGTAGGCACCCTGATTGAAAACCACAGGTCTTTTGTTTCAATGGGGGGGGGGTGGATGATGTGTGGGAGGGAGGAAAATGGAATTGTGGGTATTGTAGTCAAAAAAGAAATGTCAAACAGGAAATACAAGTTCACAAACAGCTAGCCGCAGAGTTATTGTAATCTCACAATATAGCCCTTTAGCCCCAAGACAAGCGCAGATCCTTCCTAAGCATATCCATTACTGTCTGCCAGGTAGGTAATAAAATCATTTTATGTTGGATAACCCCTTTAATAACTCTGGGATGCTTTAACATATGAATTTGTTAGCAAAATAGTTTTTCATGACATATTTTACTTCAATATAGTGGTAAATTTTCATCAATACTTGCATCATTTCTTGGTGAAAAATGCAAACATTTTATTGAAAAAATTGAAAATGTAGCATTTTTTAAAATTTGAAGCTCTCTGCTTGTAAGGAAAATAGACATGCCAAATAAATTATGTATATATATATATATATATATATATATATATATATATATATATTGATTTACATATACAATATGTCTACTTTATGTTTCCATCATAAAGTTGACATGTTTTTACTTTTGGAAGACATCAGAGGGCTTCAAAGTTCAGCAGCAATTTTTCAATTTTTTTAAAACATTTTCAAAATCTTAATTTTTCATAGACCAGTTCAGATTTGAAGTGGATTTGAAGGGCCTTCATATTAGAAATTACCTCATAATAAAAACTGCACTCCTCAAAGTATTCATAATGCCATTCAGAAAGTGTGTTAACCCTTTAGGTGTTTCACAGGAATAGCAGCAAAGTGATGGAGAAAATCGAGATAAAAGGAAAGAAATCCCCCCAAAATTTGTAACCCAATTTCTCTTGAGTAAGGAAATACCTCATATGTGTGTGTAAAGTGTTCTGCGGGCGCAGTAGAGGACTCAGAAAGGAAGGAGCGACAATGGGATTTTGGAGAGTGAGTCTTTCTGAAATGTTTTTTGGGGGCATGTCACATTTAGGAAGCCTCTATGGTACCGGAACAGAAAAAAAATGGCATACTATTTTGGAAACTACACTCCTCAAGAAATGTAACAAAGGGTACAGTGATCCTTAACACCCAACAGGTGTTTGACGACTTTCTGTTAAAGTTGGATGTGTAAATAATTTTTTTTTCACTAAAATGCTGGCTTTTCATCAAACTTTACATTTTTACAAGGGGTAATAGGAGAAAATGCCCCCCAAAATGTGTAACCCCATCTCTTCTGAGTATGGAAATACCCCATGTGTGGGTGTCAAGTGCACTGCAGACGCACTACAATCAGGCACATGGCATACTATTTTGGAAACTACACCCCTCAAGGAACACAACAAGGGGTACAGTGTGCCCTAACACCCCACAGGTGTTCGACAAATTTCCGCAAAATTTGGACGTAAAAAATTTAGAAAAATTTGATTCGGCTGATTCACTGAATTTTCCGAAAAAATTTGGCTCAGGTAGAATTTATTTGCGGCAAATCAATATTAAAAACGGCTATTTCTGGCCTACAGAGAGCCTCAATAGGGGTGTAGAACACTTTGCTTTCATATAGAGTGAGCTGGGGTAGTGAAATAATTCTGTTATTCAGTATGACATGTAGATTACAGGCATCACTATTAGAATTACTACCATAGCCTGGAGGTGGCATCAGTATGAGAAGAATATATAGTGGCTGAATGACACAGCATGGAGGTGTTGGCAGCAAGAGGAGACCATATAGTGGCTAAATGACATAGCGTGGAGGTTTTGGCAGCATGAGGAGACCATATAGTGGCTGAATGACACTGTTTAGAGGTGTTGGCAGCATGAGGAAACCATTTAGTGGCTAAATGACACAGCGTGGAGGTGTTGGCAGCATGAGGAGACCATATAGTGGCTGAATGACACAGCTTGGATGTGGCTGAAGCATGAGGAGACCATATAGTGGCTGAATGACACAGCGTAGAGGAGTTGGCAGCATGAGGAGCCCATATAGTGGCTAAATGACACAGTGTGGAGGTGTTTGCATCCTGAGGAGACCATATAGTTGCTGAATGACACAGCATGGAGGTATTGGCAGCATGACGAGACTATATAGTTGCTGAATGACACAGCCTGGGGCTGGCAGCAGCATGAGTAGACACTACGGCTTCACAATCCCTAAGATTAAAAGATACATTTTGAAATTTAAATTGAAGATTTATGGTAGCTAGTGCTACCATAATTTTTTTAGGCCCAGGCCAAGCAGCATCAGTAAACCATATATTGGCTGAATGACACAGCCCAAAGGTGGCTGAATCATGAGGAGACCCTATAGTGGCTGAATGGCACAGCCTAGAGGTGGCTGAAGCACGAGGAGACTATATAGTGGAAGAATGGCACAGCCTGGAGGTGGCTGAAGCATGAGGATACCATATAGTGTCTGCATGGCACAGCATGGAATTGGCAGAAGCATGAGGATACTATTGAAATTTAGATTGAAATTAAGATTTTGAAACTGAAATTTAAGATTTTGAAATTTAAATTGAGGTACAAAGGACCAAATTTAACAAGGAGTAACATGTCACATGGCAGCACGATGAGAGCCTTGAGGTGGCAGCAGCAGCATGAGGGCCATGCCAACTAAGGGTTGAGTCTGAGGAACCCACCGTCTGTTGACTGGGGGTGTCAGATGTCACTTGGGATGAAGTGGATGACCGAGTGAACCGATCAATCATGGCTGCTGGGTTCTGGTCGAGACACGACTGCTAGCTGACACCGGGAGCCCAGACCTCTTGCTGCGACTCAGCTGCCACATGCCCCTACTCTGCTGCCACCTCTGCCTGCACCTGATGAATTTAGACCTCTGCCACTCGACTTTGCACATCCTGGCACTACTCTGCCTGACATGCTTATGGCGTATATGAGGGGAGTACAATATGCTTCACTATGCTTGAAACAGTATTTGTTAGGAACAGCAGCAGGTGTGTACTATTGGCTGTCCTTTCACAGTATGTAGGCCCTTGACAGATTAACAGGTACAAAATAGTACACTACTTAAATGTAGGTATGTGGAATGCACTTTTGAGGGCAGAAAAATGTGCTACAGTAAACTTAAAAATACTTATTTTTACCTGTGTCCCAGATTCCAAAATTCCTTTATAATCAGAAAATGTCAGAATACCACCTGACATTCCATATAAGAAAATTATACATATGTTCTCTGAAGAAAAGGATCCTTCATTAGATGACAATATGAGTATTGTGTGTTCTAGTGACATTGGAGGAACAGGAAAACATGATACAACTTAATTCTGCAACTGAAGAACCACAACAAAGAATGAACGACTTAAAGCCTGCTGGAACTGAGGAACTTCAAAATGGTAAATCTACCACCTGGAATTGTCAGTCAATTCCAACAGCCGGTGGTCAGTATCCACAGTTCCCTGTTTCTGCTAGTCCTTGGCAATATTCCTTGTATTACTGGTATCAACTAGTGATGTTGCGAACATAAAATTTTCGGTTCGCGAAACGCGAACGTCCGCAAAAGTCCGCGAACCGGGCGAACCGCCATTGACTTCAATGGGCAAGCGAATTTTAAAACCCACAGGGAGTCTTTCTGGCCACAATAGTGATTTAAAAGTTGTTTCAAGGGGACTAACACCTGGATTGTGGCGTGCCGGAGTGGGATCCATGGCAAAACTCCCATGGAAAATTACATAGTTGATGCAGAGTCTGGTTTTAATCCATAAAGGGCATAAATCACCTATTATTCCTAAATGGTTTGGAATAACGTGCTTTAGCCCCCTTTAGGCATCACATAGTTAGATTCCCTCCTTTAGACAGCACATAGATTCCCCCATATTAGGCTGCGCATAGTTAGAGCCTCCCTTTAGGCAGCACATAGTTAGATCCCCCCTTTAGGCAGCACGTAGATTCCCCCATGTTAGGCAGCACATAGTTAGAGCTCCCCTTTAGGCAGCACATTAGATTCCCCCATATTAGGCAGAACATAGTTAGAGCCCCCCTTGAGGCAGCACATAGTGGGATTTGAACAAGGCCCCAGCGCTGCAAGGCAGCAGTGCTAACCTCTGAGCCACCATGCTACCCTTAGCATACATCTAATATCCACGGTTGCAAAAATGGACAGAGATGTCAGCAGAGAGTACCTGAAAAATTAGGCATGTACACATGCCTGAAAAATTTGGTATTGTTGCAGCCGCTTCTGTAGCAGTGGCCATAAAAATTGCAGCACCATAACAATTGCAGCAGCAGAGGCCAGAAAAATTAAGCATGTACACATGGATGAAAAATTTGGTATTGTCGAAGCCGCATCTGTAGCAGCAGCCAGAAAAATTGCAGCACCAGAAAAAGTTCAGTAGCAGAGGCCAGAAAAATTAGGCATGTACACCTGGCTGGAAAATTTGGTATTGTCGCAGCTGTAGCAGCGGCCATAAAAATTGCAGCACCATAATAAGTGCAGCTGCAGAGGCCAGAAAAATTAGGCATGTACACATGGCTGGAAAATTTGGTATTGTCGCAGCCTCTGCTGTAGCAGCGGCCTGAAAATTTCTGTTTGTTTTGCCAGGCAGAAAGTGCCCTAAAGCATTGCGGCTTGAACCCTAGTTGGTGGCGGATAAGTCACGCAAGTCATCCGGCATTCAGAGTTCAAATACAGCAGCGTGTGGACCATTTTTAAGCCAAGGCAGCTCATCTGATCAGGCTTTGTTCAGTCAAATGTATCGCCCAGTGTCAGTCCCTTCGGGATCCATCCCTCATTCATCTTAAGAAAGGTGAGGTAATCCAGACTTTTTTGACCAAGGTCTAGTAGCGTGGACACCCAGTACAGGTCGTTCTCCTTCATCCTTTATATACGAGGGTCCTTCAACAGGCACGACAGCATGAAAGACCCCATTTGCACAAGGACGGATGCCGAGCTACTCAAGTCCCGTTCTTCGTCCTCAGTGATGTCAGGGAAGGTATAATCTTCTTCCCCCCAGCCACGTACAACACCACGGGAACCAGATAGATGACAAGGAGCACCCTGGGATGCCTGCTGTGGTTGGTCTTCCTCCTCCTCTTCAAAGCCACATTCCTCCTCTGACTCCTCTTCCTCACAATCCTCTTCCAGCGTTGCCGTAGGTCCAGCAAGCGATGCTGATAAGGCTGTTTCTGGTGGTGATGGTGTCCACAACTCTTCCTCTTAACGCTCATCAACTGCCTGATCCAGCACTCTTCGCAGGGCACGCTCCATTAAGAAAACAAACGGTATGATGTCGCTGATGGTGCCTTTGGTGCAACTGACCAGGTTTGTCACCTCCTCAAAAGGACGCATGAGCCGACAGGCATTGCGCATGAGCCTCCAGTAACGTGGCAAAAAAATTCCCAGCTCCGCAGATGATGTCCTAGCACCCCGTTCATACAAATATTCGTTGACGGCTTCTTCTTGTTGGAGCAGGCGGTCAAACATTAGGAGTGTTGAATTCCAACGTGTCGCAAATCAAGCGCCTCACTCGCATGTTGTTTCGCCGCTGGATATCTGACAAGTGCGCCATGGCCGTGTAGGAATGCCTGAAATGGCCACGCACCTTCCTGGACTGCTTCAGGACATCCTGTAAGCCTGGGTACTTGAGCACAAAGCGTTGCACAATCAGATTACACACATGTGCCATGCACGGCACATGTGTCAACTTGCCCAACCTCAATGCCGCCAACAAATTTGTTCCATTGTCACAAACCACCTTGCCGATCTCCAGTTGGTGCTGAGTCAGCCACTGGTCCACCTATGCGTTTAGGGCCGACAGGAGCGCTGGTGCGGTGTCACTCTCCGCTTTGAGGCAAGTCAACCCCAAGATGGCGTGACACTGCCGTATCCGGGATGTGGAATAGCACCTGGGGAGCTGGGGGGGGGTGCCTGTGATGTGGAGCAAGATGCAGCTGTGGAAGAGGACTCGGCCGAGGATGTTATGGAAGAGGATGGAGTAGGAGGAGTAGAGGAGGTGGCAGCAGGCCTGCTTGCAAGTCGTGGCGGTGTCACCAACTCCTCTGCAGAGCCACGCAGAGCAGTGTAGGTGATATACCTGCCCTGACCATGCTTTGCAGACCAGGTATCAGTGGTCAGATGGACCCTTGCCCCTACACTGTGTGCCAGACATGCCATCATTTCCTTTTGCACAATGGAGTAAAGGTTGGGGATTGCCTTTTGTGCAAAAATTTTTTGTCCGGGTACCTTCCACTGTGGTGTCCCAATGGCTACAAATTTTTTAAAGGCCTCAGACTCCACCAGCTTGTATGGTAAAAGCTGGGGGACTAGCAGTTCCGAAAAGCCAGCTGTCAGACGCCGGGCTAGGGGGTGACTTTGAGACATTGTCTTCTTGCGGTCAAACATCTCCTTGACAGACACCTGACTGTGGGCAGATGAGCAGGAACTGCTCAAGGCGAGAGACGGAGAGGCGGATGGATGAGAGGGGGCAAGGAGGGCAGCAGTGGTTGACATGGCTGAAGATGCTGGACCAGGAGGAGGATGGCGGCTTTGACATTGTGTGCTGCTTGCACTGACGTGTTGATCCCATAGGCGTTTGTGATGTGACATCATGTGCCTTCGCAAAGCAGTTGTGCCTAGGTTGGTGTTGGACTTCCCACGACTCAGTTTCTTCTGGCACAGGTTGCAAATGGCCTCGCTGTTGTCAGAGGCAGACACACAAAAAAATGCCACACTGCTGAGCTCTGCGATGACGGCATTCTGGTGGTGGCAACAGTATGCGTTGATTGGCGTCCCGTCTGGCTGACCCCGGGTGCCAATGCATCCTGTCTGACTGTGCCACTAGCTTCTTGCGACGACCTCCCCCTGCTTCCAACTCGTCTCCTCCTCCTCTCTGTCTCCCCATCTGAACTTTCCCCCTCTTCTTCTCTTCTAGCGGGCACCCACGTGGCATCCACGGACACATCGTCATCATCAACACCTTCACCGCTATCTGACACCTCAAGAAAGGAAGCAGCAGCGGGTACAACATCATCATCACACCGTATGTCCATGTGTGTAATGCTGCCTGACTGAGACATATCCCTGTTAACTACATCCTCTGCCAATAATGGTTGTGCATCACTCATGTCTTCAAACTGATGTGTAAATAACTCCTCTGACGGATCAAGTAAAACTGCTGTGGTGCTAGTGTTGGTGGTGGCGGCAGGCAGGCAAGTGGTAGCATGAGAGATGCCCGAAGCTAAGCTAGAGGAGGAGAAGGACGGTGCGTCAATGTTCCGAGCGGAAGCTTTAGTAGTAGATTGGGTGTCTTGTGATAGCCAGTCAACTAAGTCCTCAGAACTTTGGGGGTTCAGGGTACGTGGCCTCTGAACACTGGCCATTCTAGGGCCAAAGGGAATCCCAGCACCACGACGGCCCCTGCGGGGTGGCCTTCCTCTGCCTGTAATTTTTTTGGTTAAATTTGCACAAGTGTCACACCTAATGTGATTTGCACTAGGGTGACACAATTTGCCCTGCAGGCAAGAAAAATGGCAACTGTGACGTGAACTAACAGTGACGACTGATTTTATTTAACAGCAAAAAAGGTATTTTTTTTATTTGCACAACTGTCACACCTGTCACGATGCCGGCTGGCAGGTAGTGGATCCTCTGTGCCAGAGAGGGATTGGCGTGGACCGTGCTAGAGGATCGGTTCTAAGTCACTACTGGTTTTCACCAGAGCCCGCCGCAAAGCGGGATGGTCTTGCTGCGGCGGTAGTGACCAGGTCGTATCCCCTAGCAACGGCTCAACCTCTCTGGCTGCTGAAGATAGGCGCGGTACAAGGGAGTAGACAGAAGCAAGGTCGGACGTAGCAGAAGGTCGGGGCAGGCAGCAAGGATCGTAGTCAGGGGCAACGGCAGAAGGTCTGGAATCACAGGCAAGGAACACACAAGGAACGCTTTCACTGGCACTAGGGCAACAAGATCCGGCGAGGGAGTGAAGGGGAAGTGAGGTGATATAGGGAAGTGCACAGGTGTAAACACTAATTGGAACCACTGCACCAATCAGCGGTGCAGTGGCCCTTTAAATCGCAAAGACCCGGCGCGCGCGCGCCCTAGGGAGCGGGGCCGCGCGCGCCGGGACAGAACTGACGGGGAGCGAGTAAGGTACGGGAGCCGGGGTGCGCATCGCGAGCGGGCGCTACCCGCATCGCGAATCGCATCCCGGCCGGAGGTGGTAACGCAGCGCCCCGGGTCCGTGGAACCGACCGGGGCGCTGCAGTGAGGGAAGTGTAGCGAGCGCTCCGGGGAGGAGCGGGGACCCGGAGCGCTCGGCGTAACAGTACCCCCCCCCTTGGGTCTCCCCCTCTTCTTGGGGCCTGAGAACCTGAGGATCAGACTTTTGTCCAGGATATTGTCCTCAGGTTCCCAGGACCTCTCTTCTGGACCACAACCCTCCCAATCCACTAAAAAAAAAGTTCTTCCCCTGACCTTTTTAGAGGCCAAAATCTCTTTGACAGAGAAGATGTCCGAGGAGCCGGAAACAGGAGTGGGAGGAACAGATTTAGGAGAAAAACGGTTGAGGATGAGAGGTTTAAGAAGAGAGACGTGAAAGGCATTAGGGATACGAAGAGAAGGAGGAAGAAGAAGTTTGTAAGAGACAGGATTAATTTGACACAAAACTTTAAAAGGACCAAGATAGCGTGGTCCCAACTTATAGCTCGGGACACGGAAACGGACATATTTAGCGGAGAGCCATACCTTGTCTCCAGGGGAAAAAATGGGAGGAGCTCTTCTTTTCTTATCTGCGAATCTCTTCATGCGAGAAGAAGCCTGTAAGAGAGAATTTTGGGTCTCTTTCCATATGGTGGAAAGATCACGAGAAATTTCATCCACAGCGGGCAGACCAGAGGGCAAGGGGGTAGGGAGGGGGGGAAGAGGGTGACGGCCGTACACCACGAAAAACGGAGATTTGGAGGAAGATTCAGAGATTCTGAAATTATACGAGAATTCGGCCCAAGGTAGAAGATCTGCCCAGTCATCCTGGCGGGAGGAAACAAAATGTCGTAAATAGTCACCCAAGATCTGGTTAATTCTCTCTACTTGTCCATTGGATTGAGGATGGTATGCAGAAGAAAAATTTAATTTAATCTTGAGTTGTTTACAGAGAGCCCTCCAGAATTTAGACACAAATTGGACGCCTCTATCCGAGACGATCTGTGTAGGCAACCCGTGAAGACGAAAAATGTGTACAAAAAATTGTTTAGCCAACTGAGGCGCTGAAGGAAGACCAGGAAGAGGGATGAAATGTGCCATTTTGGAGAATCGATCAACGACCACCCAAATAACAGTGTTGCCATGGGATGGGGGTAAGTCAGTAATAAAATCCATACCAATCAGAGACCAAGGTTGTTCGGGGACAGGTAGAGGATGAAGAAAACCAGCGGGCTTCTGGCGAGGAGTCTTATCCCGGGCACAGATAGTGCAGGCTCGCACAAAGTCCACCACATCAGTCTCTAGAGTCGGCCACCAATAGAAGCGAGAGATGAGTTGCACAGATTTCTTGATGCCCGCATGACCTGCGAGATGGGAGGAGTGACCCCATTTGAGGATCCCAAGGCGTTGGCGTGGAGAAACAAAGGTCTTTCCTGGAGGAGTTTGCCTGATGGAGGCTGGAGAAGTGGAAATCAGGCAGTCAGGAGGAATGATGTGTTGAGGAGAGAGTTCAATTTCAGAGGCATCTGAGGAACGAGAGAGAGCATCGGCCCTAATGTTTTTATCAGCAGGCCGAAAGTGAATTTCAAAATTAAATCGGGCAAAGAACAGAGACCACCTGGCCTGACGAGGATTCAGCCGTTGGGCAGACTGGAGGTAGGAGAGGTTCTTGTGATCGGTGTAAATAATAACTGGAAATCTTGATCCCTCCAGCAGATGCCTCCATTCCTCAAGTGCTAATTTAATGGCTAGAAGCTCTCGATCCCCGATGGAGTAGTTCCTCTCCGCCGGAGAGAAGGTCCTGGAAAAAAAACCACAAGTAACAGCATGCCCGGAAGAGTTTTTTTGTAGAAGGACAGCTCCAGCTCCCACTGAGGAGGCATCAACCTCCAATAGGAAGGGTTTAGATGGGTCAGGTCTGGAGAGCACGGGAGCCGAAGAAAAGGCAGACTTGAGTCGTTTAAAGGCGTCTTCCGCTTGAGGAGGCCAAGACTTGGGATCGGCATTTTTTTTTGTTAAAGCCACAATAGGAGCCACAATGGTAGAAAAATGTGGAATAAATTGCCTGTAATAATTGGCGAACCCCAAAAAACGTTGGATGGCACGGAGTCCGGAGGGGCGTGGCCAATCTAAGACGGCAGAGAGTTTATCTGGGTCCATTTGTAGTCCCTGGCCAGAGACCAAGTATCCTAGAAAAGGAAGAGATTGGCATTCAAACAGACATTTCTCTATTTTGGCATAGAGTTGATTATCACGAAGTCTCTGAAGAACCATACGGACATGCTGGCGGTGTTCTTCAAGATTGGCAGAAAAAATCAGGATATCGTCCAGATATACAACAACACAGGAGTATAGTAGATCACGAAAAATTTCATTAACAAAGTCTTGGAAGACGGCAGGGGCGTTGCATAGACCAAAGGGCATGACCAGATACTCAAAGTGTCCATCTCTGGTGTTAAATGCCGTTTTCCATTCATCCCCCTCTCTGATGCGGATGAGATTATAAGCACCTCTTAAGTCCAGTTTGGTAAAAATATGGGCACCTTGGAGACGATCAAAGAGTTCAGAGATGAGGGGTAGGGGGTAGCGGTTCTTAACCGTGATTTTATTAAGACCGCGGTAGTCAATGCAAGGACGTAGAGAGCCATCTTTTTTGGACACAAAGAAAAATCCGGCTCCGGCAGGAGAGGAGGATTTACGGATAAAGCCCTTTTTTAAATTTTCTTGGACGTATTCAGACATGGCAAGAGTCTCTGGGACGGACAGAGGATAGATTCTGCCCCGGGGTGGAGTAGTGCCCGGGAGGAGGTCAATGGGACAATCATAAGGCCTGTGAGGAGGTAGAGTCTCAGCTTGTTTTTTGCAAAAAACGTCCGCAAAGTCCATATAGGCCTTAGGGAGACCGGTTACATGAGGAAGCACAGGGACACGGCAAGGTTTACTGGGAACCGGTTTTAAGCAGTCCTTGGAACAAGAGGGCCCCCAACTCTTGATCTCCCCAGTGGACCAATCCAGGATTGGGGAATGGAGTTGAAGCCAGGGAAGTCCAAGAAGGATTTCAGAAGTGCAATTGGGGAGGACCAACAGTTCAATCCTCTCGTGATGAGATCCGATGCACATTAGAAGGGGCTCCGTGCGGAAACGTATAGTACAGTCCAATCTTTCATTGTTTACACAATTGATGTAGAGGGGTCTGGCGAGACTGGTCACCGGGATGTTGAACCTGTTGACGAGAGAGGCTAAGATGAAATTTCCTGCAGATCCAGAGTCCAAGAAGGCCACAGCAGAGAAGGAGAAGGCAGAGGCAGACATCCGCACAGGCACAGTAAGACGTGGAGAAGCAGAGTAGACATCAAGGACTGTCTCACCTTTGTGCGGAGTCAGCGGACGTCTTTCCAGGCGGGGAGGACGGATAGGACAATCCTTCAGGAAGTGTTCGGTACTAGCACAGTACAGGCAGAGATTCTCCATGCGGCGTCGTGTCCTCTCTTGGGGTGTCAGGCGAGACCGGTCGACCTGCATAGCCTCCACGGCGGGAGGCACAGGAACAGATTGCAGGGGACCAGAGGAGAGAGGAGCCGGGGAGAAGAAACGCCTCGTGCGAACAGAGTCCATATCCTGGCGGAGCTCCTGACGCCGTTCGGAAAAACGCATGTCAATGCGAGTGGCAAGATGGATGAGTTCATGTAGGTTAGCAGGGATTTCTCGTGCGGCCAGAACATCTTTAATGTTGCTGGATAGGCCTTTTTTAAAGGTCGCGCAGAGTGCCTCATTATTCCAGGATAATTCTGAAGCAAGGGTACGGAACTGTACGGCATACTCGCCAACGGAAGAATTACCCTGGACCAGGTTCAACAGGGCAGTCTCAGCAGAAGAGGCTCGGGCAGGTTCCTCAAAGACACTTCGAATTTCCGAGAAGAAGGTGTGTACAGAGGCAGTGACGGGGTCATTGCGGTCCCAGAGCGGTGTGGCCCAAGCCAGGGCTTTTCCAGACAGCAGGCTGACTACGAAAGCCACCTTAGACCTTTCAGTGGGGAACTGGTCCGACATCATCTCCAAGTGTAATGAACATTGGGAAAGAAAGCCACGGCAAAACTTAGAGTCCCCATCAAATTTATCCGGCAAGGATAGTCGTATTCCAGAAGCGGCCACTCGCTGCGGAGGAGGTACAGGAGCTGGCGGAGGAGATGATTGCTGGAGCTGTGGTAGTAACTGTTGTAGCATAACAGTCAGTTGAGACAGCTGTTGGCCTTGTTGCGCAATCTGTTGTGACTGCTGGGCGACCACCGTGGTGAGGTCAGCGACAACTGGCAGAGGAACTTCAGCGGGATCCATGGCCGGATCTACTGTCACGATGCCGGCTGGCAGGTAGTGGATCCTCTGTGCCAGAGAGGGATTGGCGTGGACCGTGCTAGAGGATCGGTTCTAAGTCACTACTGGTTTTCACCAGAGCCCGCCGCAAAGCGGGATGGTCTTGCTGCGGCGGTAGTGACCAGGTCGTATCCCCTAGCAACGGCTCAACCTCTCTGGCTGCTGAAGATAGGCGCGGTACAAGGGAGTAGACAGAAGCAAGGTCGGACGTAGCAGAAGGTCGGGGCAGGCAGCAAGGATCGTAGTCAGGGGCAACGGCAGAAGGTCTGGAATCACAGGCAAGGAACACACAAGGAACGCTTTCACTGGCACTAGGGCAACAAGATCCGGCGAGGGAGTGAAGGGGAAGTGAGGTGATATAGGGAAGTGCACAGGTGTAAACACTAATTGGAACCACTGCACCAATCAGCGGTGCAGTGGCCCTTTAAATCGCAAAGACCCGGCGCGCGCGCGCCCTAGGGAGCGGGGCCGCGCGCGCCGGGACAGAACTGACGGGGAGCGAGTAAGGTACGGGAGCCGGGGTGCGCATCGCGAGCGGGCGCTACCCGCATCGCGAATCGCATCCCGGCCGGAGGTGGTAACGCAGCGCCCCGGGTCCGTGGAACCGACCGGGGCGCTGCAGTGAGGGAAGTGTAGCGAGCGCTCCGGGGAGGAGCGGGGACCCGGAGCGCTCGGCGTAACAACACCTAATGTGATTTGCACTAGGGTGACACAATTTGCCCTGCAGGCAGGAAAAATGGCAACTGTGACGTGAACTAACAGTGACGGCTGATTTTATTTAACAGCCAAAAAAGGTATTTTTTTAATTTGCACAACTGTCACACCTAATGTGATTTGCACTAGGGTGACACAATTTGCCCTGCAGGCAGGAAAGATGGCAACTGTGACGTGAACTAACAGTGACGACTGATTTTAATTAACAGCCAAAAAATTTTTTTATTTTTATTTGCACGACTGTAACACCTAATGTGATTTGCACTAGGGTGACACAATTTGCCCTGCAGGCAGGAAAAATGGCAACTGTGACGTGAACTAACAGTGACGACTGATTTTATTTAACAGCCCAAAAAGTTTTTTTTTTTTATTTGCACAACTGTCACACCTAATGTGATTTGCACTAGGGTGACACAATTTGCCCTGCAGGCAGGAAAAATGGCAACTGTGACGTGAACTAACAGTGACGGCTGATTTTATTTAACAGCCAAAAAAGTTTTTTTTTTTATTTGCACAACTGTCACACCTAATGTGATTTGCACTAGTGTAACAATGAGCAAAAAAACTTGCCAGCGGAGTTCCCCTTTTATGCAGTGGTCCCCAACCAGGGTACCTCCAGCTGTTGCAACACTAACGGACTGATATCTTTCAGCCCTTTGAATACTGTAGTAGTTAGTTGCTTTAAAGAAAAAAAGCTTGCCAGCGGAGTTCCCCTTTTAAGCAGTGGTCCACAACCAGGGTGCCTACAGCTGTTGCAAAACACATGGACTGATATCTTTCAGCCCTTTGAATACTGTAGTAGTTAGTTGCTTGAAGGAACTTAAGTTTAAATTGGGAGTACCCCTTTTAACCAGCGGTTCCCTCCCAACCAGGGTACCTCCAGCTGTTGCAAGACTAATGGACTGATATATTTCAGCTCTTTGAATACTGTAGTAGATAGTTGCTTGAAGGAACTTAAGTTTGATTCTGGAGTACCCCTTTTAACCAGCGGTTCCCTCCCAACCAGGGTGCCTCCAGCTGTTGCAAGACTAATGGACTGATATCTTTCAGCCCTTTGAATACTGTAGTAGTTAGTTGCTTGAAGGGAAAACAAGGAAGGACTGATCCAGCTCAATGCAGGTAAAATCTATTTTAATCCATAGGACAAGGAAGGAACAAGTAACGCGTTTCAAGCGCTATGCATGCTCTTAGTCATACAACTAGTGCATGGTATATGTCGATTTATATAAGCAGTGAGGCAATTCCGGCCGATCACAGGTCATATGACCGGCAGGAATTAACCCCTTACAAGTAGAAAAACGATGTGATCAAAAAAACATTCCAAGTATCAGAAAAGCACATCAATTTAGATACAGTAATACATGCAAAAAGAGATAGTGTCTAAACAAATAGAATATGATCCAAATATGAAGAAAGGATGAGAAACAAAAAAAAAAAAAAAAAACATAATTAAATATACAAAAAAGGGCGCTGAAATATGAATGGACCAAAAATAAGCCAGGTACGAATTGATATCTGTGGAATGTCACTGAATAAATCCTGTGTGCAAATATAAATAAAATAATTTTTTTCTTTCATAAAATCATGTATATTAATAAGCAACACAGGGGACATATAAAGATATCAATAAATAAATATATCTAATAGTGAAGAATAACGTCCTGACGTTTATTCATGCC
Organism: Hyla sarda; assembly: GCF_029499605.1. Lineage (NCBI taxonomy): Eukaryota > Metazoa > Chordata > Amphibia > Anura > Hylidae > Hyla > Hyla sarda. Next base: position 197,262,861 of record NC_079190.1, on the reverse strand, counting down.
TAGAGGGACTCGTGTGGATAATTTAAGAATCCAGAAGACTTCTCGGTGGAGGAGCTTTTGTTTCAAGTCACCTCCTCTTTTGGATGAATTGACACGTTCAATCGCAACGAATTGTAGGGAAGAAAAGCTGCCATGGTGTACCTCAGCACATTGTTTCGACACTGCCGAGGTATTTCTAGAATTAAAATGGGGGATGTCTGATAGGTGTTTTCTCAACCGAACTTTGAGAGGGTTTGTGGTACAGCCGACGTACTGTATGCGGTAGGTCATGCACGACACCAGATACACCACATACGTGGTGTTACAATTTATATATTGTTTAATTGTGTAAGTAACATTAGTAACAAATGAGGTAAAAGATCTGGTGATGTGCATTACCGTACAACATGTACATCGGCTGTGCCCGCATCTGTATTAGCCAGGGTAGGACAGCCAGGTAGGTGGAATAGACCTAGAGCTAGAAAAGAGGCTAGGAGAGACCCTTTGACCTATAGTAGGAGTTTTTTTGGGGATACATCTGTAGCCAGCATCTTTTATACACGCATACAATGGATCAGTTAAGATCATAGGCATGTATGTGTGTATAATTTTACAAATATCAGAGAAATCAGTGCTGTAGGAGGTATTAAAGGCCACCGGAGATGGACCGTCACTTTTCATTTTAGGTTTGCGGGAACTGTTAAGTAGTTCATGTCTGTTTCGGTCAGAGGCAATTTTGGTAGCTATTTTAAGTGACCAATCAGGGTAACCGCGTGCCTTTAGACGTGCCTGGGTAGACTCAGCCTCCGCAAAAAAATAATTGTCAGTGGTGCAGTTTCTGCGTGCCCGAATCATCTCACCCACCGGCAGGTTTTAGGATATGATGTCCATCTCCACCTTAGACCAACTATGTGATCACGGTTCCACTGCTTTGGACACGGTCCCAAAAATTACAATACGGAACTTTAATTTTTATCCTGCCATGTCCAGAACACCTGTTCTGGACTTATTTCAGGAATCAGTGGAACATGATCTAATAGCCTTAGCCCAAACAAAAGGACAACATGTCTCTAATCTTACCCGTCAGGAACGGGTAGCTCTTGACAGCCTGTCCACAGCAGATTACATAGTTGTGAGACAGGCTGACAAGGGGGGTGCTGTTGTTGTTTTAGATAAGGGGCTTTATCGTCAAATTAATTTAGACATGCTATCAGATGTGAACACATACCGTGTTCTCAGATCCGACCCCACTAATATCTTTAAGCAACAGTTAACGGAGCTTGTGGGTCTTGGGACGGAGAAGGGTTTCTTTACCTCCCGTGAGGCGGATTTTCTTATTATTGATCACCCTGTGATCCCTATTTTCCATTCCCTTCCCAAGATCCACAAGCTCTGTTTCCCCCCTCCTTGCAGGCCTATTGTTGCGGGCATTGGTTCCCTCAACGAGAGTGCTTTGTGCTTGGGTGGACTCACTCCTCCAACCGCTCATTCCCCAGATCCCAGCTTACATACAGGAGACTAAACACCTACTTCTTAATCTAGACAATATATCATGGCACTCATCTTACTCTTAGGTATCAGCGAATGTCACATCCCTGTACTCAGTCATCCCACACCATTTAGCACTCACTGCACTTCAATCATTTCTCTCAACATACTCTACATACTCTGCTGACTTACGGGAATTTCTGGGTCTTGTTGTTTCTTTTCTTCTTGAACACAACTTTTTCATGTTTGATGGGTGTTTCTTTCTTCAAATCACTGGTGCTTCTATGGTGGCCAAATTCTCCCTGTCTATCACTAATATCTACATGTGTTGGTGGGAATCTGTTTATCTTTTTTCTTCTGCTAACCCCTTTGCTAACCATCTTATGTGGTACGGTCGCTACATAGACGACCTCATATTCATTTGGGGTCCCGATGTGGCGACCGTACCAGAATTTTCTATCCATCTCAATTCCAACACTCTTAATTTGCAGTTCACTGTCACAGAACACACTGACTTTATTTCTTTCCTTGATGTTAACCTGAGGGGGGACAGTGCCACTGGCAAAATTTATTCCACAACCGCAAATTTATTCCACTACCGCAAAAGTACGGCAGTTAATTCTATTCTGTGTGCCCACTCATGTCACCCACCGCATGTGATTAAAAACCTGCCGGTGAGTGAGATGATTCGGGCACGCAGAAACTGCACCACTGACAATGATTTTTTTGCGGAGGCTGAGTCTACCTGGGCACGTCTAAAGGCACGCGGTTACCCTGATTGGTCACTTAAAATAGCTACCAAAATTGCCTCTGACCGAAACAGACAGGAACTACCTAACAGTTCCCGCAAACCTAAAATGAAAAGTGACAGTCCATCTCCGGTGGCCTTTACTACCTCCTACAGCACTGATTTCTCTGATATTTGTAAAATGATACTCACATACATGCCTATGATCTTAACTGATGCATTGTATGCGTGTATAAAAGATACCGGCTACAGATGTATCCCCAAAAAAGCTCCTACTATAGGTCAAAGGGTCTCTCCTAGCCTCTTTTCTAGCTCTAGGTCTATTCCACCTATCTGGCTATCCTACCCTGGCTTGTACAGATGCGGGCACAGCCGATGTACATGTTGTACGGTAATAGACGTCACCAGATCTTTTACCTCATTTGTTACTAATGTTACTTACACAATTAAACAATATATAAATTGTAACACCACTGTCACGGTCCGGTCAGATGGCAGGAGGACTGTCACGGTCCGGTCAGATGGCAGGAGGTAGATCCACTGGACCAGAGGAGAGATGGCGTGGGCCGTTCTTGGGGAACGGAGTCTAAGGGATTACTTGTTTTCACCAGAGCCTGCCGCAAAGCGGGATGGTCTTGCTGTGGAGGTAATCCCCAGGTCGTTCCACCCGGTAGCGAATCAACTCCTCTGGTTGCTGAGATAGACGCGATACAGGAGGGATAGGCAGAAGCGTAGTCAGACGTAGCAATGGTCAGGGCAGGCAGCACAGGTTCTAAGGCGGTAGTCATGGGCAACGGGTCGGCAACAGGCAGGGTAACACTGGAACAACATGGAACGCTTTCACAAGGCACAAGGCACAAAGATCCGGCAGGAGGCTATGGGAGGAGAAGGTATTTATAGGCAGTGCACAGGTGAATGCCTAATTAAGTCCAACCAGCACTGTCTCTCACAAACCTTAACCCTTAATAACCACTTTGGGCCAGGCACCAATCACTGGTGCACTGGCCCTTTAAATCTAAGAGTCCTGGCTCGCGTGCGCCCTGGAGAGCGTGGACGCACACGCCGAGACGCCTGAGCGCTGCCTGGGGACACACGCTTCGAGCGCTCCGAGGCCAGCAGGGGGCCCGGAGCGTTCAGCGTAACAACCACGTATGTGGTGTATCTGGTGTCGTGCATGACCTGCCGCATACAGTACGTCGGCTGTACCACAAACCCTCTCAAAGTTCAGTTGAGAAAACACCTATCAGACATCTCCCATTTTAATTCTAGAAACACCTCTGCAGTGTCGAAACACTGTGCTGAGGTGCACCATGGCAGCTTTTCTTCTCTACAATGCGTTGCGATTGAATGTGTCAATTCATCCAAAAGAGGAGGTGACTTGAAACAAAAGCTTCTCAACCGAGAAGTCTTCTGGATTCTTA